>NW_026596034.1:19742599-19776868 GCF_907164565.1 Psammomys obesus
CACACACACACACACACACACACACACACACACACACACACACACACGAAAAGATAAAATGATTCTGCATGAAAATAAAATGCTTGAGACCTGGATTTCTAGGCTGTGGAGTTCCTTCAGGGAAGAGACAAAGTATTAGTAACTCACTGATGTGAATTCAGAGACACCAATAATGATCTAGTGGATGAAGAGACTCATCCTTACATAAACAAACAAACAAAAGTCAGTTTATTTTTAAACCCGTATGTGGAAGGAGGTGATGTTCAAGCTAAACGTTGAAGCATTGTAGGAATCCACTAGAAGAGGCTAGATAAAAGGAACCTCCAGTCCCTTTTTTCTTCCCTGCCCCACAGCACACACACTTTTCCTCAAGACTTTCCACACTTCACACAATGTCTGGCTATGAGTCTCAGCATCTGTTACAAACTGCTGCTGGGTGGAGCCTCTCAAAGGACAGCTGTCTTCTGTCTGTGAGCATAGCAGAGTACTGTTAATAGCGTCAGGGTTGGCTCTCCAATGGGATGAGTTTCAGATTTGGCCAGGCATTGTTTGGACAATCCCTGGATCTCTGCTCCATCTTTAACTCTGCACATCTTGTAGGTAGGGTAAATTTTGAGTTGAAGTCTTTATGGGTAGGTTGATTTACCCATTCCTCCACTAGGAATCTTGTCTAGTTAGAGACAGTCTCCACAACCTCTGCTACTAGAAGTCTTGCTAGTCACCCCCATATCCTCCCAGAAACCTACCCTGTCTCAGGTCTCCAGCTTGTCATAGAGATGCTCCCACCCACAGTTTTTCTTCTTTCTGTAAGCCCTCCATCCTCTCACCTCTGTCACCCCAGGTCTGGTCTCTATCATCATTTCTACTTGTGCCCCTTCTCCTACCTGGTTCCCTCTCTTCAGCCACTTCTGTTCCATTCATAGTCAAATCACACAGGAGGTTCAGGAAACTGGGATGGGATTAAGTGAGTTGGGGAGGATATACTCTGCTGTGCCTTGCATGCCATGAAGGACAGAAACCCTGTGCAACCTTGAGCCCGAACCAATCTTTCCTCTTTTAAGCTGGAATCTGCTGAGTAGCGTTGTCACAGTGGAATAAAATGAACTCATACAGCAGGGAATGTAATACACTGAGGTAGAACATTGGTGTGCCATGGTGATCAAGTGATCGCCTGGACCTTTGGAGAGATATGGGACTCTGGGTCTACAGAGAAGGGTCCCATGTATATATCAGGCATCACCTTCTAAGCAGGTGTCATCGTCTGCATGGTCAAGTTCAGATGCAAGATCTGGGAGGTAAGGAAGGAGGACTAGCCTGGGATTCAGAAGAGCCTAAATGAATAGAAACACCTGAAGCTGAAAACCAAGGTTAGGAAAGATGGTTTCAATGACATGATTTCAGGACTAGTTAAGGATGGGGCTCACAAAAGCTTTTGAGTATGAGAAGGCTGGGAGCCTAGCTTTATGAACAATGTCCAATGAAACATTGGGGAAATTGGTGAGCCTACATAAAACCTAAGCAAAGGCAGGAAGTTTTGTGAGTAGCTCCTTAGAGCCATGAGATAGGTTTGGCTGAGGAGGACAAACTCGGCCTTCACCTGGAGGGTGGGCTTACAGCTGACTTTCCTTTGCATAGCAATGGTATATGTGTGTGACTATATATACCCTTGGTTTGACTTAAAACGCCATTGTGAATTCTTTCCACGTGGAATCTTCTCCCAATTTCCTGGCTGCTGCTTTAATTTTGTACACGTGAAAATGCTGAATAAAAATAACCTGTCTGAATATATGAAGAAAGCACATTTTCACGGTGGAGGGTGTAGTGTGCTGCCAGGAGGCTGAGGAGGGGGCAGCGAACTCTCCTGAACTGATCTCTTTAGGAAATTGCAGAATAAAAAACAAAAGACAGATTTTCAAACTAGATTTCCTCTCTAAGAGAACATCCTGAGACATCGCTATTAGTCATAGATACATAATTTAAGGGTTCAAAAGAAGTGTCAGAAAACAATTTTCATGCCAATTCTTCAAACTCAGAATGGAAGAATGAAAAATATAGGAGGCACTGAGGTCTTGAACATGCGTATTTCTCAAGCTTAACGGTCCTATGTAGCAATTATAAAAATCAGGTAATTGGGCAGTTACTTTATCAAGATACCCAAAGTTAAACCAGCTCAGCAGGTGAGGGTCTGCAAGATAGGTTGCAGCATAAACTCATTAAAGTAGAATTTTTAAAGGTACAGCAAATAGAGGAGAAAGATTTTTGCATAGAGCTGATAAGACACTTCTAAAGAAAAAAAAATGCAATGGAAGCAAAGAAATCTATATTCATTTTCTACTACACACACACACACACACACACACACACACACACACACAAGCAGACAACTGAACACATGCTATCAAGAGTACTAGCCTAGCAGGATGGTGTTATTGGAAAGTACAGGGCAGGGCAATCAGGAGTTTAAATTCATCTTCTGCCACGCTGCATGTTCAAGGAGAGCCTGGGCTGTATGAGATTCATTCTCAAAAAGCTAACCAAATGCATTATCTTTGCTTTGCTAACATGACCAATTCTTGAGTCTTAAGATGCATAATGAGACCGAAAGTGGTAGCACTGTTACCAATTGGAGGAAACTTTGAAGGACAGTGGAAATCCAGTTCACTCAGACAGGTGGTGAGCACTTCAAAGCAATACCTGCTCACTTTCTTCATGCTTCCCCACCACAAATACCCCCACCCTGTTTTTGCAACCTTTAAAAGAGGCAAGTGTTTTGGTATTTGTAATTTTAGAGGTCTCATTCCATGGTCACTTGGCCTTGTATGAGGCAATCTGACATGACAAGCAGAAGAGGAGAGACCAGAGACAAGGGCATGACTGAGTGACCTTGCTTCCTCCCACTATGTCTCACCACTCAGAAGTTCTCCCAGCTCTCAGTAGCAACTCAGGTATTAAAAGACTCCAACCAAGGACCATGCATGGAGATAAGCTGGAACCCCTGCACGGATGTAGACCATAGCAGCCCAGTCTCCAAATGGGCTGCCTAGTAAGGGGAACAAGGACTGTCTCTGTCATGAACTCAGGGGCTAGCTGTTTGATCACCTCCCCCTGAAGGCAGGAACAGACTGGCCAGGCTACAGAGGAGGACAATGCAGCCAGTCCTGATGAGACCAGATAGTCTAGGGTCAGATGGAAGGGGAGGAGGACCTCCCCTTTCAGTGGACTAGGGTAGGAGTTGAGGGAGGGAAGGGGGATTGGGATGGGAATGAGGGAACGGGCTACAACTAGGATACAAAGTGAATAAATTGTAATAAATTTAAAAAAGAAAGAAATAAAACACACATACAAACAAAGAGCTTATAGCTTGCATGTGACCTCTGAAGAGACATTCAAAGTACAAGCCATGCAGGTAATGCTAGGTTAGGATGAACATTGGCAAAGGCCTCCATGAATTAAAAATTATGTCCCAGAGTAGTGCATTTGAGAAGTGCTGGTGGTCTTTATGAGGTAGGGTCTAATGATATGTCCTTGGGTCCCTGGGAGAAAGCCCTTGAAAGAATAAGGACCCTGACCTTTTTCCATTTTGATGCTATATCCTGGCATAAGAGGAATGTTCCCACCATGTTCCCATGGTGTGTTGTCTTTGCCAGAAGTCCAAATCCATGTATCCTATCTTACCACAAATCAACCCCCCCCCAAACCATGAGCTCCAATGACCGTTATTCTCTTTATAAGTTACAGACTTCAGTTATTTTGTTATAGTGATGGGATGGCAACCAATATAAGCAGGTCTTTTATACATAACTCCTTTCTCTCCCTTGTATTCTGTTTCTATACTTTTTTATGGTATAGTTCCAGCAGAGTATTGAAAAGTCTATCCATTCATTTCAATCACCTCCATCTCTTCCTGACACATTGTTATTGTTCTGGATTCTCACATAACCATCAACTAAGACATGCCTTTCCATTCCCTTCTTGTTTCCACCTTAATCCATCTTTCTACACTACAGATGCTTAACTATCCCTCTAAAATGTAAATCTCCTCACCTTTGACACACTGCACCATTACTTTAAAATCGTAAGTAGCCTCGTACTGCATTTTAAAAATCCAGCCCATGGAGGTTGATAGCTGAGTCGGTATTGTGCTTGTCATACTAGCATGGGGACCTGAGTTAGATTCTCAAAATCCAGGGTAGTGCCATATGCATGTGATCCCAGCCCTAAGGAGGCACAGATGTTTGGATCTCAGAGACTTACTGGTAATTCAACCTAGCCTACTTGGTGGGTTTTAGGAAAAGACCCTGTCTTAAAAAGCAAAGTGGTCGGTAACTGACATTTCTCTCTGGTGTGTAAATGTGCACTCATGTGCATTTTTACATAACTATGCACTTACACACACACACACACATACACACAAAACAAAACAAAACAAAACAAAACAAAACAAAAACACAGTTTCCAAAGGACCAAAGGACCTACATACCTCTTCATGATAAGAACATGCCATATGTGCCTCAGTTTTCTTTGAATCACTTAGTATTGATTCTTTTTGACCCTTGGAGTGTCCACCTTCCCCGTCTTCAAGAACTTCCTACATATCTTTCCATTGCAGATACCACTTCTGTTATTTTCTTAAACTCTGTCGTTTCCATATCACTTACAGATAAAACATGCAATTAAAAACAAGGAAATCATGAACTTTGCAGGCAAAAAATGGTGGGAACTAGAAAAGATCATCCTGACTGAGTTATCTCAGAGCAGAAAGACACACTTATAAGTGGATATTAGACATATAATATAGGATAAATATACTGAAATCTGTACACCTAAAGAAGCTAAGCAAGGAGGAGGACCATGCATAAGATGATCAATCCTCATTCATAAAGGCAAAGGGAATGACATCAGAAGAGGGAGAAAACAGGCAGCTGGACAGGAGCGCACCACAGAGGGCATTTAAAGACTTTTCCCAGCAAGGTATCAAAGGAGATGCTGATACTCATATCCAAACTTTGGGCAGAGTGCAGGGAATCTTATGAACAAAGGGGGAGATACGAAGACCTGGAGGAGACAGAAGCTCCATAACGAGAGCAACAGAACAAAAAATTCTGGGCACAGTGGTCTTTTCTGAGACTGCTACTCCAACCAAGGTGCATGCATGGAGATAACCTAGAATCCTTAGAATCCCTGCACAGATGTAAGCCATGGCAGCTCAGTCTGCAAGTAGGTTCCTTAGTAATGGGAACCAGAACTGTCTCTGACATGAACTCAGTGGCTGGTTTTTTGATAACCTCACCATATGGGGGAGCAGCCTTACCAAGCCACAGAAGAAAACAGTGCATCCAATCCTGATGAGACTTGATAGGCTAGGGTCAGATGGAAGGGGAGGAGAAACCCCCCATCAGTGGACTTGGGGAGGAGCATAGGAGGAGATGAGGGAGAGAGGATGGGATTTGGAGGGATGAGGGAGGGGGCTACAGCAGGGATACAAAGTGAATGAACTGTAATTAATAAAAATAAATTTTTGAAAAGTGAAAACAGTTATATATATATATATATATATATATATATATATATATATATATATATGAAGAAACATTTGCAGTTGGGCTCTTAGCCCGAGTTTGGTCCCTGAACTAAGTCTTATTGATACCTTTTTTAGCATTATTGTTGAAAAGGCTGTTTAATAATTATCTACACTGCTAAATTCTAAGTGCCATGAATGCAGGATATGATATTTTCTGTTAACCAAGGTCTACTGAGAGCCTAAAGCAGTAGCTGAAACTGAGTCCTCTAAAATCATTAGTGAAATGCGGAGATGAGTTCCATAAGAGATTATTCATCACCTAAACCCACAAAGCAATGCTTGGATGAAAGAGGGAGTCAAGAAGTAAATTTCAGTCTGGATTCCTAACCTCAGCTTCCTGAGTGAAGGTGGAAGGGGTAAAAGGTAGGATTCTTCTGGCAACTTACTTGAAGTGTATTACTGCTGAGTGTGACTAGAGAGGTGACTTAGATCTCGGACTTTGCAGAGGAAAATAGACTACAAAGAACAGGGAGTGTAGTGCTCTTGTTCTGCCCTGCATGGTATAGATTGTTCCAGGAATATTTCACTCAGGTCTGAGACCCTGGGACCTGGTATGCTTAAATAAAGCATAGAGGAGAGACAAGGATACCGAGGGAGAGGAGAAACCATGGAAACTGTGGTATTGTTGAAGGTGCTGAGGAAGTACTTGGGAATTCAATTCAATAAGCTGAAGGACCTGTATGCCTGTCATAAAAGTGGCCACATTGCTTAAAAGAGAGACAAGAGTCAGTGGGTAAAATTTGGATGGAACCAGATGCCAACTTTCCATGTAGAGAATAAGTCGGAATAAACATTTCTAACTATGAGATATCTTTGTCCCACACTGAAAGAATTTTCTAGAGTCAGCATCATCTGATTGTGGGAAAAGGCAGAGATGGAAACTTAAGAGATCCCTGCCATTCGTATTGTTCAAATATCGACAGGCTGACCATATGGTTGGGATATTCAAATATTGCTGGGAACCCAGTTATATGCTGCTAGTAGCTTCACACTGAGGAGCTTCTGTTTGATTGTGTGTTTGTTTGGAAGAGTGTGAGACAGAGAAACAGAGACAGACAGTGTGCATGTGTGTTCATGTATGTAGAAATGTGTGTACCTGTGGAGGTGAGTCATCCATCAAATGCTTCATACCTTTGTTTTCATTTTTGTTCACTTTGTTTTTTGGAAACAGACCCACTGGCCTGAAATTTGATTAGTAGTCTAGGCTGGTGGACCAGCAAGCCACAGGGATCCACCAGTCTCCTTCTTCCTAACAGTCCAGGTATGAATACATGGCACCATGCTCACTTTCTGTTTTTTCCTTAATGGTTCTGGGAATTGCACTTAGGTCCTCCTGTTATAATCATAGCTGTATTTGCGTTTTTGTTGTTTTGGTTTCCAATTTTGTCCTACTAAGACAAGGTCTCACTTGTAGCCGAGACTATTCTCAAACTCATCATTCCACTCTTACTGACTTCAGCAAGGTGATGAAATTACAGATGTGAAGTACCATGCTTAATTGGCTTTTGTTCGAGAAGATGCCATGTACCTGGCCTTGTACTGGGCTTGTTCACACATGCCAATCTACCTGTGCTATAGGTGAATACCAACTGAAACATCTAGACATCCTACCAGGACTTGGGAATTTCAATTATACATTACAGGACTTAATGCTGAACGTGGCCAACACACAGCCTGAGACCTTGCCACAGGTCAATCCTTCTCCTAACTGACCAATAAGGCAACAGTCTTCAATCTAGGTCACTTGTAATTATCAAGCAATGCTCAGATTGTAGAGAATAAAGAAAGAAATTAACAGAGGTAGTGTGTTTGATGATACAAAGAAGGGTGACTTCCTGATTTAATATTTTATTCATACATAGAAACAGTGAAAGTACAGACTTGGCAACTAGAGAGGTTATGAGTCAAGTCACTGAAAGGGAAATGTGGAAAATTACTATCAAAACTTTATTATGTTCATAATTAGGCTAAAAATAAGAGCATACTGCAGCTAAGGGAAAACATGAGCCACAGATATTGGATTTCAAGTAGACAATGTTGGAGGGGAATGAATATGTGAAGCAATATTAGTGAAGGTGAAGACAGGAAAGAAATGGATGGAGTTAATAACTTAATGCATCTGGAAAAGTACAAAAGCCATTCAGTGATAAATAGAAGTAGAAAGAGAAGAAAATAAATGACTAAATAAAGCAAAGAATAAGAGGGCAATAATGCATGATACTAAAATCCAAAGCTCTCATCAAAGATATAGGGATATATATATAAAAAAATAAGAATGGGGATACAAAAAATTTAAAAGGCAAGAACAGAGTACATACAGGAAAAATGGGGGGGGGCAAACAATGGCTTGAAGCATTGTAAAGAATCTGCAGTTGCTGGAAAATGTGTAGCATTTGAAACTTAGAAAATTATCATGGCAATTGGGTATTCCCAAAGCAAACAGACCTCAGGAGTCACCTCAGATAATATTGCAATAGCACTGAACAGAGAAGGTGGGATACCTGTAACTTAGAAGGGTTTTCCTCTTCTTATAAGGGAAAGGTCAAATAATTTGAAGAACAATGGGGAGGCATTGCCTAAATTAATAATAATTTGATGATAATAATAATAATAATAATAATAATAAATGCCTAAATTACTAAATGTTTGAAAGAGAGTTGATGGCATGGAGCATTACACTCTTGGCATTAAAACACTGGCACACACACACACAGATGTGCTCCTTGCAAAGTACTTTCTTTAACCACCATAACCTCAGCATTTCCTCTCTTGAACGAGAATGCTAATGCTTCCATTGGGGAGCATCTGCTATGAGTGAGTGTTAATGCCCTGTCAAGTTGTCTCCCTGTGTGACAACTCTTCTAAAGGCAAAGCAAGGTGGTGCAGTGGAAAAAGCCTTTCCACACAGGAAATAAGGAGAAAGGGAACTAATCAGTGTTCAGTGCTTTAATCCTCAAAAGAAGGTGCTGAGAGGCTTGTGAGGAGAGTCATGTGGCCAAGTGCTTGACACTCAAGTGTAAGGATTGGGGTCCAGAGTCCCTGGAGCTCAGAAAGAAGTCAGCTATGTCCCACATCTGTAACGTGAGTACTGCAGGGAGCAGGCAGAGGCAGGCAGATCTCAGGTGCTAGCCGGCGAGCCATGAGTTCTGATTTCATTAAGAGACCCTGTCTCGAAAGATAAGGTGGAGCTCCATAGTGGAAGATACTCTGTGACAATGTCTGGTGCATACACACACACACACACACACACACACACACACACGCACGGTGTGTACACAAGTGTACCCATACACACATTTATGTGACACATGGACTCACATATGCTACACATGCATACAAACACGCAGAGAGAATAGCCATAGAAAAGCAATTATTTCCCCCAGGAAAGCAAGCAGGGGTACAGAGCATTGAAGTTTAGCATATTAGATATTATCATCAGTGTTTGGTAACTGTGGAATCCAAACTCTAGTTTCTGAATACGCAAGCCTGTTCTCTGCATCACTTGAGTTACAATACAATGTACATTGGTACTTACAGTTCAAATTCCTAAAGATCATGGCCTGACTCCACTATTTATAATCTTGAGTTATTAGTGCACATGCATCTGAGTAGTCCTCTGCCCCCGATTCTCCATCCTTCCATCTACACAAACCTGTCTTGGAACATAAGAGAAACATGGAATTTACACAGACTCCTCAAGCCATTGACAAAAAGATTGAAGCAAAGGAAGAGGAGAGAGGCCAGGGGCTCTTATGATCCATCTTTCTATGTGTTCAGCCTGGGGGACCTTTAATCTAGTTAGAAAGCTTCAGCATCACAGACATGGACAGCCTTAAGAAATGTATTTCCAGCAAGGGAGGTGTCAAGATGGATTCATGAGAGGTACTGTGTGCCTCACAAATCTCTCTGAATATTTCATGTACATTAAATAATTAGTAGACAAAACTGGAGTGGTAGTGGATAATTTACCTAGACTCGCTGGACGTTTTTGATACATAGCAGCAAGAAGATTTATCTGTGTGCACAGTAAACTGTACTTGGAACAAAATGCATTTCCTCTGTTAGAGTCCATCAGAGAGGGGAGCAGAAGAGTTGGTGGTGGTGAGGTAGTAAATACGGGTGTGACAAAGAAAGATTAGCTTCATTTTTCCTGATCTTCAGCAGAGTGGCTGCTGAGTTTCTCCTTTCCAAAGGACAAGGTAGCATTGCCCATGTATGAGTGAGTTCAAAAGGTGTAAGTAAGGGAGACTGCTGGCCTAATTTGGAGGTCTAGTGGGAATCTACCTCCTTGCAGATAATGAGATCATATTTGGAGTAGTTGCCACCAAGGTAAAATTTATTTTAATAGAAATATCACCACTGTTTACAACTAAAAAACTATTGTAAAAATTTGCTGAAAAGGGAATGAATTCATGGCCTGGGACTTTTTCTATGTTTGGAAAAGCACTTAACATGTGATCTTCATTCTATGGATAAATGTGATATGAATGTACACTAATTCATATCTGTAAATTATATTAGCTGATAATATAACACAGAGTACGCAGCTGTTTCTCATAATTGTAAAGAATGGAGAAAGATAAAATGATGGACTAGAAAGAAGAGGTGGCAGGAATGTAGACTATGATGCCATCTCTCTGTTCAGGCAACTGTCATGATCCTCTGCTAGTTACCCACCCTCCTTGGACACATTGAGAGGAACATTTTAAATATGTCATGTAATAGATCTAAAATATTTACCCCAATCATGTCAAAAGGCATACTGATCAATGCATTTCATGACTTCTTGAGGTCATACAGCCTTTAAGTAGATTGGATCTGGGGGTAAGATTGGAAGCCATGCATTCAGAATGCTCAGGTGCAGGTGCCTTGCTGAGACAGAGCTCTAGACAAAGCTACACACAATTAGCACAGTTTCTTCCCAGGTACCTCGTAATTTTGTGTCTTCCCTGTTGAGAATTCCAAACTCCTTTTATGAATATGGGAAATAAAATGAGATGAATGAGCCTGTCACTTAAATTGTTATAAAACTATTAAAGGGAAGTATGTCTTAAGATATCACCTAAGGGGCCAGTAAAAATTGGTTGTCATAGAGGAGAAGTTTTAAATAAAGATTGAACAAAATTGCACTCAGATCCCTGGAGATGCTTCTAAATAATCTTTTCAAATGGGGTTACACAGTGAGGTGACCTTCCTGCCTCATGCCCTGTTCGTTTTACACCAGACAGTCTGTGTGTCCAGCAGTATTTCCAAGTTCCTCTTTCCTCCGGGTCTGCCTGTATCTTCTGTCTTCATATACCTTGTCCAAAGAAACACACTAATACAAGTTTGTCAAAAATAGGAACTCATCTGAAATTTCTACCCTTGAAAATTCAGTATATTGGAATTTGTTTTTTATTGTTGTTGTTTTTGTTTTTTCACTCTTGCAATACCTACAGATATTCAATCCTCTGCCCACAGTGAATGCCCTGGTTTTCAGAGTAAACTATTCTGTCTTTACATTCACTTTCTTTCTGTCTTTGCTGTGTTTACTAACCCCTATATGCTGCTGCAAATAAAAACTATACCCCTATATCAAGAGTTACTCTCAGGAAATAGATTCATGCCTTGCCAGTTGAAGCATTTGCCCACACTGCATGCAACTCACCATCCGACTGACAATGGACTATCCCTGGGCCTAACATCCTATAACCATTTTAAAAGAAGAGACTGTAGCTTAAGCATAGCTTCTCCTATGCTTAACAGGTCATGTGACCTAATGAAGGCAGACAATAAAGGTCTATGGGATGGAAGGATGTGAAGCAAATGAATGGGTAAGTAAATAGCTTGCTCCATCTACAGGGGCAGTGGGAATTCTTTCTATTTCTAAAGTGTGTCTGGCCACTCACATATTCCATGCCTCTCTCCTCCTTCCCTGGTAGTTTAGAACTTCCAAACATACCAAAATCTGTTCTATAGTATGCTTCTATATGGCTTCATTCTCTGTAACAATTGTTTGTTCTAGCTAACAGTCATTGAGTTGCTATTGCTGCCGTGTCTGGTGAACACAGGACCAGATGGAAATGACACTGGATTTCAGGAAGGTTCTCAACAAGGTGAAGCAGATTAAGTAAAAAGAGTGAGCTAACTAAGTTTCAGACAATCTAAGCAAGCTCAGTGACAGAAGACAGTGGGACTTTGGTGCTGTAAAGAAGGAGCTGTGGGCTGGTGAATTTCATCTCCCAAGTATGATAATTAGGATCTAACAGATGAGTTTCAGCCAGTTGGATGGAATTGGAAATAAGCACATGTCAAATACTGCCTCATGATTGGGGGTTTAACTCAGGGGTAGAGCGCTTGCCTAGCAAAAGCAAGGCCCTGGTTTCAGTCCTCAGCTCTGGGGAAAAAAAAATAACAAAAAGACTGAAAAAAAAAAAACCACAAATAAACAAACAAAAACAAGGTAACAAAACACTGCCTCTTTGCAGGTATGCCTTTCTTGGGGATAGTTCTTACCAGAAAGGTGAAATTTAGAGCCTCATAGACATCAAGAGACAGTCACTGACCTAAGCCAGTCGTTTTCCTTCTTGACAGACATAGTTGAGACTCTGGAGGCTCCTGGCCTGCTGAAAGCTTCTTGCCCAGGGATCCAGGGCAGTTGTGCTCAGTGTTCAAGAGGGTTCCCCAGCAATAAGAACAGATATTGTCTCTGATATGAACTAATGAGCTGGCTCTTTGATCACCTCTACCTGAGGGGAAAGCAGCCTTACCAGTCCACAGAGGAAGACAATGAAGCCAGTCCTGATGAAACCTGATAGACTATGGTCAGATGGAAGGAGAGGAAGACCTCCCCTATCAATGGACTTGGGGAGGGACATAGGAGAAGAAGAGAGAGGGAGAGTGGGATTGGGAGTGGATGGGGAGGGGGCTACAGCTGCAGTACAAAGTGAATAAACTGTAATTAATAAAAATAAAATTTAAAAATTTAAAAAATGAATAAGACACACTGCAGCATTCCATCCACACCTGCAGAAAAGGGACATGGCTTCTTGATGTCAGGCACTGTAGTTGATCACAGTCCTGATACCACATGATAACTGTGTGGGAATTTGGACTAACACTCTTTATGAGCATGGTTTCAGTAACCATATTTCCATCCTGTAAAAGGAAACATGATTTGCTTTCTTTACAGATGGGCAAAACATGGCTTAGAAAAATGGCACGTTATCATAGAAAGAGGAGGGTAGGAGGGAGCTGAGGGTGTTCCATATTCTTTCCTAGCTCACCTGCTATCCCAAGCTCAGCTTCTCTCTGTGTCATTTTAAAATCTCCACTATCAGCCAAAAGATTTATATTTTCTTATTACCTTAGCAGCTTTTTCTGAATGTATCTTTCTACCCTAGGACAGGAATGAATTTAAAGGAATATATTAAATTAAAAGAAAAATGGGCTTGCAAAGCAAGATTCTACTTTGACCTTAATCTCTACCTCAGACTCCTTCCTGCACATGTAACCCTTATCAAACATGATTAAACTTTTCTGGAAATAGGTTGAATCTGGAGTCCTATCCAAAGGCAGGAATAGAGGTGTGAGTCTGGGTATTATTACATCATATAACCAGCAGGTAGGTAGTGGTTTTGAGCAACATCAAGCAACACTAATTACTGATAGTTTTCCAGCAGAGTTGTTGGGGCAGTAAATGACTTTTAAGACAATTACATTTAGAAAAGCATTTTGAAAAATGAATTTATAAAATTATGGTCACTGGTATTTTATCACTTCGCTCACATGAAAAAGAATAGAACCAACTACATTAATATCACCTGGGCTCCATGAGATATCACTTGTAGGTGCAGTTTCTTCAGGAAGTCCAGAAATCCATTTCATCAGTAGTTTTAAATTTAATAGCTAAAAAGCTGCAAACATATACCTCTTATGGGCATACACTGGATATTTCAACATGTGGAGGACATTCTCAATGAACGTTGTTGCAAAAGCACAATATAAAATCTAAAATAGTAGGCTTTCTATGATGTGATAAATTCATTTAACTCAATTCCCAGGAATCACAATGGCTTTCAAAATGTGTGCCATTCTTCTTGCCCCTGATCAGAATATACAATAACTTAGAGAAATCTGAATACCACTGCAAAGAGTTAAGGAAAAAAAATAACATACACACCTCATCTCACAGATGCCAGTGCCTCTGTTTGCATTTGTGTGTGTGTGCTGATGACCTTGCTCATGCTAGGCAAGTACTCAACCAGTGATTTGCTCCCTAGTATCTGGTTAAGCAATTTTAATACATATTCAGTATGTTATAATACAGTTATGTTTGACCCCATTAGACCTTAGATTATGAATGTAAGCTCCTTAAATACATTTTGTAATGAAGAAAATATATAAATAAAATAAAATTGAACTTAATTTGGACCACAGGTGTATGACATCACAGACCTTTAAGTTTTTAATTCACTTAAAAATTCAAGTTCCCTACAACCTTGTTTCTTTTAGAGAGTTAACAATTGCCTCAGAAAATGATTATTTTCCTAGAATCACAAAGTGAGTGAATTGTGAAGGAACTGTGACCCTGGTGCTCTTCCTTGATACTTATCTTTCTTATAGACCTCATTTTCCTTCAATAAAAATTACAGCCCATTCCAGTCCTTAAAAATGGATTACTTATGAAGCTAGCACCTGTGTCCCCACAGGAAGTAAAGATGGGACTAGCTGGTGAGCCAATGTAGGAAAGGACACCTGTTGTTATTGAAGGTTTAAACAAGTCTTCCGCCAAAGTAAGCAGGGGTAACACTCGAAAAACACCTGGAAAAAATGGCCTTTAAAGAGCTTTAGATGCCAACATCAGAAAACATGCCAATGCTACCATATAATGGGACTCTCCCTCCAACCATTTCAATAAATTCATGTCCAATGTCTTCACATAATGTAAAAGCAATACTTACTTAATGCTTAGACTAATCCGTTTGTACATCTGTAGCACCATGACATAACAGAAGTGGAAAGTATATAGCATAATTTAAATATTTATAAACTCAGTTATGGAAAATGCAAGATGAGACAGCTTCTTTGTTTCACTTCCTGTGAAGGCCTACTTAGATCTGTCACATCATGGTGGGACTGCATGAGGGAGAGATAGGATGGAAGGCAAAGAGCCAAAGAATACAGAGGCCAGTCTGGCACATTCAAAAACATTAATCTACTCCCATGGGAATATATCCCGGCATACCATCATTAATATTTCTGAGCATGGTGCATCTAAGGACTACTGCTCTTCTCACTAGACCCCACTTTTTAAGGTTAGACCATCTCTCAGCATTGTCTCATTAGAGATCCATGAATTCTTGGCAGACTCATTCAAGTCTTGCCTAAACCAAATTAATACTTAATTATAATTAATACTTACTTTAGTTAATACTTAATGCATATTTAAAATCTTATAATCTCTCTAATGTATGTAAGTGTGTACACCTTCAAAGTTGGGTAAGTGGCTGGAGGAAAAGAGGTCAATCCCAGAGGTACTGTGGAACCATAGAAGATGAGCTTCTAGAAAGTAGAAGCTGCAAGAACTCTTTTTATTCTCACTTGTTAGACATATAAACACTGGGAATGGAACTTTTCATTTATGTTTGAGGTCAGGTAAAAGAAAGAGAAGAACAATAATTTTATATTTTCTATAATTTTATGCTGATGATGTGAAAAAGTAACCCATTTATATGTAGACAAAATAATTCCTATGGTGGACAACCATGTCTCCTTAGGGGTTAAACAGAGATGTCATTTTAAAGGGCTTCTTCCTATCACCAAGCCCAGCTTCTAGACATTTAAGAGAAAGACTGAGTACAGATATTGAAAGAGTGCATTATTCTCAGAGAGATGTTACTCTCTTTGAACATAAAGGGAAGAAGTACTATTTAAGATAGTTGATTGGAATGAAGTATCTGGTTTATTTGAAGACTGAGTTTTGTCCTGTGATGTTTTGCTGCAAGCTGGACACATGATGTTTTGTCCAGGTGAGCTTGTGAGAGGGCACCTGAAGTTTTGCTGTGAGCTCTCAGGTGGAAGGGGGCATGATTTTGGCCAGCTGAGAACATCCATGGGTATACTCTGAGGAGAGAGCATATACAGAGAGAGGCCCACTCATAGTCACTGCTCTTTGGATTGAAATCGCCATTCTGATCTTCATGCTTCAACACTTGACTTTTCAGTAGAAATATTCCAGAGAGCTTCTCTGGACAATCCAACTGAGTCTCGCAGCTTTCACTGACATCATGTTGCTGCTTCATGTTAGCCTTTAGACTGGAGTGCTGGTATCCTGATGACTGTGTCTGGTAATCCCCTAAAGATCCATTGACCCTAATCAGCAGAGAGTAGATAAAAGAGGTTTAGAGCCCCTTTCCCTACTAATCTCCTACCTAAGGTTGTGGGGGTAGGGGGTTGGAAAGAGGTAACAGTGCTTAATAATCATAAATAAAGTCGGTTTGGTGAAAAATCTAAGCCTGTAGTTGATAGTACCTAATAATCAACTAATACAACTGGGAAGCAAAGCCAAATAAATGTCTCCATTTGAAGCCTTCATTGACCTATTGACTTGCCTTGTAACTGCGAGAGCAGAAAGCTAGACACAAGTGAAGGTGGTATTGTTTTACTTCTAAGTAGATAGGTATACATAGAGCATATTGTATATTTTTACATTTTATTCTTGCTTCCTGTTCCAATGGTCATTTATTCTATTGGCATACAGGTCTTGGATTCACAGAAAGGGGGATATCAGTTAGGAGACAGGACAATGATTCTATTAGGCAGGAATTAAAGACTGTCCATCCTCTTCTTGGATGCCTCATGCCTATGAAACACCTGGCAGTGAAGGGAGCTATAGGACTGATTGGGATGGATAATACAGAGCTACAGAGAATCAAAAGGAAGCAAGTCATTAAACAGTGGTGGCAAGAAAAACATGTCTGCAGAGCATAACTTCAGGTATCTGAATACTATCATTCCAGGTGAGTAGGGCTGATGGAAAACTACAGTCTAATCCAGGAAGGACTAATAATATTCTAAACCTTCAGGAACAAAAATCCAGATCATTCCACCAACTGAAACACTGCAACCAGCTAAGTACTTGCTGGAAACAAAGGGGCAGTGGAGTGGATAGTGGAAGATCATTATAAATCTCATATGCTATCTCAGTACACTATTTGGCTTTATAAGGAACATATATTTCAGAGTTCACTAAGGAATGGAACAATGAAATTATGTACATATATGCAAAACTAATTATTCTGAAGAATTGTTTGATGATACTTTTTTGAGTTTGCTTTTTAAAAGCTTCTGTGATAAAATCACTGACCAAAACCAATTTTGAGAGGAAATGATTTATTTCTTCTTATGACTTACAGTCTATCATCAAAAGAAGCCAAGGCAGTAACTCAAAAACACGAAACAAAATCCACAGAGAAACACGGCTTTCTGGCCTATTCCCAGGCCCACATTCAGCAACTTTTCTTATACCACCCGGAACCAATCTCTCCCATCAATCGTCAGTCAAGGATATGCTATACAGATGTGCTCAGCAGGCCAATCTGATGGAAGAAAGCAGGTTTCTTCTTCTTAGGTGTATCAAGTTGACAATTAAGTTTTGTCTTCCTAATATTATTGAAGAGGGTAACAGCCTAGTATTTATAAATTGAATCAATGATGTTTATACAAGGAAAGGCTGAAAACTAAGGTCAACTCCAAGTCCAACAGACTTAAAATTGGTAGCATAGTCCTTACCTGAAGGCCAGCAGGCCTCAAACTGAAGATGAACTGTTTCTGCTTGAGTGTGAAAATTGAATATAAGCAAATGATACCACATGCTGCAGGATATCTGGTAGACAGGATTCTCTCTTGCTCAGTGGATGGACAGGCACTTTTGCTCTGTTTAGGCTGACAATAGATATAATAAAAGTCAATCCGCTTTATACACTCACTAATATAGATGTTAATCTTTTTAAAAAACATTATCACAGAAACACACAGAATAATTAGGCAAATTTTCAACATTTCTTGGTCCATTCAGCATGATTTGTAAACTTAGCTATCACACTATAGTATCACCCTTGTCATAAGATAGGAAGTAAAAAATGGTAGATATTGATTATTCTTAGGATTTGGTATATTTTGGAACACTTTCTTTTACAAGAGTTACACTTCTTTACATAAAGGTACAAGCCCTCAATAAATAAATTCCAGAGGATGGAGAGGATTGGTATCTTTTAGTAATATGTTAATTGCTACAAAGATTTGGTCTAGGTTTCGTTCTACAGGTGGCAACTTGAAAAGTTTAAGTATGATGATTACCAAAATCATCACAAAGAGTTTTGGAGAACTTTTATGCTAAGATTCATCTATGAGTCACCTGTATAACACTTTAAAGGTGTTTGTTAACAAGTTCTATGAATCTATATCTATAGACATATGCCTGAGCATCTGGGTCTTTAGAGATACTCATACCTACGCAATCCTAAAGGCTTCTGCTAAGTATAGAATAATTTAGCCAACTTTGTGAATTTAATTAAGCTTTTATCCACATGGTGTGTTGGAAGACAAGGTAGTTTATACAAATACCATACTCTAGGAAAGAGAAAAATCATCTATTCTTTCTACAAAATAGAAACCAGGTTCACAGGGCAACTAGGACATTTTGCTTGTCATCAAAATAAATGTATTCCGAATTTATGAATTGGTAATAAGCTGCCTTCTTATAATAATTAATGGTAATTAACCTTTTAAAGCTTCATCACTTATGTAGCCATCTCTTGCAGACATCCCTGTAAGACAGAATGGAATATGGACAGTGGAAAAGAGACTCCTCAGGACTCAAAGTTCCAGAAAGGCAGGAAATCATGTTTTTATGTGGTGATACAGCAAATCTGAAGATCCTTGGAGAATTCCAGATAGGGAAAAAAAATGTATGCTTAGGCTATGATGGTGGGAGGTTTTCAACCTAAGAGGATCACTGGATTAAAGGCCAGAGCCTCCACCACTGACAACTTTATACCTTCAGCAGTCTTTTCCCTTGGGCAGGGCTACCCCATTTCACTCATCTGCAAAAGAGATGTGTAATGCTGTTTTAAATGAAGGTCCGTATAAGCCAGCATAAGAGAAATATAAACCTTCTTAACAAACAGTGAACATCTTGTAAAACTTTTCCAACACATTGGCAATGTTCGTACATCTTAGGATGCTAAACTGGATCCATAACACGTTGCATTTCTTTGCTTGGTCCAGGCTTTTCTAACGTTGACATTTATAATATAACTCGGTGATTCTGAGAAAGAAGATAGCAAAGTGTCTCCCAATTGTGTCCTTAGAACCAATACCTGTTGAAGGAAGAAAGTGAAGATTTGGCAAAGAAAGTTACTTGAGCTGTAACATGAGCACAATGAAAGACTTTGCTTATAAAAATGTTAGCCCTAGAGCTTCAGTTCTTCTGAATCAAGATCCACTGGCCAAGTTCTTCCACATTGGCAGTCATCAGTCATTGAATCTGTGTTACCCCAGAGTCTGATGGCCTTGAACTAGGTCATTCTATGGAGACATAACAGAACATTATAAGGGGCAGAGAATTAGTCATTATTTGTAATTGGAACTTTTTGTTTTTACTAGAGCAATGACATCTCCAACAAAGAGTTTGTAGGGAAGTTAATCACAGTATCTTTAAAATGAATATTTATTGAACAGCTATGCCACATGAAGGTTCTATTGAAGCTGGTCCTTTCCTTTATCATATTTAAAATCAATTTTACCTTATCAAATAGATATTCATATAGGCATTTGTTATATGATGAAAATGATATATGGGGTAAATTGTGCAAAGCAAATCCAATCAACAGTCAAGGTATGGAATCAATCTAACTGTTTACCCACTGCTGAAGGGATTAAAAACAGGACACACACATGCAATATAATGCCATACAAACAACAGGTTTATCATCTGTGACAATGTGGATGGAATTGGAAAGTAGTGCAGTAAGTGAAATAAAGCTGGCAGAAAAACACAAATATCACACCACCTCACTCACATGCAGAATCTAAGAATTGCTGTCATAGAAGTTGAAAACAGAATGCCGGGATGGAAAGGCTAGGGAGAGGATAGGGATGCAGACAGATTGTGAGGAGTTACTAAAGTCCATATGTAGGGGATGAATGAGTTCTGACGCTCTGTTATGCAGGACGATGAGAGCAGACAAGATGCTGTACTATACAGTTTTTTTTTTAAAGTCACTAGAAATGGTGCAAATAAATTCTAAATATTTGAGGAAATAGATATGCTAACCCTTACTTAAACGTTATGTAATGAAATATGCAAAAATTTATGTAAATTTTAAAAGTAATCTTAATTTAAATTTTAAATACAAAAATATTTAAATCAGTTCTTTAGCACTACTCAGTGCTAACTCCAATGTGTCTAAAAATTTGTAGCAAGTGGGAGACAGTTCACACTCACCACGAGATTTTTCAATACTTATTTTCCTGATCATTACTAGAAGAGTGTGGCCCTCCCTTCCTCAGTTTTAGATTCCATTTCTCTGTATGATTCATTCCAGACTAGGACTTCGCAAGTCCTCAGCCAAATGAAAGTACTTGTGAGCGTATGTGTGTTCTTAGAGCTTGTGGCTAACTAAGTCTATGATCTTGCAGAAGTTGCTCCTCTTCCCTTGGCTTCCCGCCTTCTTCACTCAGCAGTACTGTGAGAATGAGAACGCATCTACATTCTGATATTTAAAACATTAAGTGGAGTGTGTTGACATGTGGTGACTTGCATCTACAATCCCAGCATTTGGGAGACTATGGCACAAAGATTGCTTTCAGTCTTGGGCCAGACTGGTTTACATACTGAGTTCCAGGTCAGCATGGACTATTGAGTGAGACATTGTATTCCCCAAGCCCCAAAATATTAATGTATACATATGTGTTAATATATGTGAATCATAATTAAGACTATGCCAGTTATAGGGGAAGAGATATGTGCTTGTTGTTTTCATTGACTGTATATCTAACTAATAATTTATGTATGAATTTATCACGACTTTGGTCATGTGGTCACTGGTTTCCTTGTCAACATTATAAAGACAAACTTGCAATACTTACATGAATATAAACATGACAATACAGGGTAATTTTGCATTATACAGACCATTAAATTGAACTGCATTTCAACACCAAGGACCTAAGTTTTCTCGTCCACAGCCATGAATGTATGCCTTTTTAACATTGTTCCTCTCATTTCATGAACCCTCCTAGCCTGTAACTTTTATTTCTCATGTCAGATTTGAAGTCAGACAGATTTGGAATCAAGTCAAATCAACGTCGTCCAGGTGTCATTTCTTATTTAACTAACTGTAGGTTCTATTTCTCCATTCATGGAATGAGGAGAGACAGAGTAGCTATGCCATAGGGTTATAAATAAAATTAAATGTGATATGCAAATAATTACGATAAGGCAGAACACATAGCTAGTTTCCTGCAAATGTTAGCTTCGACAGAATACTGGCAACATCAGCATGTTAGCTATCTTCTCATCACTGGCATTAATCATTCCTGCTGAGATTAAAAACAAAAAACACCGTATTCAAAGTAGAATGTTATTTACATATGTTCTGTTGCTGTGAAAAACCACCAGACATGACCAATGCAAAAGGAGGAAACAAGTCTTTCCATTCACAGTTCAAGAATGTCAATATGTTGTTGTTTGCCCTGATCAGTTCAGCCTGTGAGGAGATGAACATTATGAGAGGCCATGGAACAAAGAAGCTCACCTCATAGCAGACAGGTTGTAAAGAGAGCAAGCTAGCTCTTCTACCAAAGCCAGTGCCCCCATGAACTTACTAATGGATCAGCTGATGAGTGAGGTTGGAGCCCCAGCAATTCAAGGAATTCCCAATAGTACATCTCTGGATACTACATTGCCTTCAACAAATAAGTATTAAGGTAGGGGGCAGTTTGTAATCAAACCGTGGGTAGCATTCTAATAGAAAGAGCATAGGCATGGTCCTTGGTGGCTGGTCCCTGTCCCCTTCATGTCCCTCTAATCCTACCCCTCTCTTCCTCCATAAGACTCCCTGCACTCTGCCCAAAATCTGGCTGTGAGTCTCAGCATCTGCTTCCATCCACTGTTGGGTGGAGCCTTTCAGAGGACTCTCCATAGTAGGCTCCCATCCCATTTCTTCTCTTCCACCACTTCTGGTGTCTATCTGTTTGCCATTCTGAATAAGATTTAAACATCCTCCCTAAGGTCCTCCTTAGTGTTTAACTTTTTAGGTCTGTAGATGGCTATCCTATATTCTATGGCTAATATCTGCTTATAAGTGAGTGTATATCATAGCTGTCTTTCTGTTTCTGAGTTACCTCACTCAGGATGATCTTTCCAGTTCTATCCATTTGCCTGCAAATTTCATGATTTCCTTTTTTATTTTTTTTTTTATTTTTTTATTGCTGAGTAGTCCATTGTGTAGAAGAACCACAATATATCCATTCCTCCATTGAGGGACATCTAGGTTGTTTCCAGATGGATTGTGCATGGAGAGGACGTAGACTCCCTGCTCAGATGTGGCTGATTGGCAGTTCAGTCTCCATCTGGATCTAGGGAGCAGGGGCTGCCCCTGTCATGAACTCTATTGCTTGCTCTTTGATCACTTGCCCTAGTGATGCAGCCTTGCCAGGCCACAGAAGAAGAGGATCTAGGCAGTCTTGATAAAACTTGACAAACTATGGGCAGACAGCAATGGTGGAGAAGTTCCCCTTTCAGTGGACTAGAGGTAGGGAATAGGGGGAAAGAGGGAGGGAGGGTGGGGATGAAGGGAGTTGAGGGAAGAGGCTTCAATCAGGATATATAATGAATAAATTGTCAAAAAAATCAAAAGGAAAAAAGAAGAAGCATTGAGTGTGGCTTTCCCACATATTATTTCTTAAGCCTTAATAAATTACTTAATGTGTGCTGGTCTTCTGATTTTCATCTGCAAAACAAAAACAGCCATGACACATAGATATCAGGAGCAAATGGAGTCCTCTGCCTGAAGTCCTTCATATAACAGTGGAGAGTATAAGCATACTCTGTGGGCTTTGATTCATCCTGTCTATGTGCAATGCAACACTCTTGGCCACTGCAGAATCAGGAAAGATGTGTTTCACCAGCACACAGTGGGCTCTTGGTACCTTGAAGCTTCCCATTACCAACCACTGAGCAGATAGCTGACTCTCAGCATAAACCCACATACTGCTTAGGAGAATGTTAAATGACAGGGAAAGGCTGTGACAAAAGCTGCCTTAATGAGACATCCTGTTAGCTCTGGCTGCTCCCAGGTCAGGCTGCTTGTGTCGGTACAAGAGCACTAATGGACTAGGTAGTTGTGTATTTCCATCTGGCTAGGCACTGGGTTTTTAATGAAGCAAGCTGTCCACAGACTTGGGCAGAAATGGGGCAGGGAAGGAAGGAGTGAGAGGAGATTCAGAGACCAAAGGGGAGAAAGAGAGGGCAAGTGTGTATCTCCAATGACAAACAGTTTCATCGTAAAGTAGAGTAGAGAAAGATGGCAGCACAGAAAGGCCTGACATCCTGTGATTTGCATCAATTGGAGAGAAGCTGAAAGAGACCTTCCCACCCCTGCAGTGGACCCTTGCACAGAGCAGAAAAGAGAACAAAATGTTCTGCTTTTCCAAGGGCCTCTAATACCCTCTAATACCCTCCACAGCTTGAACAAAGACTAGTGTCAGCTGCCTGACTTCTTAATGATGAATAATTCATACACATCAAAGCAGCCCTCACAAAGTATTTTTCCTGCAGCCTCAAAGACAATGAAACAACAGCAAAAAGGCCAGAAGGGGAATTTTTTTCAAATCACATCATCTCTCTTATCTCTCCTTCCTTTTTTCACTCCTCTGCAATATCCACGGTTTAGACTGGGTTTGAAATCAGCGGCAATATCATTTTAGGAGACGTTAAACTTTTCCAATTTCTTTATTTTCCCACATAATGGCAAACTCCTATTCATACTTCAATTCCCAGCTCAGATCCTGCAACTTACTAAACTAAAACCTGCCAGCCATGTGCTTTCTTTAAGAGTATCAGTACTAAAATCTCTAGTTTAGACTTATAACTTTAGCATAAACAGCACTCATTATAAAGCTTTGAATACAGCAGCATCTCAAAGTTCATGGAATTGTAATGCTATTCAAAAAAAGAAAGAAAGAAAGAAAAAAAGGAAAAGGAAAATAATATTTAGACTTAACAGTTAAGAGCTCATGTTTTTCTTGCAAATAATCCAGGTTGGTTCCCAGCACCCACACAATGGAATATAATGGTCAGTAACTCTAGCTAGAGGAATGGAGCACCCAAGGCTTCCAAGACACCAGGCACACAAGCAGTGCACTTACATTCCTGTAAGCAAATGAAGAAATCAAACAAAAACATTGAAATTAACCACAGGAATTATCTTGCATGTTATGGCTATGAAAATGAAAACAAGGTGACAAGAATGTTTTACAAACCTCACAAATATCATGGACCATTATTTCTTAGCAAGTTTTATGAATTGGAGTCAAAGGTTTAGAAATGTAAACACGTGTAAGATCTGTTTGGAGCACTTACTAGCCTGTTTTGGAGGGCAAGTCTTTCAGAGACAAGCATTTGTCGAAGCAGAGATAAAAATTAAAATGACAGCACGACAACCTAGGCTAGTTTTATAGTCTGTCTTAAAATACAAACTCCTTCTCCTCCCTTTCTTTTTGATCATCACAAATGACAATTTACTACAGATGTACGCACAAGAGAATGCGGACATTACTTTTTATATTTCGCAACTGCCGACTGCTTCAGTAAAATACCATTTCAGTGTCAAGAAGCGAACACATTTTTTCTGTAGAGTGAATGCTTATAATCAAGCGGGAAAGGATGGACATTCTAAGCTAGCCCCTTTTTATTCACTGACTGACTTACAAGGCATGGGGAACACTAGATAATGTGCACAGCAGCACGAAGGAAACATGTGGACCATGCAATTTAAGTCTCACTCCTACAGGCCTCATCATATCATGAGAAAGAGAGAGTGAGAAGCAATGATTATTCTTAAATATTTTCAGCTTTACGGATGAAAAAAAAAAACATAGTTTGGTAAGAGGCATCGTGGCTGATTATCACTGGAAATTTAGACATAGCTTCAGAATGGAGATACATTTGAATCTGATTCTTGAGAGAAAAACAAAGAGACATTTTCTTTCCATGTCAGTGGAAGAATGAAAACAAGACTAATTTGAAAATAATGGTGCTTCTAATGTCCTGGGATTTGGCAACATATAGACCGAACATATAGGTTTGGCAACATAGAGGTTACTGGGGTACTAGATCTATAACAAGAAGTGAAGCTGATGAAAAGAAACCACAGGATGCTGTTGCTAAGAGCTTTGCATTATCAATGGGTAAGCACAGCACTTTGTAAGTCTAAGATGAGTATGGGGAAAAGTATTTGTGAATTAAGCACTTCCTTTCCATGAACAAAATGATAAGAGCAAGACTATGAAGCGAAATGAAGTCAGGTGAGGTTAACTGAAGGTCACTAAGATCCTCTGAGGATAAAGGGATATCTGACAAGACTAGACAGGACGGTAGGATGGGATAACAGGCTTGCACAAAGGCTTTTTGCAATATTAGGTAAATGTGTATGATTTCAAGAGAACTAGTGCTGCACCCAGTTCATTTAAAATGGATATGTCAAAGGTCACAGGATCATTGAACAATAAGGATAGAATATTTGGGGTAAGGAGACAGAGACAGGGGAAAGAGAGAGACCTAGGCCACAGGATCCATAACCGCATGATGGGGATAGTTTTAGAGAAGGATGGGAGTCTTAGTTTGATCATGCCTTTATAACAAAACACTGTTAATCAAGCAGTTTATCAGCAATAGAAATTTTTGTGTCTCAGGAGGCAAGAAACCCAAGCCATCTAGATTGAGTATCTAGCAAATGTTCACTCTTGGCTTCAGAGACAGAACTTTCTGATTGTACCATTATATTTTAGAAGGGGTGGTTTACCCTCTTGGATACCTTTCACAATGTAGGACCCTAATGTAGGACACACCTTCATGGCCTAACTACCTTTCAAACATACTGTCAGGTTCAGGGTTAGCGTTTCATCAAATGGATATCGAAGAACAGATATCTAGAGCATAACCACGAACTAGAGCAGGGTATTCTCTGAAACTAGCTACAGGATCATATACTTGATTTGGAAAGATTGCTTTGGAAAGGGAACAGTTCAAGGATGTAGTGATTACTTCAGGATGCCCGGTGAAGGAGGTAGGAGGGTATAACGTGTGTCCTCTTATGGCCTTAGTTCAAAATTAGGGTTCTCCCAGCAAACCAGCAACTGAAATTGGCCATTCATGCTGTTGTCATTCCTCTGTTACCGGTTACAGAATCAACAAAAGGAACATAGATGGTCAACAAAACATGCTCAGTTTGGAACAAAGAGTAGAGAGAAGAGAGGAGAAAAAAACATCAGAGTTATTCAGAGAAGAGAAACCAGGGCTATTTCTAGGAGAGATAATGCTAAACGTTTGTTTGGGATGAATATGTGACAGGGAGAGATAGCACTAAATGGCTATGCTTCGGGTGAATATGCATCAGGTAAATCAGGAAGCCAGTGCTGAAAAGCTTTGAAAAGGATGATAAAGATCAGGGGCAAGTTGACAGCCAAGAAGGGGTCTTCTGTTAGTCTGACTCCTCAGTAGAGTAAGTGTGGATTATTTCTGAACACGTTTATGCTGATGTCCTGCACGCTGCTTGTAAGAAAAGTATAACATAAGAAAAGTATAACATAGCTTCTCTATGAAGCCTGGCATGGCCAAGAAAAGGATGTAACCATGTAGAAAGTCCGCCACTGGCTAAACCACCTGAAGAAAAAAGGTTTTCCTCATTAAACATTAATATTATTTCACATATGCTTCTAGAAGGAATATCGTTGCTCTTCATTCCTTAAGGTACTAACAAAGACAAAGAGTGTTCTCTGTGCTAGGGGCTGGTTGTGAGACTGGGAAAGCCAGAGAGGAAAAGCAGGCATGGGTTCTTTTCCCATGAAATTTGCAATCTACCAAGGGAATAACAGACGTTAATGTAGTAATCATAAATTTAAATAATTAACTCAAGCTGAGATTAAACTTTAAATGAGGAAACAAATTATTCTGAGTTCAGGCAACAAGCAGATATCACCTTGACTGAGAAAGGAAATTAAAATTCCCCACCAAGTAAAGCTTGAGTAGTGATCGGAATGTTGGGGGTGGTATCTGAGAGCTCTATGTGGAGGAAAGGGCATGTGGAAAGTATCTGTGGAAAGAGGTCCATAAAAAGTTATGCTAGGGAAGAGAGCATGGAAAACAAGTGGAAACAGAAAAGAGGGTCTCTTTTATTTTTTTTTCATTTTATTTTTTATTATTTATTACAATTTATTCACTTTATATCCTTGCTGTAGTCCCCTCCCTCATCTCCTCCTGGTCCCACCTCCCTCTGTCTTTTTCCCCTATGCCCCTCCTCTAGTCCACTAATAGGGGAGGACTCCTCCCCTACTATCTGACCCTAGCCTAGCAGGTCTCACCAACACTGGCTGGATCCTCTTCCTCTGTGGCTGGCAAGGCTGGGTCCCAGGAGGAGGTGATCAAAGAGCCAGCGACATAGTCCATGTCAGAGATAGCCCCTGCTCCCTTAATAAGGGAACCCATATAGACACTGAGATGCCTATGGGCTACTTCTGAGCAGGGTTTCTAAGTCTTTTCCATGCATGGTCCTTGGTTGGTACATTGGTCTCTGCAGGCCCCCTGGGCCAGGATATTTTTCGCTCTGTTGGTCTTCTCGTGGAGCTCCTCTCCCCTCCAGGTCTTTTTATTTTCCTCTTCTTCCATATGATTCCCTGCACTCTGCTCAAAGTTTGGCTATGAGTCTCAGCATCTGCTTCGATATCCAGCTGGGTAGAGACTTTCAGAGATCCTCTATGGTAGGCTCCTGTCCTGCTCCCTGTCTTTTCCCACTTCCAATGTCTATCCTATCTGTCCTTCTGAGTGAGGATTAAGCATCTTCTCTTGTTGTTTAGATTCTTTATAACTATAGATTTTGGTATGTTTATCCTATAATACATGGCTACTATCCACTTATAAATGAGTATAAGATGCTCAACCATACAACAAGGACGTTTGCTTAACTATGTTCATGGCAGCTTTATTTATAATAGCCAGAATCTGGAAACAACCTAGATGTCCTTTGAGGAATAGATACAGAAATTGTGGTGCATTTACACAATGGAATACTAAAAAGAAATAATAAAAAAAAAAGGAAATCATGAAATTTGCAGACAAAGGGATGGAACTAGAAAAGATCATCCTGAATGAGGTAACCAGAAGCAGAAAGACACACATGGTATATGCTCACTTATAAGTGGACACTTTTTATTAATCTCTTTATGTATGATGGAAATTGAGTGTTTGCCTGCTTGTATGTATGTATGCCACACGTATTCTTGGGGACATCTGATTCCCTGGATCTGGAGTTAAAAGTAGTTGTGAAGAGCTTCTAATTCCTGGTCTTTTTGTAGGTGCTGGGAATGCAACTTGTATTGTCTGAAGACATAGTAAGGGCTCTTAATTGCTGAGATATCTCTCCAGCTAGAGAAAGGGAATGCTTTTTTTAAATTAATTTTTTTTATTCACTGTATGTCCTGGTTGTAGCACCATCTCTCCTCCCCTCCCAGTTTCACCCTCCCTCCCACTCCCCTCTCTTATTCCTCAGAAAAGGGAAGCTCCCTTTCCCATCCACCCCAGCTCATCAAGTTGCAGAAGCTTCAGAAAAGGAATGTCTTTAGAAGAGGCTCAACATTAAAGGAGGATCCAAACACATGCCCTACTGTTTCTTGGTGTTTCACAATTATTAATATTCTAATAGCAATGGGTTTCTAAAGGTAACTTGCATTGATTTGCCAGTTTGAGATACATACATTGCTCTTCTTCATAGGACTTTTATTCATCTAGGTCTCCACACAATGCTTCTTGACCAGAACTTTATGTCTGGCTCAGGGAAGGAAGCCAAATACAGATACATCAGATGAGTTTGCAAACCTTAAAAAAAACTAATGCTTAGAGAAAAGGGAAGAGAGCAGATGCTGATGAATTAGAGAAACAGTGGTAGGAGAAAGAAAAACCTGGAGGGCTAAACGGGGGTCTCATCAGTCCATAGGAAGTTGAGGGAGATGGACAGGTACCCAATGAGAAACGTCTAACTTCAAACGACAGAGAGAAGGCTTACATCTGCTACGTGTTTCCTGTGTGCCAGGCACTGAGAGGGGCTTTTCATCTACAGTGATGACAGAAAACTTAAAAAGTGGCATGTTCTTATCCCCTTTCTAACCAAATAGAAACTGGGAATCAGGAGCTCTGAGTAATTTGGCAAAAATCCAATAGTGAAGACATGAGGGAGACCAGGTCTAAACAAATCCATTGACATAAAATAAGCAGTAGAAGGGAGGGAGATTAAATTGTTGGTTTCGAATCAAAATATTAAAACAGCAGATGTATTGACTTAGAATAATTACAGCTACTTGCAGAAATATTTGAGGACCTGCAAGCATAGCATCTTCACCCAAATTTAGGGATAAGAGCTTGAGCCAAAATAATACTACCTCTACCCTTAAATTAGTAGAAACTCTTGTGCTCCAGGCAGAAGCGGGAGATGAATAATGCATATGCATCAGAGAACACATTAGCACTTACACTATCCAAAGGACCTGTTTTTATATCATTTGACTTTTCTTCTCTCCCCCTATAATTACTTCATTTCAGCAAAATCACACTGTATTATGATTTAACAACTGAAACAGTCACTTAAGCACTGATATTTTGCAAGCACCTTTCCAACATTTCTACCAACAATCTGAGCTCCAAAGAGAAGAGAATGAGAAATTGCTTGAGGGCTACACTCCACCACACAGCAGTGCCCAGCCATCCATTACAGAACTTCCGGTGCTTAAAATCTGCCCTGGTCATCATTTTGCCCCCATCCGTAAGCTGTTAAGATACCTCAAGGTATGCTTATGACAGGGCTAAGAGGGGAAGAGATTGGCATTTTTTTAATCATAGAGAAAGTGACATGGTGTGTGGACATTTGAACTGTAAACTGTAAAACTCTGTGGAAACTCATCCTCCTCCTCTTAAAGCCTCTTTCACAGTCCCTTCCATGGAAATGAGGAGAGAAAATGCATCCCAAAGCGTCAAGATAAAATGCAAAACCCTAATTGTTCCCATGTTTCCTTCAGGTTGTAAATTCCAGCCCTCGTTTACTTCCCATGAAGTCTTGTTAACTCAACACATGTAAATAATCAAATGTACCTAGTGGCCAGTGACTGTTTCCTTTGCAAAATGCATGTCTACTAACTCTGAGGACTGAGTACAAATAGTGGTTTGTCCTTACAGAATCACAGACTCTTACTCCTGGAAGTAATCTTTTACACTGCGTCTGGGTTTCAGGGTTTGATAACTCAAGGGCCTGGAGCCCAGATGGAGAATATGACCTACCCACGCTTGCAAGATAAAACATCAGTTTTGTGAATGTGTAAGCTGCTGTTGTGTCAGCTCTGCTGCACTGACCTAAATTAGCTTTGCATTCTTTACTAAGAAGTATGTCCCCCTGCTTCCTAATCAAAGGCATAATCAATCATCATTTGCAAGGCATGCATTTTGAGGAGTAAGAAATGAAATTCCCCAATGCAGTTATATTTGAATTTGTAGGGAGCCACTGATTTGGGGAAAAGAAACTCTTAAAAAGAAAGTCACCAACATGCATGCTTGTTAAAACCTTGTCAACCAAATAGAATCTACAGCAACAGTTTGCATTTTTTTTTCCATAAAGGGCCAGATGATAAGTATTTTAAATTTGTCATATTGTAAAAACTACTATTGTCTGCCCTGGCAACAGCAGAGCAGCCATAAACAGCTCAGAAACTAGTATGTCTCAGTTCCAACAAACTTTATAATTTAATATATATTCACCTGGTATAAAATGTTTCATTATTTTACTTTAAAAATAATCCTCAAAGCTTCTACTCAGTTCATAGTGATACCTAAACCAGCATGGGGCACTTGTTCTTCTTGCCATATTTGTGACATAGAAGGATATGCTGAAACCCGTTTCTCACAATAGTTTATTCCACCAACAAATGCATAATTCGTCCATAATATATGATTCAGCTTTTGGGTAAATGCTGTTTTTCATTGTGTTCCATAGGAAAAAAAATCTAGACTTTTCACCTAGAGAAGTCTCTAAAATATTTCAAAATGCTTAAATTAGAAAATCTTCAAAAGCCCGGGTTTTGTTTGTATTCAAGCCAATGAAACAAAGCACACTAGGAAACTAGGAATGCCACATTATCAGCTCCCTATAAAGGGTTTTTGGGTGAACAAAATTGTGCTATACCTATGATCATGAATTTTCACTGTAGGCTTCAAGATTTCCAGGTTGTTTCAGTGAATGTTCATCTTCAGTGTTTTTTAAATCTTCATTCATTCATTCATCTGATAAATATCTCTTGCACACCTACAAGGCTGTATCCCCATGATCTAAAAAAATAAAAAATAAATAAATAAAAATTTATTCTTAGTGTCTCAACATTGTGCATATTCATTCATTTATTCAACACATAAATAGTAATTACTGAGCATATTTCACAGAGTACAAACTGGAGGTAAGCCATCTCAAAGTCCTGGTCTTCTACAACATTCACCCTGATGAGAGTATTAGTGAGAACAAGTATATGATTGACTTATACCATGTTCTTTTTTAAAAAGACAAGGCGCCACTACTTAGCCTATTTCTGCTTAGCTGCTTCCTCTCAAACTCCCCGTGCTCTTAACTCGTCTTGTGAGTTCTGGGGTTATAGGCACTGTGATCATGCCACGATCCAGTATTTGCACCTCTGACAAGAGCTAGCCCAGGAAAAGGCATGGCAGTATAGGATGCAGAAGGCTCATCATGCTAATCACACTGAATTCTAACTTCCAACACAAGCTGAACTCATTCATTCTGACCCAGGAGATAAAACGGCCCTGTTCCTCAAATCTTTGACATGCTACCCATCCCATTTAAGGGTTTCTTGCATGAGTTGCTTCTCTTTAATACAGGATGTAATCCCACCTGAAGCTGCTTGTATGTGTTACTGTGCCCCAGCACACGTGGATGACTATAACTTGTTCAGCATTGCCAGCCACTGCTGCCAAGAATAGAATCATGCTCAGCAGATACAATGTTGGATTGGTGCAGGAATACATGAACAAAAGCATGCATGCATCATGAAAACAGGCCAAATCCATGATGCACGGACAGTCATTAAAAGAGCTGATTGATTATACTGTATATAAAGCATGGGCCAACATTTTGTCATTTCTTGTCACTCTACGTGGAACCTGCTAACACATGCACCTTAAATCTCAACCAATTTTCCTTTATTCATAACAAGGCACCATAAAGAAGGGTGAAAGATCAAACTGATCTGCTTTTATTATTTCTCTTCTGTAATTTGAGAGATTGTCATCCAACTCCTTTCACATCACTCTGACTCCAGTCTTCACCATTGCATTGGATGGATGGCAGAGTGGTGGGAAGGCGGCAATGATTTTCTGCATTCCACACAGCCAAGATATAGCATTCCTCTCTGTCAAAAGATGACACCATTTAACCCCAATTAACTCACATCTTAAGTTCAGGACTTCTGGTTTACTAACATGAATCAATACTCCACTTTATCAGTTATGTAAATCTAAGCCAATGACATTCTCGACATGTTTTGGAATTGGTATTAAAATTCAGCCAAATGGAACATTACTGGGAACCAGGTAATGGTTCTGTAGGAGGTGTCAGTGTCATAGAGCTGACTACAAGAGCTTGTGTCTATGTTTTCTCTCAGCCGCAGACAGGAAACTATTTGATGGAGTAAGTGGACCAGCAGGAATTATAGGAAGAAGATATGAGCAAGTCCAATGACATGCACATGTAAACATGTCATAAGGAAATCCATTATTTCATATGCTAATTTGTAAAAAGAAGATAACAAAAATTCAGAACTATAAAGTACACAACAAACAAAAGTAAGTGATTTTTCTTTTAAAGTTGAATAAAATTTGCAAGATAGTTCCCTAGAGAGTAAAGAAGAAAAATCAAAGTCCAGATAGACACTCCAAGAACTCCTGAGGGCTTTTAATTCTGAACACTAATGAAAAACAACTAATAGAATATGAATGAGCAACTAATGAAAGATTTGGAAAGCTACTTCTACCTCTTCTCCTTCCTTCAGTAGAAGGATCCCATCAACGAGGGTATAGAGTTCTGATGCAAGTAGGGTAATATGATGGTTAGCTCTAATTTATCAATTTGACACAACCTAAGATCACCTGAAAAGAGCGATTTTTAAGAAAGGATGGTATAGATTGAATTGTCCTTTGTGTGGCGGTTGGGTGGATGGAGGTCTTGAATGTGCTAACTAGACCCACCCTGAATGTAGGCAGCATGTTCTGGTAGCATCGCTGAGACAAATACATGGGAAAAGGGAAGTTTGTTGTTGTTGTTTTCCTCATTAGACCTTAGCACTCACTGCTAAGTTCATCTAACATGTCGCTGCCACAGCCAATTCCTTCACTGATGTTTTAACCAGCTTCTTTAGGTCATAACCTTGACTCTAGCAACTGTCTAGGCATATTCCAGGCCTTCTGCACCAGACTGGGACTGGTGAGGCACCCAGCTTTGTGAACTGAACAACTACAGAGATTTTGGTCTTCATTGGCCTATTCCATCCAATTTTATCCTGTAAACCAACCAAATAAATTGCTTTAATATAAATTGCTTCTCTTGGTTCTGATCCTCTAGAAAATCATTACTGACAGGCTGGCAGCAATGTTGAGTAGTACTTTGTTTCCAGACATTCCAACTATACGAAATGCTCTGCATACTTGCTTTTATTCTGTACAACTATAGGTCAGTTAACTAATCCTCATTTATTCCTCCATAGAGCACAATATTCATTAGAGCAAAGGCTTCTGTGAATCTTGCACAGAAGCAATTATACAGGGAGAGCTTGGTGCCAAGAACATAGCCAGTGTCAAATAAGCATTAGCTGACATAACGGTAGCACACAAAGCGTGCATTTCAATATTTCCCAAGTCTCAGATTGATTGGAGTGATTTTTACCTTTTTGTCATTCATCAGATCATTTGTATATCAATACATATCCAATAAACATCTTTTGGATATTGGGAACTGTGCTACAGTCCCAGTAAGAGACGATGAGTAAGCAAAGCACAGCTGTCCTTCTTGTGAAGTTGAAAGTGCTCCCTAACCTTCACAAGCAAACATGACAGTTTTCAATGCAGACATTAAAACAACCTCGAGCTTTTCTCCAATGTGAGCAGTTCATCTGCCAAATTTTTCCCTTCCGTGTTTGGCACAATGTAGTTGCTCAGGCAATGCCAACTGAACAAATAAAATATCAGTTGAGTGAGTAGATGGGTAATGGTAATGGATGTGTCCTCTCCTAGAACGCAGAGATGTAAGTCAGAGGAAGCAATACTCCCCCACCCCATGTGTGTGTGTGTGTGTGTGTGTGTGTGTGTGTGTGTGTGTGTGTGT
>NW_026596034.1:19776878-20069716 GCF_907164565.1 Psammomys obesus
GTGTGTGTGTGTGTGTGTGTGTGTGTGTGTGTGTGTGTGTGTGTGTGCATTTGTATGCCTACTTTGCTTAATCTGCTCTCAGTGAAAGAAAATATCCCATGGAGATTTTAAACATGTTTAGTTCTAGATTCAGTGGTAAAACTTTTTAAACTCAGTTGTCATGACAACCATGTTACTGATACAATTAGCTACTACCTTGAGTGGTTGGGAGGATCCAGAACTTTTGAAGGTTTTGTTGGAAGACAGCCATGTTCAACTCTGGTTTCTGAGGTCACAGTCACCGTTCCCAGAAGGAGGTCTCAAATGCACTGCCCCTTTTCCTTAGTAGTTGCCTAATACTCCCATGCTAAAGTACCACGAAAGTAGAAACCACACTGGGAAAGGGAAGGCCTGCTGACTGACTATCCTGGAAGCATGAAGCCAACGGACATGCAGGGCTGGTTTCCATTTATATCTTTAAATTGGGGAGGGAGGCATCCCGTCTTCCTCTCCCATGGCTTGTAAGGATAGCAGTCCTCATGTTCACATTCATTCTTCGCTCTATCTTCACAGCATCTTTCCTTCGTGTGTATATCTGCTCAAATCCATGCTGTTTTTTAATTAGTATGTATTAGTCATGATGGATAGGATGTCACTCTAATGACTTCGTGTTAATTAAATTACCTCTGTATAACTCTACAGAGCTGATCTCGAAATAAAAGGGGCTACATTTTTAGAGCTTCAGTGCTTCAGTGTATGATTTGAGGACAGACAAAATTCAAAGTATAATTTTGATTTTGCCAGGAGAATATGGAACTTATCCTTGTATATGACTGCCAAGGCAGTGTACAGATGCTACCAACAGTTCCATCGAACTTGAGGAAAAGGGAGGCTTTGAAGGGAACCTGCTGGCCTTGGGTCATAGAGCTATGAGATTTGTAGCATGATGATATGGTAATACCAATTTTTAAAATCAAATTGTTTCCAGATGTTTCATATTCTCCTTGAAAGATAGAGTTCATACAGAAGAACAACTAGTGTAATTTTAGAGCTTGGTTCCATTAGAATAAGGGCAGAGTCCTCCAGATTCCCTCAGCATTAACTTAAAATTAGTTTTGCTTGGTCCTGGTAGAAACAGTAATAAAAGAGACCTTCCAGGCAGTAAATGTATATGGCCGCCTAAGCTGTCTTTTTTTTTTTTTTTTTTTTTTTTGAATTCTGAAGATGAAATGTTAATTTCCCCTCTAAGATCCTCTACAGATTTAGTTTGTAGGCTAATACCAGTTCACTTAAGAACAAGAGAAATGTCATCCCTGCTTTGATATGTGATCACTGACAAGAGCTATTGTTAAATTCCCTTCAAGAGGGGCAATGTTTATGAATCCATTTTCAGTATGAGATATAAAGGGATTTGTTAAACCCTGCTGTGATTTCTGTGATGCAGAAAAACGGCAGCCGTGTCCCTGAGCCTTGAAGTGTGAGCTCTTGAGTGAGCCTCCTCCTCCTCCTTAGCCCCGGTTTCAGATTTGCCTGAGTTCTTAAGGCTTCTCGGGCATCCTTTCCTTTTCTTTCTGCTTATTAATTAACTTATTTGTTTGTCCCTTGTGGCCTTGCTTTGGAAAGTGATGAATACAATGAGAGACTTTTTGCCCACATCATCAATCACACTCCTGGCTGGGTCTTGACACCCAGAAATGCCAAATATATTGAGCTGCCTCGGTTTGTCATTGGTACTTTATCCTCAAAACCTATGTAAAAGAGGCAGCCCGATTTCATTTCCTGGCAAAGGCTCCTTCACAGCAACTGACTTTCTTCAGGTGAAGAGGGTGTCAGCCACAGGAAGCCTGAAAGTAAGGTCTTTCACAGGCAGGTTGGTAACAAAATGTCTTTATTTTTATGTGTTAGGTATTGATTGCCTGATACATAATGCCTGTTTTTCATAATACATTCACATTTTGAAATTAGATAATAGCACACCCTTTTCGGTGTTAAGAAAATTAAGTCTCAAGAAAGTTAAATAATTTTACCAAATCCCTGCAATAAATTTAAGATCCAGAATGTAGATTCAAGGGCAGATTGAGCCAACTCTTCCTGAGAGTCGACGATACCATTCATTATAGGATATCCTTAGTAGTCCAGACACAGCATGGCTGGGCGCTTGAGCAGTGGGGATGACTCTGAAATAATTTACTTTATAAATCATACAGTATACCAATGCTCCCAATAATGGGCAAAATTCATTAGTTTTGCAAATTGTTAGGTTTCCTTATTTTTAGGATGAAGCCATCAATGAGTCACTTTTCACTCTACAAGAGAAAAGTTTTGTGACAAAAACTTAAAGATGCAGCATTTGGATTTTGCTGGCCTTTGCTGCAGTTCATCTCCTTCTGGAGAACACAGGTAGGATGGACGGTATAAGCTCCATTAATCTAGTACCCTGAGTTCTGGCCACTCATCTTGCCTTTGGCTGACTGGGTACAGGTGGAAGCCTGATTAAGTCCTAAGAAGTTTTTTATAATAGTAGAAAGCAAGTGGGCTTTCTCTCTCTCTCTCTCTCTCTCTCTCTCTCTCTCTCTATATATATATATATATATATATATATATACTGTAATTCTAATACTAAATAGTTAATCATTGTGAAGATTTAACTTTAAAAACATCACCATTTGTATCAGAGACACTACATACTTTAAGAATTAAAATTACAATTATTGGGGCTAAGGAGATGGCTTTCTGATTAAGACCACATGCTTCTCCTATAGAAACATTCATTTACTAGTACCTACATGGTAGTTTAAACCATCTCTAACTCCAGTTCCAAAGAATTTGATGATTTCTTTTAGCCTCCATGGGAACCAGGCTTGCACATGGTACACAGACATGCAAAAGGCAAAACACCCATACATGGACATAAAATAAAAATTAATCAAAAATTAAAGGCACAAATAGCCAAGTTGACTCTCACATTAAGGAGACATTTTTCCAGTTGCAACGTAGCGAAGTTGAAAATAAAACCTCAAATCTGCCTTCAAATCCATGTATTCCCTATAAAATCTCCTAGCTGTGGTCATTTGAACCTACAATAGGTCAGATAGACTCAGCTTCGGACATGACATTGACTCTAAAGGAAACACAATCTATAAACTAATCTCTCAATCAGGATGTGATGAGGCAACTAAATTTATTTATTTATTTTTTCAAAAACACAGTGGGAAGTCCATTGTCACACATGGCAACCAAATGAACAAAGATCTTAATACACAGGAAGTCCTTGAGATAGAAGGAATACAAGGAGATAAGGCACACAGTCATTAGACTTACATGTAGAATCCACTACATTTTCAGGTGTAGAACAAGCCATTTCACCACCAACCACTTCACCTGCCTTGAGATTTTGGCTCCTTAGTGATACACCTGGTACACAAATTTCCAGCTCTCGTTTGAATGTAGTTCCAGTTTTCTAGCCACGATTTCCTATGAAGGAAAATGTATTGCTTCACCTAAACAAACAACTATGGTCACATTCCACATTAGCTACATTGCTGAGTATGGAATACCTTTGAAGCACTGTGGTCTTTTTAGCAGCCACGTTGATTACTATTTTTTTTTTTTACTTCTGTTCCATTTTAGCCATATATGGTGTTGTAAAAAGAGAACCCTTAGACTTCTGAAAGGAGGAAGAAGGCTCCAGCTGTTCAGGAAAAGATAAACATTAGTCAAAGATGCAAGGTTGCTGGAGCACACCTGTAACTCCAGCACTCAGAAGGTAGAGACAGGAGGATTATGGGCTAGAGGCTAGTGTGGGCTGCATACTGAGATCTTGTCACAACAAAAGAGAAAACAGAAAGACATGTGATAGGTCTCACCTACATATCAGAATGACTATCACAAGTTGCTGCAAAAGCTACATATCCCAAATGCTATAGCTGAGACTCAATGTTATTCCTTGCTGTAGTCTTTGCCAGAGGACCAGAATCTACTCATTTCAGTCTGTAATTGACTGTACAGTCATTAGCGATAAGTCAAGTACCTGCCAAAAGCAAAGTAGAGTATTACAGGGAATAGAGACAATGAGAAGAGTCATGAAAAATGGACTAAGATAATACAAAGCAGCCACCTCACTGATAGGTTGGCTCTCCAGCCTTGCATATCTATTGATTCAAATGTAATTGGAGTTCCCTGTTTCCCAAAGGATCAGTAGTAAGCCCTGGAGTTCCACTGACTGTTCAAGGCCCTTCTATATAAGGAGCCTTTTCTTCCACAATTTCCTCTTTAATCCTGGAACTCCATTTCAACAATGTTTGTAACCTTCACTTTTCCTATCCTATCCTACACACACGGGATACCTAAGCTCCACTTGAGCCCCAGTGCTGCTTTCAACGCTCCTCCTAGATGAACTAATCTTAACTCTGGGATTTTCTTTTTATGCACACAAACAGCTCTAGAACAGTCTTCACTTTGGTTTCATTCTGCTTTCTGAAAGGAAAAGACTGAGTTAGCATCTTTCTCAGGTGCCAGCCTTCCCATAATTGAAGGCTGTCACTTTTCTCTCATCAGAGCTTTGCTGAGATCTTCGCTTTACCTGAATATTCTAGTAGAGTTGATGAGTCCCCTGGGGACAATGATGTGATTCCTTCACATGCCATTCAACTGAAGTATTCCACTGCAGCAAAAGACCACAGCTGCAGTCTTTGTCAGCTAACTTTTCTCTTCTCTTCTCTTCTCTTCTCTTCTCTTCTCTTCTCTTCTCTTCTCTTCTCTTCTCTTCTCTTCTCTTCTCTTCTTTTCTCTGTTGGTTCTACTCATCAAATTACATTTACAAATACTTTTTTCCAACTATCTCATGATATTGGTCAGTAGAAGCATGAGGCCAACCAAATGAACTGTTTCTCTGCAGGGTTTGCCATTTAGATAGGCCTTCATCCAGAGCTTGGAGAGTAAAATTATATGCTTTAGCCCCACAAACCCATGTGGTTCTTAGCCTACTGTTCTCTCTGCTTCGATAAAGTAGATTGTGTCTCTGTCTTCAAACACTGAAAATATAAAGAGCCTGACAAAAATCACAGTATTGAGAGCTGGCCTGGAATATTTAAACAACATATAATTCTAACAGACCAAGCTGTCACTAATAATAGTTATATTTTACACATCAATATAATAATAGTTAATATTGATGCTTTGTATTTATCCAACTTTCTTTTGGAGGCATTGGAAGAATGAAGTAAATCTAGGACTGATATTAAAAAACAAACCCATGAATTAACTACCAATGTGACACACCCCAAAATCCTGAAAGTGCACTACAAGATTTTCTGACAGCAAAGAAATGAATGGTTCTGCAAAGCGTGAACATTTAGCCTATAGAATGAAAACAAAGACATATGTCACCCATGACTATTTCAAACTCTCACCTCAGGATCAGTATTAATTTAATTTTAACTCTGTAAAGAGATAGAGTTAGTAAAGGGCAGTAGAACACAAGAAAGTTCAGAAAGGCTATTGCTTGGGAGCAAGAGATTGAGTGCAGCATTTCAGCCTCATAAATGAAGGAGATGGAAGCCAACCAAAGGAAGGTTTTGAAAGCTGCTTCAAAAGGGTGCCAAACTATGTTATATTCTGTACTTATATAAAATAATATGCAAGATACAGATAAATCTAAGTCTTGGATGCTTAACAAAGTGATATTGAGATACTGAAAATTTTTCCATGTCTCATATCTATCAATGGACTTCAGGTCAAGTCTGAGAGTCAACAGCCTCTAGAAAGCAGGCTGTCATCACAGTGAGTTATTACGTATATATTAGTATATAAAAATGTATTATGAGCCTTTTTCTTTATGTTCAAAAACCCATTTTCAGATGAGCTGTCTAATGTACAAAGTTGCAAGCATGAGAAGAAGAGTTCCAATGATGAACCGGCAAACATCACAGCAGTCCCAAGAGAAACAAAACGAGTTATACACCAATAACTGTTCCTAGATATTTAAGAAGACAATCAGGTTCTTGGTGTGAGAATAATTCAATAATATACCCAATGTTATTCTTAAATTGAGAAGGAAATTATGACTTTAGTTTCTCATGTCATTCTCTTTTTCACATTCTAGTTCCCTAATATCTGTATTTGCTTCACATTTGTCATATATAGAAGGGGATAAAGTATAACTTTTAAACAGTTCTCACCTTCAAGAAATGAGTAGATGAGCAGAAAGAAAATCTTGTCACTGAATAACGCAATGAGAGATACAGTGCTACAAAGGATCATTGGAAAGATCATACCATAGTAGTTGAGTAGAAGCATTAAAAAACAAGATATTATAAAACACTGTTAAGCCTTCAGAGAAAGGACAGTCACTGTTCCCTAGAGAACTGGTTTAAGTAAGCTATATAGATATATTGAGACATTGCTTATGAAGAGACGGCTCATTCAATCACGGAAGCAAAGTTGCATATCCTTCCATAAGTAAGTTGCAGCCCAGGATTGCTGGTAGTGAAGTAGCAAGCTATACTGAAAGGCCGAGAATCATAAAACCCAATGGTTTAAGCACAGATTTGAGTCTGTGGGCCAGAGAATCAGGAAGAGCAGCACCCAATGGCAACAAAAGAAAATGGCTTACCTCAAGCTGAGAGATCAGATCCACTCTTCCTCTACAATTTTGTTCTACCCAAGCTTCAAAAACATCAACAGTTCCCATTCACATGGGAAAAACAGACATTGTCTCGGTTTACTAATACAAATGTCAATCTCAACCCAAAGTACTTTTGCACTGAAGCCATCTGTATATATCTCATCTTAGGGAGCTGACACATAAAATTAACCACCCAGTATCTCAAGGTGTGTAAAAGTCCACAGTAACTGCATCTGAAGGAACAACAGATGTGACGTGTTGTTGGTCTAGAGTTCAGGGGGAACATCTCTGCTGCCATTTAACATAGGCATGTTTCAATGTCTCTCTTGTTCTAAATGTTACTACACTGGCCTTCCTGTACCCATGTTTTTCTTTGGTGCTCTGTAGAAGAGCTATATTTATACCCATTTTACCCCAAGCCTCAATAGGCTCATTTTCTTTCTCACTCACATACTGAGCATCCCTTGCCCAACAACTAGGAGAATAAGATCAGGCAGTTCACTGAAGAAGACATGATACATCATGAAGAAGAGGAGAGCCCAGTTGTTCTGGCTGTGAATATTCTTGATTAATCTTGAGCCAGTCAATTCCCAGCTGTCTAAAAGACTAAAGACAAAGATGCATACTCATTTGTTCACTGCCCACATATACATAAGTGAGCTCTACTGAAACTGAAGGGCTGTCACAAACAACCCACACATCATAATATTAATAAATGATCACTGTTGTCAGGGCCTGTTTGTTATGCAGAAACAGCTAGCTGATACACATAACTTCCTTACAGCAAACTGTGGAATAGGCCCTATTAATCATTTTCATTTTGCAGAGCAGAGCAACTAAAGCTTTAGAAAAGTTTACTCATTTGTGCTAACCCACGGGAAACCAGCATTAATCTTCAAGCAGTGTTTTTGGGAAGCCACAACTCTGAAGCACATTGTTACTCTTATACTGTCTATCCATTATGAGCCAAAACTTGCAGCTGAAATTTTTCAAACAGACAAGTATTAAGCAGCTGAAATAAGATAGCAATCTAGGCTTCCTGACTCCACCCTCTCAGATGATTTCTGCAGCACTGTCCTCCCTAAAACAAAGCGACAGTAGGTAAATAAATATCACTCTAAGGGAGGGTGGAGGACAAACCTGTAAGTTCTTTGTTGAGCGTTAAATGGGCATGAAGCAGTACTGCGGTCATCTCTACGTGGCTGGTGTATGTACTCTAGAAAGTTTAAGGTACAGAAGGGGAATTTCAAACAAGCTGCAATCCAGGCATAAATGTGGCGTTTCTGTTTTCAACCAAGAGACATTGCTCTACAGAAAATAGCCTTCTCTTTTGCTCAAGAATAAATTCCGACTGAATAAACTTCAAAAACTTCAGGGGTTGGGTCAGGAAGGTCTCTTCATGCAGAACATAAACACCAACTTTGTGGGAGCTTGAAGTGTTTATATTTTTCTAAGTCATAAAATATGTTGGCAAACTTTGCTTCCACAAGGACCCCTACCATGAGGATAATCTTAATCCAGCACAAAAGGAAAATATTTACAGGAAGCAAGGCCGGCAAGTTGCTCTCCCCTGTGTTATGTGATATACCGACTACCCTGATTATGTGACAGTTTGATGGGCGCAGTAGAAAAAAATGCTTAGGCGTATAAATATTAATGCTTAGGTGGTGATTTGTGTAAACGGAATAGCAAAAACAAAAGTAGAGATGGAGTTTTTCAGATATATTTTTTTTTTTTTTTTGTCCACAGCATATATTACTCAGCCCACATGTTTTCCATCTCGCTGCTTTGTGATGGAATCTGAAGCCATATTTCTCATACAGTGAATTCCCATAAAAAATTTTTTTTTCTTGCCTGTTCTTCCCGGTTTATGAATCAGAAAAGAAAAGAGACTGGTGAACAAACTGGCATTAAAACATTAAAATCAGGCTTCAAAAGGCTCTTTTGTGAGTATTATGGGATGTCTAGATATATTTAGCATGGTGTATTCTTAAAAATCCTGTTTCGTTCCTGGGGAACACTTTCTTCTGGTCTCAGCACTCCTTAGTTGCCTGTAGTTTTTTGTGTAGAGTTGAGGCTTAGTGAGTTTTGACCATCCGCTTTAGCTTGTGTATTGTTTTGTTCAGCCCATGGATAGGCAGCCATATTGGTGGGACCTGATGGGTGTAGCTTCTGATCTTTCCAGGAGACACAGTCTCACAGCAAACTCCCTGATCCTCTAAAATTAATAACAGTAATAACAATAATAGGTTAAAAGTTGCGTAAATAAATAATTCATTTTTGTCAAAAATCTGTGTTTTCCCCCTTTCCATTCCAGAGCACCATGCTTCTTTAGAGAAAGCTTCCAGTCCTATTCTGACAGGCAATGTGTGTATCCCTACCTTGCATCCTGAATTCCAACTGAGAATGGGCTTATAACTCACCTGGCTGCTGCTGCTTCTTCTTCTTCTTCTTCTTCTTCTTCTTCTTCTTCTTCTTCTTCTTTTAAATGCTGTGTTAACTCCAGCTTTTTTAAAATTAAGTTTTTATTTTTTTCATATTAGTTACAGTTTCTTTATTTTGTATCCCAGCTGTAGCTCCCTCCCTCATTCCTTCCCAACCCCACCCTCCCTCCCTCATCTCCACCCTGCCCCTCTCTAAGTCCACTATAGGGAGGAGGACCTCATCTGGCTTTTTATGCTTAGCCCTAGTGAGTCTAGGGCTGCTAACAAAGTGAGAGCATTGACTTTTCCAGTAATGGTACACCAGGCCTGCGGCACTGTGAGCAGCTCAGAGTCTCCATCTGCCGCCTCAACATGTGCTTTTGAATTATCCTATGACTAGATCTTGAGTTTGGTGCTGGGGAACACAGCAGTACGCAACGTAGCAGGACAAGTATGGCTTCTGGAAAGTGGCAGGCAACACTGACACAAAAGCGCACCACAATACATGTTATGTCACAATAAAGGATAACTCTATAGCAGAGAACATTTTTAAAGAAATGACATTGGAGACAAAACCCAACCGCTAAAGCCAAGAAAATGGGAAATGGGTGGAAACATTTTCCAAAGAGAAAAAAGGCCCTAAGATGAGAATAGCACCCTTGCAGAGATCAAGTATGAAGAAGGATGAATAAGAGAATTAGGCAGGATCCATACCGCTCAGGAACCTGCTGATCAGAGGCAGACACTAAGAAAGATACCATGGGGTGGAAGTATAAGAAAGATTATAAGTAGGGGTTAAGCCTGATCTACCTGATACACAGTGTCAAGTAAAAAGATTAGGACCTCCCTCTAAATGCCTCAAAACACTAAATTACAGAAGAGTTCCCATGGCAGGGAAGTCTTTTTTGCTACCTTGTTAGTTATAGTTATTCTATCCACAACAGTTTTTCTTGATGGGCCTGGGTCTCTACTCACTTGCCTCTTATCCCTTCTGATCATTTACAAAATATTTATGCAGATATTTTCTTTTCACTCCTTTCCAAATGTCCTGCAATCACACACAATTACTCCAGCTAAGAGAGTCTCTTTGTACACCGGAGATTAATCTTAACAGTGTATATTACCTTATGAACTTAGATGTGTTTCATTTTATTTTTTCATTCACCAGCCACTGAAACACTGGCACAGCTTTTAGGAACATAACCCATGAGACGCATTCTGATGCTCAGTGTGTCTGAGTGTGAATGGTCTAAACACACGTCCAAAATAGAAATGCACTTCTTTGTCCTACACTCACCACTTGCATAACTACTTCCCTCTATTCTCCCCTCCACTTCTTCCTTTCTTTCTTTCTTCCTATTTTTTCCTTCCCTCCCTCCTTTTCTTTCTTCTTGTTTTGCTTTCCCCACTTTTTTTTTCACCTTATCTTTTTCATTCTATCCTTTCTCCTTTATTTTTTTACCTTCTTTACCATGTCTATTTCTTTCCATCCTTGTAACAAAATAACTAGAAGAAGGATGGAGTTTTTAAAGCATATATGAACATGATAATCTTGTTAATGATACTAGTGATGATTATGGTAATAATAAAATCATCACAGCTAACATTTATTGAATATTTAAATGCACCTGGCATTGAATCAAGCCACTTACATACATATAATCTCGTAAATTCACACAACTTTAATTGATACTGTTAATATCTATTTTAAATGTAAATGACTTGAAATCTGTAAAGGTTAAGGCACCTGTCAAGGTCTCATAGAAAAGGACAGACCAGAGTAGTACAGATGAAGAGGCTATGTTCCTCACCATACCTCAATGATTTGAAGGTTGAGTATTACATAACCTATGCCCTTTATTGTAATTAAGTCTTCATAAAACCCCCATGAATAGACACAAAGCATCCTGAACTTTCACCTGGAATAAAAACAAGTTCATCAAAATAAAAGGCTATTAAACCCACTTCTGTTGTTAGTCTCATTTCTCCTTTTAGACATACATACATGCTGGAAAACTTGACAACTCTATCTGTTAGAAACATGGAGGTGGGGTGTGGGTTCTTTTCCATGAATCCTAAGCAAATTCTGCTTCCCTAGCTAATGGTGTAGAGCCTTTCTACAGCAGTGGGTTGCATCTCCACACTTTTCTGCCTTTTTCCAACTTATCCCACCTATGGCCATCTGTGTTTATTAGAATGTTCAAAGAAAGCTGCCTGATTTGACAAGCTGTGTTCTCCCTTAATGGTGATGGGGTTGATGCTGTGTTCATCGAGGGAGAGGTGTGCACTTGCAGCCACTATGGCTTAAGGATGAATATTTTAGATGCTGTGAGGCAATACCAGAGATCCATACTAGACATACATAGGCATTGTAAGCCTTCTGCCCATTAAATAGTCACTGTTATCACACTCAGCAGTGGCTTGGATTATGACAAGAAAAATCATATGCCTATTAGTAGACTGTATACACTGTGCACCTGCAGAGCAAGCATACGTTCATGATATATAGATGAATATAATTCAAAAATAATCTAGAGTGTTTTGTGTTTAAAACTAGTGATCACTACAGAAACCTGCCTTATTATCATTTACTTGGCAATATCAAGCTAGACATCTTTGCCTGGAGGTATTTACTTGACTAGCTAAAGTTCACAGAGGCATACACACAAAACCACGATGTACAATGATTTCCAGGCAACAGGGGCCTCAGATGAAATAATATTATTCCTTAGAAATTCTCTGTAGCCTGGAGAATCGTTTCTAAAGAAAACACCAACATGAAAATAACAGCGATTAAGTCACTTCTGGTTGTCTTGAGAATTGTCATCATTTGTCTGTATATATTTTAAAACATGATATTGTATGTGTCTGGCTGAATTAGGGAGTCTACTTTCTCACATAAAAGAATTTTTCCAAATAACTGAGATATATTCCCGCTTACCCTACCTTCTAAGCTAGAATCCATGATTTAATGTATCATACACCTCTGATATTTTAGAATAGAAAAACCAATTTAACCTTTTCTTGATGTCCCAAGCTACCATTATCAACTGTGGCAGAGGGGGAAAATTATATTTGAAGTTATTTGATGTTATGAACATGTTTACTGTTCCCTATTCTTCACAAAGATTTTGAGGTAGTTTATAAAATTATATGTAACACAAAAGAAAAAGAACAAAAAAATAGAAGGAATTGGGGAGAGTGTAAAACATAGTTCAGCAAGTGTGAAAGCCAAAGAAGATACTGGGGAGGGGAAAAAATCTGTACATTAAATATAAGAACACAGAGAAATCGAGCTGCATATTACCTAAGCACCAAACAAGAAGTTCATTGCTGTATGTAGAATATTAAAGCAACAAAAGACTGAAGACTTAGCCTCAAGTTTAGCCAGCATAGGGGCCTGAACACCATTAGGACCCTTTATAAGTTTCTCATATTGTTTCTCTACGCACTGGGTTGCTACCCTTCTACCAATTACAAAGTACAGGGTGGTTTCACTTATCAAAAAGGTTGCGTTTGCTCAGCTTATGTCACAAAACACACCTGTACAGACCACTGACCCACTAGAGGGATGTATGCTGTGATCTGGTTTGCATCCTTCCAGTGTCTATATGTGCAGTTGGGTAATTGAGTCTCACTATTATTTAGACCCTCAGTTTCTTCCATAATCTCAGGATTTAAATGTTGGCTCATAGATTGTGGTACTATGTGGGGAAAGTTGGAAAGCTGACAAGGTGAGGACAATCAGGAAGACTTAGGTAACTAGAGACTGGTCCCAGAGGACAGTATCACTAGACACTACCAGCCCAGCCCACTGCCTTTTCTCCTCCATGAAATGAACTGTTTTTCTCTGCTTTGCCAAAACCCCTCCACATGGTGAATTAAAGGTCCTAAAATCTGAGCAACAATAAATCCTTCCTCGCTTAAGCTGTCTACCTTAGGTATTTTAGTCATAGTGACACAAAGCAACTAAGACAAATCTATTACCTGACCAAAGAAGGGATAATCCTCAGGCAAAACAAAACAAAAAACAGAGTCATCATGAAAGCATTCTACAAGGCCTTTTGAAATACTAACTGCTGGCCAGGATTTTCACGTAAGCTTTCCAGTGGCTGTAACAAACCAGGAAACCAGGCTGTTTATATGATTCTTGATTTCTGCAACAAAATAGGAAGCATGGCGAGGAAGTTAATCTGGGGAAGCCCAGATTTACCTTGCTCAGACACCAGAGATCTCTCTCACCCGGAACCTATCCCAATGCAGAATGTGGGATTCCAGAAACTCAGTCCCATACCCAGGAAGAGATCCATTATTTATACTGAATAGGGGCAAGATTTCTCCTTACCCATCCATCCTATGTTCAGCCTATGTGTTCGTCTGGCCATCTGTTGTTCCCATGGTTCCAAACAATCTCGCTTAAAACATCAGCAAAAATGAGCTAGAGAAAGCTCTTGGTCATTTACCTAGAGCGAAGAAGAGAGGAGTTTGTCCTGGGTGTGGACATGCACACATAAAGTGTCCCTTAGAGGAGGGCTCACTCTCAGAGAAGATCCAAGTAACTACAAAGTTGCCACTTGGCTTGCTACGCTTGGATAAAATCTACTTGGTTAGATCAGCACAAATGCAAAGGATATTCCTCAAGGGCAATCAGTGATCATCAAAATGTTGATTAATTTATATTCTTCTTCCAAGCTGAGTATTAAGTGGACTCCTGTAAAGACTGTAAAGACTGCCTACTCCAAGGCACCTTACCGTGCATAGAGGACAGTCCATGTTCTTATTCCACAAGAATTACATAATTCAATGCCAAGCCACAAACTTACAGAAAGTGAATCTGAACTTTTGAGTTTAAGATGACATTGCAAGCTTAGGTTACCAGCTCAGCCAGCCTTATTTAAAATTTTCACCCATACACACACACACACACACACACACACACACACACACACACACAGAGAGAGAGAGAGAGAGAGAGAGAGAGAGAGAGAGAGAGAATGAGAGAGAGAAAGAACCTACCAGTTCTTTATTCTATTAATCTTAACATAAGCTATGGTGTTTTCTTGTACCACACTGTCGCCTGCTCAAATATTTTGCATTGGTTGTTTGATTAATTGTTTGGAAAGACAGATTGCTGACTCTTTGCATTGGGTTCCTTCTTTAAACTGGCAGGTTACCCACTTTATCATATTTCTACTATAAGGGTGTCAAGCAGTAAATGGCACTTCCTAATTGTCTTCTCTGGTTTGGAAACCAGATAAGAAGGTTATTTTGAAAGTATAGTCAGAGTCTACATATGCTGGGAGAAGGTCTAATGACTCCTTGTATAATGACTTATATAATGCATGTTTAGTGTACATGTGTATATGTGCGTGTATATGAGTACATGTGTGTATGTGTGTTTGTGTGTGTGTTCCTGTGCACACTTTTAAGCCAGTTCTATCTGTCTTCAACTGAAGTTTTACTTACAGCCCAACCATAAGGCCTAGTTATGAGTCTCACCTGCATTAAGAGAAAATGATAAACATACATAAATAGAAAAACAAAAAGTAGAATTGATTTATAGTTAAGTCCAACTGTGAATAAAGAAAATATGCTTCTACCTTGCTTGTAGCAGTGTTACAGTCCAGGAGAAGATGTGACACAGAGGCAGAACCCTGTATAAGAAGCTCATCTTTCTCCTGGTAGGTAAGTCCCTCTCTGGTGCCACAGATCCTCCTGGTGACCTCTCCTCACCTCCAGAATAGCCTAGGTTCCCAGTTCATTCTCCCACTTTATAATCTGAAGATCAATTTGGAAGAAGTTTCCATAAGTCTGGCATGGAGAAGAATAGAGATTAACTTGAAAGTTATAGCCAATGTCTTTGGAATTATATGGTCTGGAGCTCCATGGTGACTCCTGGATGTGTTTTGTGACCAATGAGGATCTGATCATCTTTTATTTTTCTATGGCTAGAGTAAAGAATATCAGCACCATGCTCCCACAAAAATTGTCATTTGTAGAGGAGAAACCTACATCAAGAGCTTTTGGTCCATAGGATAGGTGAGTTCACAGGGGCTATGAAGTCACAAGCCTCCTTGCCCATCACTGCTCAGTGGTCCTGGTAGAGAAATCACAAGTGCTAAGAGTGGAGCAGGGGTTCCACGAGTGGCTTACAGAGTAAGATTTCTACTGATTTGACAGAGCTGAGGTGGGGGCCCTCCAAGGCTGAAGCTGAACTGGTTTCCAGTAGTTTCCCATCCAGACCCAAGAAGGTTCCCCACTTCGCCCAGGTGCACTGAGCTCATGTTTTCCTACTTAGTCCTATCATCTCTGTCATCTTTGGGGAATGTACTTTGAAATGAGGACACTGGGAATTTGAAGCTGCAGAGCTCAGCTTGCCCACACTCTGCTAGATGAAATTCTTGGGTAGAAGGATAAGATCACTCCCTGAGGCTTAAGCACAAGCAAATAACTTCCTGCCCACCTGCCTCCCACCCTTAGTACCAATGCACTGCAATCGCTTGGGTATGATTAAGGCAATGTGCTTCATCTTTTCAGATTTGCTTGTTTCTCTGTAGCATGAAAACACCAACACTCAGCCTGTAGGCAGCCAAATCTTACAAGAATGAAGTGCAAGATGCCAAACACAGAGCCTGGCAATCGGCACACAATGTTATCTATCCTCTCTGAAATATAAGATACTTTACAAGCCAGCTAAGATTATCCTTTATGAAGATCTCATATCCAGCTCAAAGTTGTACTCACTCTCCCAAGCTTCTTTGATGCTCTGTGGGTGTCTGGATAAGCATAGTCCCATTTTACTTTACATTTGTGTTGCCTCACCCATAGGTTTGTGTGCACATGAATGTGTGTGTTTTGGGGTCCAATTTATCCCTTCATGCTTTGTCTCAGATATTTCCAGTTCTTAAATACTTGTCCCAGACAGGAAATCAATCTCTTCTCTTCTCTCTTCCTCTGTTGTCTTCATTCCCTCCCTCCCACTCTTCCTCTTTCCTCCTTTTCTCCCTCCCTCCCTCCCTGGCCATGTCTCTGTCTCTCTTTCTCTTGCTTTCTCCTTCTCTCTTCTCCACCCCAACACTCCTCTCCCTTCTCCTCTATTCTCCCAACTTTTGCTACCCATGATTTTTTTAGGCACCAAGAACGTCATTATTTAGTGACAACTCTATTTACCACTGCAAGAGCTGTTATTGGGTTCCTGGCTACCTACTAGTTATTTTATAGGTGGCATTATATTTAATATCTTCTATATCTTGTCTTAGTCCATTTTGTGTTGCCATAAAGGGACATTGAAGACTGGTTAATTTATAAAGATATTTATCTTCCATAGTTCAGAAGACTGAAAAGCATCAGAACAAAGCATCTGGGGAGGGAGAAAGGAAGAGAGATGGGGGGAGAGAGAGACCCATGAAAGCAACATTAATCCTTTTACTAGAGCTCTATTCATTGCCGCTCAAAGGTTACATGTCTAACACTACTGCATGGAAGATTAAGTTTCCAACACTTGAACTTGGAGAAACATTGAGATCATAGCACAACTCTAAGAGACTGGTTTTAGTAGCTTATCCTTTAATGACTATTTGCATTGCCAAATAAGACTATTGTGACCTTTACCTCTGCTGAGCAGATGTGGAACATGAAGCTCAGAGGAAAGATTTGCTCACTGTCTCACCTAGTCATGGCTCTGGAACCAAATCTGTTCTCCAAATATCCAGATCAAAGCTTTAAAATCTAATTAATCCCTGGTTCTTCAAGAGTGATTCTCAGTCTAGCAGTATCATTATCACCTGACTATTATAAATACCCCTATTTGGGTCTTTCCTCTTTTTCCCTCCAAACCACCTGGAAGCTGAAACTGTGGGTATAGATTCTGATAATCCTTGGGTTAACAAGACCTCCAAATGCCTATAATTCCTATTCTGGATGGAGAGACAATATTGCCCTAGATAACTAAGATAAACCAGGACATCCTGGGCATGTATGTAGTTCAGAGAGCAGCCCTTCTTACTGTTCATCCCTAGGCATACTCCTCTTCCTATGTTATTTATCTCTTACTTGATAGAAAGGAATGATGTCAACAGACTAACTACCCTGAGGATGGCAAATACATATACACAATATTAATGATACATTTTTCATGAAGTAAAGGGGTTTTGTTAAGTGGATGTTTGTCCTTATAAGTTGAGTTGCCCTTCTTTAAAATGTATTTGGAGTAGAAGTATTTTGAACTGTAAAGATTGTTGTTTTGGCATATACATAATGAGATGTCATAGGGATTGGATGTCAGTTTAATCATGAAATACAACTATGTTTCATACATAACTTATATCTACAACTTGAAGGTGATTGTATACGACATTTTTAATGCACCCATACTTTGACCGAGGCCTCTAACAGAAGGCCAGGTGGGAATTTTCTATTTTGCATATCAACATACAAAAGTTTTACAGTTTGGAAGATTTGAGATTAAGATGCATGGATTATGGATGCTCAACATGAATTGAGATTTAATATTTAATATTGGTATTCCTTTGTGTGTGTGTGTGTGTGTGTGTGTGTGTGTGTGTGTGTGTGTGTGTCTGTGTGTATATCTTGGTCATCCTACCCCAAACCCCAGCCAGTTTGCTTGTTTGTTTGTTGTTTGTTTTTAATAGGAAACCAAAGAACTTGGATCTGGCTTTGCTTGGGCTTCCTAATTTTCCTGTGGTGACACTGAAGTTATCTGAAGAGTAACAGCCACTTATCATTTTGTACCCAGAAGACCTATTTGCTCTGCACATGACTTGTATTGCTGGCATGTGCTGGAGATCAGTGTAATGGTGTCAGCTCGGAAGTCAGCCTTGGATCTGACTTCACATTTGTGTCATATGATCTTGGGCATGATCTTAAATGTCTGGAATCTTCCTTCTCATTATATAAAACAAAGAAGAAATTTACCTGTTGATGTGAAGTTATCAGCATTCGTCACATATACCCTATGATGCAGACACTTTCCAAATATCTGTAAGGCACTCAATAATGTCAACATGACTCTACAGACAAACTGCTGCAGACAAGACACTTGTTGAAAGTCACAGAAATAGAATTGGAATCCACAAAGTCTGGCTCCCCAGCCAGCATTCTTCACCATAACTGCCTCAATGAGTTGTTGAGAGAAATAACTAGAACCATGATCGTTAAACACAAAACAGCGCTAGCATATGGAAAGACTCATCAAATATTAACGGAAACAATGAGTGGGAATAACCATGCATAGCAGTGCTAACTCTGTAGATGCAAGAGCCGCTTTTCCCTTTGTTGCTAGTGGAAGTTAATTTCCTCCGAACCTGATAAAGAGATCTTTGCTTTGCCCATGAGCTACATCAGCACTTGAAGAAGGAGTCCTCCCTCTCTTCCTTGCCTTTCCTCCCCCGGTGAGCCACTGGTGTCATTAAGGAACAGTTAACTCACATCATCCTTCTTAGCTATTTTTGCTGCCTGCCATCTGGAGTGCCTCGGCTCTGTTGGATATGTTCACACTAAATCAGCAGATGAGAGCATTAACTAATTTCTCCATCTCAGATATGCTCATTTGGGTAAGGATGACCTTTAAAACTAGTGCCATCCACCCCATAACCATGTGCCATATGTTGGATGTCACATAATAAAGCATATTTAAACTTAGCAGGCTCTGTACCACCTTATGGCTGGTTCGTGATTAATTAATAACTTCCTTACCAGCATCACGGGTAAGGCTGACAGGGCATTTTGTTTGCCACTTAGTGGCCTTTGGCATCAGAACCTTTTCAAACCTACTCCTGGAAGACTTCTCCATATCGCATTTTTTTCATTTACTCTTGGCATATGGAGCCCTTGCTAGGATATTCCATTTTCTCCAAAAGAATAATACTAAATATTGATCCCTCAGTGTCACCAGCATTGTGTCGGTTCCTTTACTGTTCATAATACTTTCCTAGGGCAAGGGTGTCTGTGTCCATTTATGTGCAGATGAGAATGATGATCAAAGAGACTCAACAATTTGTAGATGTTCATTCAAGGTCTTAGACTCTGAACCTAAGCCTTTGACTGCAAAAGCCATGACTACTTTTATTTATTTCTGCTTTCACTGGAATGCAAACTACAATATTTAAAATATTTACTGCCAAGCTATCCTCACATTCAGGTTGTGGAACTATACCCTCACTTGAGTTGGAATCACAAAAGGGGATTTTAAAAGGAAGACCTCCCCTATCAGTGGACTTGGGGAGGGGCATGTGTGGAGAAGGGGGAGGAAAGGGAGGATTGGGAGGGGAGGAGGGAGGAGTCATGGGGGGATACAAAGTGAATAAAGTTTAATTAATAAAAATTAAAGTATAAAATGGAAAGAAAAATTGTTAACTCTCAATATCACATCCAGGCTGCAAAAATGGTTCATTCTTCCATCAACACAGTGATCTCATTGTGAGAAGGAAGCAAGGACCCTGACAGTCTTTTTGTTTGGAACTTGTGACTCTTTCTTTGATATATGTCCATTCACAGTTGCAGCCAGGAAGCCATGACTCACCCCATGCAATTTACTGATAATCAGTAATCATCCTATTTCATTTATCACAAATGAGAACAAATATGAAACAACCCAACATCTATAAATCCTCTTAGGTCCCTCTGGGCCTACGAAAAGCTATTCTTGGTCTTTAGAAGTGTTGTTCTAAAATCATTACACAAGAATTATCTGGGACATGAAAAGCATTCTGTAAAATTCTTTATTCAAGGTTATTAAATCTGAATGGATGATCCTTCATCCCTGGAGGAGGGGTGGCTTTCCATTTTGTCTAAATCCCTACAAGCACCAGAATGCTAGATCCCTTGTGATTACTGTTAAGATGCTGTTGAACACATTTTACCTTTGGAGCCTTACATACATTATCACACACTGTGATATTCTTTTCCTCCACTATTTACATAGAGACCACACATTTCATTCTGCATTATGCAGTATCTGTCATCCATCACCACTACAATCCAAGCCAGGGTTGGTATCCTACCATATTTTCCTCCATGTTCTTATAAGTGCTCTGTAGACTAAGGCGACAATGTACTTTCCCCTAGTTGTATGTATTTTACAGTGGCAGCTGTTTCATACATATTGTTAAACTTCACTATATTTATTCATTACATTCCATTTTGTGAGTATGCTGCAATTTGCATACCTCTCCTGTGATCAGCGGGTCTCCGTTGCCCACCCTCATTCCCATGGTGAGCATTATGTATGGATGCTTTGATTTCCTGGCTGTAGATTCTCAGAAGTCAGATTGCCATGCAAAGAGTAAATCATTTTAAAGTTTAATTACTGCTGGCAGATTGCTTTTCAACAGGGTGGTAGCTCTTTACATTTCTTTTACATAAAGTAAACTTTGTCTATATCAAACAGCTCCTAAATTGGATGTTTTAGTCTGATGGATATAAAGTGATAATTCATTGTTATTAAATTTGCATTTCACTTACTACTACTAAATTTGAGCATTTAAAAGTATAATTGTCATCCACTTTGATTTACACTCTGTAAATTGTATTTTTGTGTCCTTTAACAATATATTAGGCAACTTATCTTTTGTTTGTTAATGTGGTCTTCAGTCATACTACACTAAAATTGCCCAATCTCATTTTCTTAAGACATGTAGGTATTAGTATAATGTAGACTTGAATGTCTGCTTTTTGTGATACATTTTTTTTTCTCACATCTTATGTATCATTAGGCTATTTTCTGAGGTTTTATTTTGATTTGTTTATATACACACCAATTTCATATATCTTATATATACCATATATATCATATATAATATATATATATACATATATATATATATATATATTATATATATATATATATATATGGTTGATTAAGAATGCTTCTTGGAACACAGATAATGGCAGCACTTGAGGAGACCTAATGCAGAAGGATCTCGTGTCTACAGCCAGCCTAGTCAACATAGTAAGAACTGTCTCTAACTAAATGACAAACAAATAAATAAATAAGGAAGGAACAGGTTTTCTTCTTAAAGATAATGTGTAATTTTCTACATTTTATCGCAGGATTTTTACTGCCTTAAACAAATCAACTAGGAAGTATCCTCCTTTTTAGAAAGTATTCAAACAAAAAGGTTTGTGTTTGAATTTCAAAATTGCAAAAAAATATAATGATGATGATGATGATGATGATGATGATGTGTTGGAGAGATGGCTCAGGAGCTGAGAACACCACACATTCAGGTCTTACAAAAAATCTGAGTTGACTCCCGGAATCCATGTGAGTTAATTGACACCACCTGTGATCCCATCTCCAGAGGCTGTAACAGCACTGGCATTCTAGGGCAACTGCTCTTACCTGTAAACACAAGCATGCACACACACACAAACACACACATACACACATAATAATAATAATAATAATAATATTAATAAAAGAAAATAAACAGTTAAAACTAATAACACAACTGTTGTTAAATCCTTTCTTGTGGTTCTTCTTTGAAACATATTTTGAAATTTTAAAATGTTTATTCTTCTGGGTCAAATTTAGCAATTAAAAGCTTTTTCATTATATTTTTAGTTCATATATATAATCAGAAAAGATTATTTCTTCTATTTCAGTTCTAAATGAGTAAAAGTTGTCTTTTATTTACATTTTTCACAAACTCTTAATCACCAACTATGTTGTTTTTAATTCCTACATTCTAAATTATGTTTTGTTTTTTTCTTTCTGGCACACACATACACACATCAGTTGTGTGTATGTGTGTTGTGCGTGTGTTCAGCTCGAAACAAAGTTTCATGAATGCTGTGTTGGCCTTAAACTACCTATGTAGCCCTGCACAAACGTGCATTAAATTCTTATCTGCCCAAGTGCTGGGATTACAGCACAGGCATGCACCAGTATGCTTAGCTTATGTAACATTGCCAATTGAGATACAACCCCAGCCCTTAAATAAATTTTTAACAATAAATCTTATGCTTCTTATTGTCAAATATTTAAAATAATCATCTTCTTGTCATATTTATCTGCTAAAGTATCTAGGAAAAAGGAACAGAATGGTGATGACAGGTTTTACAGTGGAATTCTTGATTAAATTTTGAAGTAATTTACACTGTTTTCCAGGATTTATTTAGTAACATCTTAAGCAAACATTCTTTATTACATATATTTTCTTCTATTATAATAATTTGCAAATATATTTTCAGAATTCAGGGGTATGATCTAGCACTGTCCACTTAATTTTAGATATAGAATAGTAATTTATTGAAAGGCTACTCCTACAGGCCTAGACAGGAGCATCATGCAGAACCTAGGGACCAGCCAATCAGCCATCAACAGAATTAGCAAGAAGACTCCAGCATACCAGGTCACAATATTCATAGTGGGAGGACAACCTGGATTAGATTTCAGAATTGTCAATATCCAAAAGACGCCCTTTATGGGTGCTATGTGGAGCTACAGTACTAGTCCCAGATTGCTTCTCAGGCTAGAGTAGATTATATAGACAGAAAATGAAAAAGTGCATAGAGAATGGCAAATTTGGTTTTTCTTCTGATTAGTTCTCAATCACTTGCAATATAAAAAAAAATGTTTATGTTTAAACAAACACGAATAGGGAATGAGGCACCAAGAAATTCTGCAAGGAATTTAGTTCTTTAGGTCTATGCCACCAGTTTCCCATCTCTGGCCTTCCATTTCCTGTGTGACATGGATGGAGAACGTTGAGGGAGCTTGATGTTTCCTCCCTGCCCCTCCAAATTCACTTGAAGTTCATTTGAAAAGCCCTGTAGTAGAACTCATCGGCGACACTAATGTCTTTAATCCAATGTTTGTTTTTCCCATCCTAAGTGTATGCTCAGGTTCAGGATCTTACATGACCTGTCAAAGAAAACAAAAAGAGACAATTTTAACCTGGCTACCCATCCAACTCATCCTGCATATTAGATGCCTCTGTCACACAGGCTTTACAATATAGAAGTGGCATAGCCAGAGCTACTGTTAGCACTAAAGGCATTAAATAACAAGCATAGGAGTATCATCAAATGACAAGAATAAAAGATGAAGACTCTTCACCCAGACGGACAGGATCAGGAGCCCCATATTATCAGCTCCCCTTCTTATGTTTCTCATTAGATATTTCTTTAAATTGAACTCAAGATAAAGTGGGGCAAGGTTTGTTTTTGAGAAAAGTTCTTAAACACGTACAGAATATCTGGGAACAGAACAAGAGGTACACAAAGAATCTTGTGTCCTAAAAATCTTTCCTGGGATGTCGTAACGTGCCAAGGAACGGAACTTTAATGGTCAATGGTACTGCCCGTTACATCCTGGACTGGCTCATAAAAGAAAATGCCCACTTCATATCCTGTGAGAACTAGCTTCCTCCTTCTAGGCTCCTGTGAACCATTTAATTAGATCCAATCACACTGAAGTGCTGCATTTGAGATTCTGTGTATCACGTCTTCATTCGTTTGCTGGTCTAAAGACACCCTGGGTTCTATTCAGTCAGATGTCTAACTAGAAACTGCACTTTTCAGAGAAGATAAAAAATAATGATCATCTAATTCCCTATTTTCCACAGAGCCACTTAACTTCAAGTGCTCAGTGCTAATCAATAAAAGCCTTTCATCACAAAACCCAATAAGCAAGATCAAATTCGAGGGAAATGCTCAAAAAAGAGCAATGGTTGGCACCTAAACCATTTTATAAGGTCAGATTCACTTTTTCACATGAAGTTAATTCCCACTTGTGGCCCAAAGCCATTCTACCTCCAGCTCTCTGATCTTCAGCCTTCAAAAGCTGAATTCACGGAGCCTGCTGAGAAGTTAGGGGCTACTGTGATCAGCATCTAGTGCAAATACCAAATATGAATTAGTACTAGATATGCTTAGTTAACCAGCTTGGCACCCCAACCAAAGGCTACATATAATCTGGTACAATCAGCAGGCACTGTCTCCAAGAGAAAAAAAAAAAATCAAAAGTGATGTTAAGTTCAAGAGGTTTTGGATATGTTGAGAGTAATGCAGAATTAAAATGTTTTGATCCTTCACTTCACACCCTCATTTTTTTCCCTACTTTTTCTAAGAAAGATAATAAATGCAGAGAAGTTGGTAGGAGCAGAGAAGTGGTGATGCCATGATGGTTGGGTTAGAGCCTCAATTCTCAGATCAAACGTCTAGTGAGCTTAGAGTTCAACTCTAAACAGATAGACCTTTGCTACCAAGACCTGACTAAGCTTGTAAATTAATGCATAAGAAAAAGTGTGTGTGTAAGAAAGAGAGGAGAGAAAACTATAGATGTGGATATATTCCTCTTGTAAACCAATTTTAAATCACACTAGACACACATTTTCATGAACCAAAAAGTCAATCATCTCTTGAAGCATATACAAAATACAAACCATTGCTGAGTCTTTGTTTTTTTGTTTTTTTTGTTTGTTTGTTTGTTTGTTTTTTTAACTTGCCATTTTGTTTAAGAGATGCTATCAAAAAATGTATGGCCTTAGACTTTAAATGACAGACCTTATATACACTTGTGTCAGTCAAAATGTGGACAGGGAGAGCACCGTAACAGCCAATATGGTGCCATCTTATGAGCTTCTAAATAGTCTGTGACTGGTGGTTGATGGCTGTCATTCTATTAGAAGCAATAGAATAATAGGAGGCATGTTTTAAAATTATTTCTTCCCATCTGGGTGTGGTGTCCCGTGCCTATAATCCCAGCTCTTAGGGAAGCAGAAGGCCTGAAGCAGAAGTTTGAGGCCTGCCTGGTCTACAAATGCAAGTCCAGGACAGCCAAGGCCACACAGGAAAACTGTCCCACGAGGAAAAAAAAAATCTTCTTTCAGAATTAAATGGGTTATTGAGAATTATAAATATAAAAGTCTCACAAAATAGACTGTTTAGAATGGTTTTGTTACACAAATAAGGATGAGATATTGGAGTAAGAATAATTAACTTTTGCAGGCTGGGTGAAATGGGCATGTAATCTTGGCTTCTCGGGAGGCTAAGACAAAAGAGTCATAAATTCTAGGCTTGCATGGATTATAGAGCCAGTTCTAGTCAAGCCTGTATAACTTAGTAAGACTTTCCCTCAAAAAGTTTAAAAATGTTACTAAGTAAAATTATTTGCCTACCATCATGAGACTCTAGGTACAGTCCTCAGTGAAATAGATAGATAGATAGATAGATAGATAGATAGATAGATAGATAGATAGATGATTGATAGATAATAAACAGTTTAGAGCCCTCCGTTAAACAGTCATGGCTTATTTAAGAGGAGGGTGAAGCTGGGGGCTGTGTTGGACTCTCACTATTCTCCCCACTGAGTGGGAATGTCTCAGTGGTGTGGTGGCCTGACCAAAATAGCCTGATTCAAATACAATTCAAACATTATAGTTAATTTGTAATGTTTCCCTGGTCTCTCTCTAACCATGTGTCTGTGCATGAAATAAACACATTCCACCAAACTGGTGTCTCATAAAGAGAAATCCTGGGAAATCATCTGTAAAACAGATCTTCTCACCCTAACCACATAATTTACAAAAAAAAAAAAAAAAAAAGGTTGTAAGAGATTTTTTTTTCTAATTTAATTACCAAATATAGAATTGGACACCCTCATGACATTTTCAAAGGTTTTTTTATTGCTGTTGTTGATTTTCCTCCATCCTTCTCTGTCCCTACTGACCTCCATTTTCTCCTTCCATCATGCTCAAAGAGCTTCCTACCCAACTGTTATGTCATTTATGCACAGGCGCCCACCCTCTTCTTCTCTCTGGTGATCTATTTTACAGCAATAGAAAAAGAGAGAGAGTAACAAATGACACTACATAAAATGTAAAAGTTTCTTCACAGCAAAGGAAACCATCAGCAGAGTGAAAAGACAGCAGACAGCATATGGACCACTTGGGGGTCTCTGTTCTGGTTTACAGTTGCAGTTGCTAGGCTGATTCACGGGTCTGATTGGGCATGGGACCTTGCTCTCTATCACATTCTTCAGCTCTTTCCACAGTTCACATGCTTGAAAAAAGAAAAAAAGAAAATAATGATTTTACTGTAGTGGGAAATGTGGAGATGACAAAATCAAATCTAGAGGAAACATTCCTTTCTCACAAAGCCTTGAAACCTTTGAAGAAACTGGCGCTGTGTGGCATGGTTTGTAACTGAAACATGTGGTTGTCTCTCTTTTTTATTTTTATTATTTTTTATTTTTTATATTAATTACAGTTTATTCACTTTGTATTCCAGTTGTATCCCCCTCCCTCATTCCCTCCCAATCCCAATCTCCCTCCCTCATCTCCTCCCATTCCATTCCCTCTCTGAGTCCACTGATAGGGGAGGTCCTCCCCTTCCATCTGACCCTAGCCTATCAGGTCTCATCAGTACTGGCTGCATTGTCCTCTTCTGTGGCCTGGCAAGGCTGCATTCTTGGTTAAGGACTCCATGTTCACAAGATCTCCTTTTGACTGGAAATGACAGGTTTATGGTATTAATTTCCTCTTCTTCCACGCACAGCCCTTGTATTTGTTTTCTTCAGAAGATAAATTATCCTACTAGGGTGAGAGCTACCCAAAGCATCCTATGTGACTTGAAGAAACTGTCTCCAGCAAACGAACGAGCAGGGATTGTGGCCCACTGTGGACCATTCACTCTGCTAGGTTTTAATCTGTAGACCTGCCAGAATGGAGAAGTAATCAGCTTTTAAAAATAAAAGACTTTTAATAAAATGATTTCTCAGAGCCTTATTGCTGACACTGTCAATTCTCTTTCTAATGGATTTTGAGACTTGTTGTTCAGAAGTTAATCCTGTTAATAAGATTCGATTTTCTTTTTGCCTTAATAGTGTACTTTGAAATACTTATGATGAAGCCAGGGTGTATTTGGTGTGTGGTGTTGCTACAGTCCTGTGTGTAATCTTGGCAAATGAGGCTAAGAGGAGAAGGACTGGAGAGTGGGGGGAGATAATAAAAAGTAGAAATACAGACACCTCTGTAACTTAGAAAGGAAAATAGGTCTCTCTTTCCTTCTAAGTCAAGTTCAATCTCATCCAGTCTGCGGTGCATGTATTATGCTCAAGTTCCTTTAACCTGAAGGAAAATGGCCCACTTCTTCCAAACAACCTGGCTGCTTAATCAGTGCATGGATGCAAAAGAGAAGCAATTCCTCCGTGTAAACAATTCAAGCTGTTATCTTGATTTTCTTTTGATCAAATTTCCTTGATGAGTTTTAGGATCTTTTATATTTTGAGCCTTTCCATATATATATATGGTTACACTATTAAGTGTTTACCATATACAAAAACAAAATACCTTAAATCTCAACTAAAATCTAACTTGCCTATTTGTGAAAAAATATTTCCTGCTAGTCAAGAGCTGTAGAGAAGGAGGAGATAACCTGCACTTGGCAGGTACTTAAGGAGTGTCTATTTTGCACCAGCCTATGTGATCCTCTAAGATATATAGAAAATCTTATTATAAGTACAATGGGGCATGGATATAAACAGCCAAGGCACAATGAAAACCTACCACTACATCTTAAGTGAGACAGGTTTTGGAGATGAACTTAAATCAGAAGATACACTATACATGAAAGGAGGCTTGGGAAAATCATTTAAAGTAATGCAGACCAAGAGAGCAAGGCTCTCCTATGACATACTTGGAAAGTATGACCTTTATTCTGTAGACAGTCCTCCGTATCTAGGTTAGTGTTGGTAAATTATAGTTAAAGTTTTGCATTCTGAAGGGCTAGGAAAATGGCTCAGTGGATAAACTATGAAGACCTGAGTTATATCCCCAGTGTCCAAGTAAAAGCCAGGCATAGGGACGCACACCTGCATTCCTTACATGGGCATGGCAGAAACAGGTGGATGGCTGGGTTTGCTGACCACCCAGTTCATCTAAATTAGTGTGATATAGGCTCAATGAAACCCCTTTTTCAAAAAGAAGTGATAGTTGAGGATGATAGACCTCTGAACTCTACATGTACTCACACACAGGAACACACAGACACACACACACACACACACACACACACACACACCTTTGAATCAGGGAATGTTTTTCTCACACTTAACAATATTGCTTCCCAACTTATCCAGAAATAAAATATGTGGTTATTGTTGATGCTCTATTGAACTGAAAACTTTTATTAATATGTATGGTTATATTTAATAAAATTACCATAACTGACAGATTTACTGTTCTGAGACAGTAACCAGATTTTAATAATGAAGCCATTAATACATACCTTGGCTTGAGGGTGTGATGTTTGTGACAATGTAATATCTGCTTTGAAAGAAACAATCCCCAAACTAATATATTTATATCTCTCTGTAAGTTGTGCAAATGTCTCCCCAGCTAGCGACACATTGTGCTGTCTTGACAATCAGAGCTCTTTCTCCAGTGTTGTTTATTTCTTCCTCGTTGCAGGACAAGAGCGAGAGAGAGAGAGAGAGAGAGAGAGAGAGAGAGAGAGAGAGAAATGTTTAAATTATAATAGATATTAATTACCAAGATGATCTTGAGAGACTTGAAAAATAGTTTAAGGAAAAATATTCATTAGAAAAATTCATAGTTCTTAGCATTTCTCTAAAAAAAAGGTAACAAATGGGTACACCAATTCCCTAATATTCAGAGAAGCATTTACATGTGAAAGAAAACACAGACATATATGTCTGTTGAATACCATATAACCATAAACTTAAAATCATGGTTTTGTAAAGAAACTGAAAATACTATGCCACTATCCCAATATAAGAGCAATTTATTCTTTAAATAAAATAGCATATACTCTATCCGTTTGAGACCACTTAGTTTTTTTATTAGATTCAGATATATACTGAGGATCAGCCTCCTGAAGAAATATACGGATAAAAGCTGTGTTCTTTTAGTGACTGAAAATAAAACCCCGCAAATGAAAATTCTTCTATTCACTCTCTCAGCCCCCAATCCTAATACCTCCATATTTATTTCCATAAAACCAAATCCGATATGCTCAGATTATTTATCTTAAATTGTGCACAAAGGGACAGGGTTGTGTCTTAAAGTGAAATGTGTTGATTGCTCACCATGTGCTTGGTCCTGACAAGGTTTCTACATTCTCTTTTGAGAGCCTTATTGACAGGGTTTTAACAGCCTCTGGAAGGATGTTCTCAGAAAAGGATGTCCCCATCATATGTGCCCCTGCCTGCTATAACCAGAGACGTGCTGGGTTTGTGGATACAGGAATCTGGGGATGTATGCAATTAGTACTGACATCAAAGCTAGTTAGTGAAACGTTGGACTGTTTAATTTCCCCCAACATGTGTCACTTTCTTGTAATAAGAAAGCAAACACAAGCTCAGACACATGATCTGCAGTCTACTTCGCCTCAGACCTGGGGACAAGAAGATTGTCTAACGTTACATGGCTGGTCAGGTTCAACACTGGCTAAATTGGAGAGGAGAATGGAAATGAAGTTATGAAAAGATGTATTAGAATAATCATTTTCCTGGTTTTAACTCTGCCATTCATTAATTAATTGGGGACTTTGGTGATGGTAAAGTTCACATATATATGTGAATAGACATATATATATTTGGCAGAGAAAATATAAAACCCTGAGCGAGACTTTCATTATGAATGGCTACTCCAACTGTACAAAATTTCATTGAGTTGTCTGAGTTTGGGGTCTGGTTACTTTCAATGTGTGATTTTTTTATTGTTATTTTCAACTTTTTAATAATAAAGTTTGAAATAAATTCTAAAAAAGACTCATCATAGAGATTGAGGCCAGGCCATGAGGAAATCAAATATGATACTTACTTTATTCAAGGTAATTTTTCCAGCCCAAGAATTGTCCTCAACCTCACCCCCAAAACTTAATAAATGCCTGTCCATCTGACTTGCCCTTCTAAGGTACATATTGATCAAATGAAAACAAGCAATCATAGTGGAAATGCTGATTTTCATTTCAAACTTCAGAGAAAGACTTCAAGACACCACACAAAGTTATTTTTTTTAATTTTTAATGTTTATTTTTTTAATTTTTTACTAATTACACTTTATTCATTTTGTATCCCCCCATAAGCCCCTCCCTCCTCCCCTCCTGATCCCACCCTCCCTCCCCTTTCTGCATGCATGCCACTCCCCAAGTCCACTGATAGGGGAGGTTCTCCTCTTCTTTCTGATCTTAGTCTATCAGTTCTCATCAAAAGTGGCTGCATTGTCTTCTACTGTGGCCTGGTAAGGCTGCTCCCCCCTCAGGGGGAAGTGATCAACGAGCAGGCCAATCAGATTATGTCAGAGGCAGTCCCTCTTCCCATTACTATGTAACCCACTTGGACACTGAACTGCCATGGGCCACACAAAGTTCTTATTGAAACAATTACAGCTATAACATTTGCCTAAAACATTTGGAAAAGTCTCAAAGATAAATTATATACCACACTGAAAAACCAAACTTCTCTTCTAGAGATGTTGAGTTTCAATTGAGCATCCAAGTATTTCCAGACCTTGGGGCCAAGCGTCCATGGATGGTCTTTAGCTTTTATTTATTTACTCATTACCTATAAGATGAATACAACTATCGATAAAATTAATAGAGTAAAGATGTGACGCAAGAACGCAATGTTGTTTGTGAAGTATCTGGACCTGGATGAATGGAGGAGAGCCATTTGTGAGATTTTTTTCTTTTCTTTTTTATTCTTCTTTCATATATTATATCCAGTTTCCCTTCCCTACTTCCTTCTCAGCCTCTCCTGAACACTTCCTCTCTACCCCATATCCACTCCTCCTCCATTTCTCTTTAGACTAGGGCAGGCCTCCCAGGGATATCAACCAAACATGGCATAACAAGCTAACATAAGACTAAGCACAGACCTTCATATCAAGGCTGGAGGAGGCAATGCAGTAGGACGAAAATTGTCCCAAAATCAGGCAAAAGATCTTGAAACAGCCCTAAAACCACTGTTAGGAGTCCCACAGGATCAGAAAGCTACACAACCATAACATATCTGTGGAAGACCTAGGTCAGACACATATAGGCTTCATGATTTTCACTTCAGTTTCTGTGAGCCCCTGTGAGCACTGGTTAGTTGAGGGCTGTGTTCTTGTGGCATCCTTGAATGATCTGGCACCTACAATCCTTCTTCCCTCTATTCTGTGGGTTCCCTGAGTTCTGCCTAAGGTTTGACTGTGGGTCTCTGCATCTGCCCTTATTAGTCACCAGATGAAGCTTCTCTGAGGTTGATTATGCTGAGTATAGCAGGATGTCATTATTATTCCTTTCTTTGACTACCCCTACCCCCCCCAGATGTGTTTAGTTCTATTCTAGATCTCTGGGATATCCAGTCGCTGGTTTCTTGCCCTGCAGGCAGTGTCAGGCATGGGCTCCTTATTGTGGAGTGGCATGGATCTCAAGTTGTAACACTCATTGTTTGTCCACTCCTACAACTTCTATGCCACCTTTATCCCAGTACCCTAGCAAAAACTCCATGTAATGGGGGATATGGCGCCTTCTTCTGTAAACAGGCAAGGATTCTGTGGAGGAACTGAAACACCAACCCAGCCACAAAAGATTTAACATTTGTTTGTTGTTGATTTCCAGGAAAGGTGTGGGTAGATAGAACACTAGCCAGCTGAATGAGTTTCAGAGCTCAGCTGCCCTCTGGCTGTGGAGCTATCAGGCCCAGAGGTCAACCCTCATAGTCAGAGTTTATTTAGGGACAGATGTCCAAAAGCCATCAAAGTTAAATTGTGGACATTGAGTTTTGATGCACTAATGATTGGCTGAGGAAAGTAGGAAAAAGGAGAGAAGCCAAACCATACTCTCCTCAGTGTGTTTACACATAAGCTCATTGCACTGCTCTCATATGGGTTGGAGCTTAAAGGCATCACTAAGTGCTTCAAATTTACAAACAGTTATTTCTCAGCCTTGCATTCTACTGGGTTCTCAGCTTCAGCAGGACAGAGAAGGACTTTGTTCATTGTCATGCCCCCAAACTTGATGTACTTGTTAAAGACAATGGTTACAGCTGAAGTTGTTACCTTTCCATGTTCAATGTTTTCAAATGTTCTTTCTCAATTTTGTTCCAGCAGTCCAGCCTGTTTGTATTTGAATTCAGTAGAGCTCAAAGCTGACTTTGCATTTTTCATTAATTTTCATTTTGTCATCCTTCCCTCTTCCCTGCACCTGATTTCCCTCTGTTCTGCACCTCATCTCCACTCACCTGAATCTCTTTTTATTTTGCACAAATCATCTCCAGCATCTGAGCCTCATTTTCTTCCATTTTAAAATACAAACGACAGGAAGGCATGATAAGATTGCACAAAAACCAGGTGACCACACCCTCTACAGAACCAAAAACGTACTGTGTATTATTATACCACAAAACTCATGACTACAGCTGCTTCAGTAGCCCGTTCTGATTGGATATCTACAAATGACCTTTCCTCAGCCCAGAGAAAAATGTGATCACAAGACTTGAACATCTGGCTCATGATTGCTTGGGTAATTTCTCTGTATTGCTTATAAAGGAGATTTCCAGGAAGAATGAGAGCTGTTGCAGAAACGGACAAAAGCTGGAGTCCACAAGCCAAAGTCCAAACTGGACTCAGCTTACAAATGAACAAAAAGGCCTTGAGAATTAAAAACAGAAGAACATTAAAAATGGTGCAGGCAAAACTATAGTGCATTTCACTCAGGGAAAAAAAAAAAAAGATAACTGGACAGACAGAGGGCAGACAGGCAGAAATGAGATCTCTTGTTCCCAGTGGCCATTACGGTGCATGATTCATAAGGTCAGATTTTACAGTTGAAAATTCTGCATAGGTCATTTCTCTAGGATAGGAGATAATTCTTTCCAGGACATGCTCTGTCTCCTACCCAGCTCTCAGTGGCCTGTCACACTGCTTGGGTGCAACATTACAATTCAGCAGTGTAAGAGATTCTAAATTTGACCTGAGCTTTGGCAAAATTAAATGTGCCCTAACTAACTCGAAACCAAAGATGGCTTTCCATTCTTCCCATTGGTTCCTTTTAGAAATTCACCATTTTATAGTGAAATGAGCCCATGAATAACTAAACCCATTTTTGAATTGCAAAATGAGCTAACCTCACCTACCTACATACCCAACAGAATAATAGATAGCTTTAAGAATGCCCAACATAAAAGGGATATAAATAGCAATGTGTGGAATCAAATTAGATGTGTTATGCATACATCAAAATTCAATCCATATTTGAATGGCTGAGGGTGCTATCTATAGAGTCCTGTTTAGTCACACGACACAAATTTTTGCTTTCAAAATATTAAGCTACTATATTACTGTGGGGGGGGGAGTCCTGTTTCAGAAGGTAAGAAAAAAAAGTAATAGATCAGTACAAATAAAAAAGAGGATATTCTACTAGTTAACTAGTCGATATATTCAAATAGAGGTCAGAGAAATCAGGGACAGCGGTTCATCAATAAATTCTTAGCAATGGCCTGAGTGTCCTCCCTACTTATCATTTGCATCCTTTGAGGCTTCTGCTAAGGAAGTTTTAACCTTGTACCATGGTATTCTGGATCCTTCCCCACCTGTCTGTCTATGCCTTACCATCAATGTGCATTATTCATTCTTCCCCTTTGAAATCCTCTGCTTACCAAGCGTTACTGAAGCTCATGTTCCTGTGGAATTGCTGGTAGAGTGTATTCAGCTTTCTATCGCTACTTTTGCTTCTGTCCTGGCTCTACTTCCTTCCTCTCTATATCCCTGGTCTCTAGGATTCAGTGTGAGTCCTGTCAGTGGTTCTCACCTGCGAACTGTGACCACACTGGGGGGTCATGTATCAGCTATCATGCATATGAAATATTTACACTGCAGTTCACAACACCAGCGAAATCACAGAAAGCAGCAACAAAACAGTTTTATGGTCACCAGAATATGAGGAACTAGATTAAAGGGTCACAGCATCAGGAAGGTTGAGAACCACTGTTCTGTGGTCTCTGTTTTTCTGGCTGCAGCCTTTATCGGCAGTCATACACCTACAGGCAGATTGGGAATCCCTCACTGGGGTATATAAATCTGTGTGCATGAAATTAGGTGCTCAGATACTTCTCACAGGGCACCAGGGCAATGGTGCTCATCAAGTACACATTGAAGTGCTAAGCTGCAGTTTTCATTCTGCAGAAGGTGAAGCTATAATCCCTATGAGCAGGCACTGCTCCTTAAGAAAACTTACTCAGGAGCAGAGCTTCAGTACTCAAAAGGTAGGAAATGTATCTTTCTTTCAGAGTTTAAAAATTGAGGGAGGAAGATATTGTTTATTTTTTATGGAATGAACAACATTTTTCTAGCTTATCCCATCATAAAGAAGTACCCCTCTCCATTATACTGTCTCAGTGTCAACAAATATTATCTTGTTTTTGTTTTCATTGTTTAATTTTTGTTTGTTTTGTTTCATTGGAGCCTCTTAAATTTATTCAGAAAAAACAAAACAAAACAAAACAAAACATGCCTGGAAAGCCAAGCTGTGATGTCATCCATAATTAAGTGACTAGTCTATTAGTAGATGTTGTTTGTAGGTGTTGATTTAGCCAGCTTAACCTCGGCACGTCTTCAATATGGAATAATATTAATACATTATTTCATAGCTTTATAAAAATAAGAGTGAGTCGAAATAGAAACTCTCAACAAATGCTGAATAAGAGAAACTTTATACATTGGTTCTTAGGTGGTGCTTCAGAATTCAGCTGAATAGTTCTCATGAATCTGTCCATACTTAAACGAAATGCTAAATTGCTGGGCCACATGGGCAGTTCAGGCTCCATGTGGGTTCCCTAGAAAGGAAAGCAGGAGGCCAGTCTTTGCAGGATCTTTGATTACCTCCCACTGGCAAGGTGGCTTTACCAGGCTACAGAGAAAGAGGATCCAAACAGTCCTGATGAGACCTGATAACCTAAGGTCATATAGAAGGGGAAGAGGACCTCCCCATCAGCGGACTAGGGGAAAGACATGGGGAGGGGAGAGGAGACTAGGAGAGAGAGGGGAGACCAGGAGGAGATGAGGGAGGGAGATATAGCCAGGATACAAACTGAATTGCTGGGCAAATGGGTCACTTCTTGAACACACAAGCTGGCCTCTAATTCACTATGTAACCACAGATAGCTTTGCACTTCAGATCTTCCTACCTCCACCACCCAAGTGCTATGATTAGAAACAAAAACTGAAATCCCTGACTTTTGTGGTGCTGGGGATTGAGTCTAGGACTTTGTGCATATATGAGTAAAACACTCTAATAATTGACCTACATCTACAACAAGAACAGAGTTTTAATGAGGGTATTCTTTTAGGATACAGTAGGAAACATGGGGAGTTTTAAAAAGCAAAATTTCAAAGCTCATCACTCTGATTTTATTTTTGTCAGTTGGAATAGAGTAAGTCCAGGATACTGTATTTTTACCAAGTATTAAAGTTGACTCTGATGCAGAAGTCAGTGATAAAGGTGGACTGTTAGAAATTCATTCTAATATTGGAATGTTATTATCTACCACAGTTAAGATAACTTGGAGGATACTGGATACTTTGTATTGTCACATTAATTCTTTAGAGGTCTGTGTCATTGTATTACTATGTAATTTACACTGGTCAAAAATCAGAAACAAATTTATATATATATATATAATTTTGTAAATGTGTGTTTAACCACTACTATCAACAAGGACTAAAACATTTTCATCACTCACCGAGTATCCTTATTTCTGTGCCCAGCCACCATATAACTCATCATTAACCACTATTTCCATATTTATCATCACATCCCAGTTGTGTATGTGTGCATCTGTGCGTGCAGGTGCGCACACCTGTGTTAGGTGTCTTCCACCATTGATTCCCAACTTACGTTTCCAAACGGGGCCCCTCACTGATTGTGGAGCTTCAGATTTTCTTTATCAAGGCTTGCTAGAAAGCTCCAGGTATCTGGCTATCTCTACCTCCCTCCCCCAAGGACTGGATTAGAGATACACACTGTCACACCTGCCTTTTAAGTGGGTGTTGCGAGTTCATATCTGTGTCTTCATCCTCCACAGCAAACACTTCCTCAGCTGGGCTGACTCCCAATTGCCACATCCCACTTTCACCTGTCACTGGAGTTCACTAAAGGGGGGTAGGAATGGATGTTTTCTCAGGGCTCACGCATGCTCAGTATTACGTTTCTACATACAACTCTTCCATGACATGATGGAGTGCTCATCAAGTCTCTCCAGCACCCTCCCGATCCCTCCCTGCACATCCTCAGGGAAGTCCCATTCCTTAGCAAAATCTAGAGCAGCCTAGAGGGGCTGACCTTTCTGCTTCTTGAAAACCACTGCACACAGCCCACACATTTCAGGCCGAACTCAGTGAACAAGTTTCAAATGTGACCTTTGGGAAATGATGCCTCTTCTGACACAAGCACATGTTTTCCTCTTCCAGCCAATATTTTACATTCCGTACTGAGAGGAGGCGCGCAAGGGGATACATGTTCTAGCCACCATCTATAATTAAAGATGACATTTTTTCCGAACTTGAAAAATAAACAACAACCTGCAGAATGACTCAAGGCAGATAGCACCATTGATGAAATAAGCAAGGAGAAGCTTGCCATTTAAAATCATATACTCCTTAAATTACATTAGTAATTCAGCATGTCATCTGTTATTCAGCCAATTTTATAGAAATTACAGAGAGATTCATTCTTAATTAAGAATTATCTGATGGTTGGGCTTGACCTAGTTAAATTCTTATCTTTATGACATCAATCTTTTATAATGCTTCCAGAAGCCTTGGCAAAAGCTCCAGTTTTATAAGTAAAAATTAATTAATTGGGACATTAAATTTGAAAGATGCTTTTATCTTTTCCCTGGTTCATGCCTTCACAACAGAAAGCAATAATTAACAGTTTTATTCAAATATATAAAATATTTCCTTGAACATTTCTATGGACTTTAAATATTCCAAAGTATCAAATTATGTGAAATCTAGATCTCTGCATGTCAAAGAAGATCTTAGGCAAATATTTTAATGGGCGTGTACTCCTTGGCCATTGCTGTGAGGATATGACATGTTAGTCTGTTATAAAGGTATTTTTATTTTTTTGTTTTTGTTTTTGTTTTGCTTTTATTTACTTTTTATTAATTACACTTTATTCACTTTGTATCCCCCCATGAGCCTCTCCCTCCTCTCCTCCCGATCCCACAGTCCCTCTCCCTTCTTCATGAAGGCCCCTCTCCAAGTCCACTGATAGGGGAGGTCCTCCTCTCCTTCCTTCTGATCTTAGTCTATCAGATCTCATCAGCAGTGGCTGCATTGTCATCTTCTGTGGCCTGGTAAGGCTGCTCCCCCCTCAGTGGAAGGTGATCAAAGAGCAGGCCAATCAGATTATGTCAAAGGCAGTCCCTCTTCCCATTACTATGGAACCCACTTGGACACTAAACTGCCATGGGCTACATCTGTGCAGGGGTTCTAGGTTATCTCCATGCCTGGTACTTGGTTGGAGTATGAGTCTCTGGGAAGACCCCTGTGTTCAAATTTTCTGTTTCTGTTGCTCTCCTTGTGGGGTTCCTGACCTCTCCAGCTCTTACTATTTCCCACTTCTTACATAAGATTCCATGCACTATGCCCAACAGTTGACCCTAAGTCTCAGCGCCTGCTTTGATAGTCTGCAGGGCAGAGCCTTTCAGAGGCCCTCTGTGGCAGGCTCCTAGGTTGTTTCTTGTTTTCTTCTTCTTCTTCTTCTTCTTCTTCTTCTTCTTCTTCTTCTTCTTCTTCTTCTTCTTCTTCTTCTTCTTCTTCTGATGTCCATCCTCTTTGCCTTTCGGGATGGGGTCCTCTCTCTTGATTCGTTTCTTTAGATGTACAGATTTTACTAGGTTTATCCTATGTTACATGTCTATATGAGTGAGTATATACCATGTGTGTCTTACTGCTTCTGGGACAGCTCTCTCAGGATAATCCTTTCCAGCTCCCACCATTTACCTGCAAATTTCATGATTTCCTTATTTTTAAACCACTACTAATATTAAGGCCTAAAATAATTTCATCACTCACTGGGTTTTCTTATTCCTTTGCCCAGCCAACATAAAAGTCATCATTAACCACTATTTCTCCATTTATCATCACATCCCATTTCTGCGTGTGTTCATCTGTGCATACAGGTGTCCACACCTATGTTGGATACCCCTTTGCTCATCATCTTATGTTTTGAGATAGGATCTCCCGCCAATTTGGGGGCCAAAATGTGCTCCCAAAACTAAGCGAGTTGTCTAGTATAACTTGGAATGGGGGTGGAAACTGTCTAAACATTTTTCAGTTTTTACTCTGGAAATTTTTCCTAGATATGCTCACATCATTTGACTTCCTGGAAAATAAATTTTTAACCTGTTTTGAAATTATTTTCTGACTTCACTGTCATGAATTACTATTGAATTTGTTTATCTATATATGTTTCATTGGTTTGTTACCTCAATCATTGCCTTCTTCAGTGTGGTGTGTTTAGAAGAGAACAATTAAGAAAAATTCAGATGTAGCCCATGGCAGCTTAGCATCCAAGTAGGTTTCTCTAATAAGGGGAACAGAGACTGTCTCTGACATGAACTCAGTGGTGGACTCTTTGACACCATCCCCCCCCACCCGAGAGAGGAACAGCCTTGCTAGGCCACAGAGGAGGACATTGCAGCCAGTCCTGATGAGACCTGATAAACTAGGGTCAGATGGAAGGGGAGGAGGACTTCCCCAATCAGTGGACTTAGAGAGGGGCAAGGAGGAGATGAGGGAGGGAGGGTGGGATTGGGAGGGAATGAGGAAGGGGGCTACAGCTGGGATACAAAGTAAATAAACTGTAATAAAATTTAAAAAATTATGGGAAACCCTGAATAATAAAATAAAAATTTAAATTAAAAAAAAAAAAAAGAAAAATCACATAAACTTCAGGTAGTAACAGGATTCATAGTTGTCTGAGTTATTTCACCTGGCCAAAATCAGTTTGTCAGTTTAGGGTAGAGCCTTAAAAAAATGAGGCCAGAGCTTTGCAGTATTTGAAAATGTTATTGAAAAACTGAATAGGTACTAGGCTAATTCTTTTGGATAAATTAGTATATCCAAGTACCTTTACTTGAATAAAAACAAGCCTGAAGGTAGAGAAGAGCAAGCCAGTTGCATTTGTGAAAAGGGATAGGGCAATACACTAAACTCTACCATTTGTCTAAGATCCAATCTTTTCGGTCACTGAAATGGGAGTGGTAAGTTAGGATTACTAAGTCATTGCTGCAGAGCACACAAACCTACATATTAGGGTTGGATGCCTTCCCAGGTAGCTTTGTAGGACAGTTTTTAAATAGAACCATTAATTATGTGATACACCTTGCATAACAGGTAGGGTACTGGATGTTGGTCAAGCTTAGTGACAGATCAATAAGGGGAAAACACTAAAAGTGACAATGTTACTTCTTGGGCTAGCTTGGGTTCCTTTGGCACCCAGACGTTGTGCCAAGACAGAGACATACATTGTAAGATGTATGTTAACAGGCACTATATGTTTCAGATATGGTTAGATAACAGAACCAACATGCCAACATGTAAGTGAATGATCCCTCAGTGGATCCCTCAGTTCCCAGTTATCTATCAGTTTTTGGGCATAGAGGAAAGATGATCTGTTGCTTCTGAATCCTATTCAGTTCCAGGAACCAAATAAATGGCAACTAATCTAAACCACTATTTGATAGGGTTTGTTATACAAGATACAAAACCTGACTGGTTTAACACTACTGTCATTTCTGCATGTCATATTGCTTCCTGGGCAGGAAAAAAATCTGAAAGGAAAGCAACAGTTTGAAAGAAGAACAAAGACAACTGATAACAGAACACAGAGAGGCCTATGTGCTTATGTTGCATGAGATGAAGCCCTAGGAAATCAAGCTGCTAGGACATTTAATTTGGATTTTCCCACTGAGTCCACAATTGCTATGGATTAGTATAAGTGACCCAGCTGTTCCACAGCACTTGTGACTGAAGAACAAGATCAGCAGATGTGACATTTGGTTTTCAAATGCAAGGAGTGAAAATCCCATTTCATCATAACTGCAATTCTGAGTGTTGTGGTTAGGAAAATCATTGTAAAGCTTGACCTGTGTCTTAGGAAAGTCAATTAAATGATTAACCGTCTGAATATGCTTTTCTATATGAAAGAAATGGTGGTGCCATTAACATTCTAACAGCCAGAACTATTGTGGTATGGACCAAAAGGCAAGATCATTGAGCCAAAACCAGGATGCAAGGAAAGAACATCCTGCCTGAAGCCAGATGGACTGGGATGATCATGATTTTATCCATGTCAATTATAGAGAGTCTTGTACTCTTAGACTATTCAGTTACCAAGAAAAAGCAATATTATTCTTTATATGTACAATATTAAGATTATTTAAGATAATTTATATGAAAGGGGAGTCTATGAAAAAACAGAAATCACCAATTTATTTTCATTAAACTGAGAAAATTGGGAGTCTGGATTTTAGTTTATTTTAAAAATAAGATGGGATAGAGCAATGACCCAGTGGTTAAGAACGCTGTTGTCTTGCATAGGGCCCAGGTTTGATTCCTAGCATGGTTCATAGCCATAATTAATTCCAGTTCCTATGGTCTCTTCTGACCTCTGAATACACAAGTCATGCATGTGGTATACAGGCATACATGCAGGCAAAACAGTCACATAGATGCAATAAAAATAAATAATAAATTTTTAATTTAAAAAAAAATGAATGTCCTACAGTGAGATTCCTGGCCTAGGAAAAGAGTGGGCCCATTCTTTAAGGTCTTCTTCCAACATCTGGCTGCCTATTGACTAGGCAAGCAGGGACCGTTCTGCCACAAGGATGATGTTGAGTTTCCTCTGATCCTTAAAGGATTGCACTGGCCTGTAGCAGCCACTCCTGTTCTATCTCCATGGGATAGTTTATATAGACTGTCAACTTGTTAAGATCTAAAATCACCTTGGAAACCAATATTTAGACATGTCTTTGAGGATTATATAGACAATGCTAATGCAAATGACAGGACTGAATATGGGACCATCTTTCTACAGGCTGGGGCCCTGCCCCAAACAAAATGAGAAAGCAAACTGATCCCAGGCATTCACTCTTCTCCATTGCTTCCTGACTAAGGATGCAATGCAATCAGTCCTGTCCCTGATGCCACACCCTCCCCACCATAGTAGTTAGGCCTCCAAACTGTGAGCCAAAATAAACCCCCTCTGTACTTAAGCTGATTTTTGTCACAGCAAGAATTAAGGTAACTAACCTTCTCTTAATAGCTTGTATTTAAGAAGCCCAGCAGGCCTCTACTCTCAGACCAGAAACTATTAGCATTACGCTAGCATAGGAAAAAATCCTCTCAAGTCACCAGGCAGCAGGGCCACTCACAAGTCAGACTTTGAAGTTTTCAATCAGCTCTCCCCTTTTCTCCTCTAACACCAACATAAAGCTCTTGATTGAGATTCAAAATAGTCTCAAAATTCATGTATGCAGAAAATGTTTTCTGTCAGACAAATGCCTATACATTAAAGGAGCCACAAGCATTTAATATTCCACACCAAATGCTGAGACAGAAATTCAAGGACACTTTGTCCTCTGTATCAGGGATGCTGTGTGTCTTCCTTCTTCCCTTTCCTGCATTTGTGTCTCGAGTTAGCAGAAGGAGGTGCTTTTCATTAGGACTTAGCTTATATTTTCCTCTCATCCTTTGCTGTCTCCTTAAACTTAGTCAAGTGAGTTAGCCTCTCCACACTACACTCTCCATATACAAAGTAGAAGTAATAATAGTGACCTCCTAGGGATGTTGTCAGAACTGTGTTAGATAAAATATGTGTCTGTGCCTGGGGCAAGTAGGAAATTAGTGCATATTTGTTTCTTTCTTACTGTTGGCATTTGAGCTATTTCAGTGAAACTAGGAAGCAAGCACCCTCCCTTTTTCTGTCTTTTACTGAGATAGACATCTGAAATATACTTGCCAGGAGAAATGGCATTTAGGGAGTTGAATCATCACAGAAAAGAGAAATGTAACTTCTTTCACTTTATTTTTTTTTTTAATTTTCTTTCTTATTTCTTCATAAGCAGTGAATGTTGGTTATCCCAGTGGACCTGGGAGAAAATCAAATACTACCGTTCTGCTAAAGGAACATAGAAATAAAATGACTCCTAATGACATTCTGCTGTGCTCATAGATTAGCGTCTTGCTCAGCTGTCATCAGAGAAGCTTTGTCCTGCAGTGGGAGGGAAAAATAGAGTCACATAACTGGACAATGTGCCGAGAATGAGAGACCTTGGAGCACTTGGTGTTAAATAAGACGTCTCTATCAAATCCCTCCCCTCAGAGCTCAGGGACCTCTGTAAGAGAGGCAGAATAAAAATTGTAAGAGCCAGTGGGAATGGAAGAGACCAAAGGCAAAGGCCTTCTAGGCACAACAGAGCTGACACACATATGAACTCATAGACTGTGGCCACATGCAGAGGCCTGCTCACGTCTAAGCCAGATGGGGTCTCTGCACTAAGAGCAGGGTAGTTAACATAAACCCCACCCTAACCCCAGAAGCTATCTCCAGTTGATAACTGCTTGAAAAAAAAGTTTTCTTCATTGGAATTCTACTGGGTATAGTAGGGTGTCCCAACCAAACTTTAGAGCAGGTACCTTATAGCTCTTCGTACCTTATAGTGCTTTTGCTTATATACGATTGTTACCAATTTTGTGCTTTTACGGGATTTCTGTGTATGCAAATATGTGTCTCCGTGTCTATATGTGTTTCTTATGCTTTACCATTGGACCTTTTTTTTCTTTTTTTTTTATTAATTACACTTTATTCATTTTGTATCCCCCCATAAGCCCCTCCCTCCTCCCCTGCCGATCCCACCCTCCCTCCCCTTTCTGCATGCATGCCACTCCCCAAGTCCACTGATAGGGGAGGTTCTCCTCTTCTTTCTGATCTTAGTCTATTAGTTCTCATCAAAAGTGGCTGCATTGTCCTCTACTGTGGCCTGGTAAGGCTGCTCCCCCCTCAGGGGGAAGTGATCAACGAGCAGGCCAATCAGATTATGTCAGAGGCAGTCCCTCTTCCCATTACTATGTAACCCACTTGGACACTGAACTGCCATGGGCTACACCTGTGCAGGGGTTCCAGGTCATCTCCACGAATAGTCCTTGGTTGGAGTATGAGTCTCTGGGAAGTTCCCTGTGTTCAAATTATCTTGTTCTGTTGCTCTGCTTGTGGAGTTCCCGTCCCCTCCAGCTCTGATGGGCAGAGTGAATGGAATTTTTTTTCTTTTTAATGTTTGCTTACTTTGTCCTATTCCAGTTTGTTTTGTTTTAGTTGCCATTTTGTTTTTTTTTGTTTGTTTGTTTCTGTTTTTTTTTTTTTTTTTTTTTTTTCTAATGAGAGAGAAGCAATGGATGTGGACTTGAGTGGATGGGAAGGTGGGTAGGACCTGGAAGGAGTTCGGGGAGGGAAAAGTGTAATCAGAGTATATTGTATAAAAAAGATTTTTTTGTTTTCAGTAAATGAAGGGGAGATGAGAAGTGGCAGAAGCCTGCAGGTCTCTAGCTCTCTTTTAGGTAAGTGTTGTCATTTGTCTTAAATTCAGGCCAGACAAGTGTAGGTGGATAGAATGTAATCTGATTCCTCATTAGAGAGCAAAGGCTCTAATCCTGGAGAGACACTTCCCTCCAGCCCTCCTGCCTTTCTCCCTTCTCTCAGGTTTCCAGCTACAGCACCAGTAACAACTGCTTGTGGTAATGATGTGTTAGATAATGGGATGATGGGCATTTGAAGACCCAAAAGAAAGAAGATTATAGAAGGAGTTTACACGCTGCTCATACTCATGTCTAATTCTAACTAAATTAATATGTGGAAAATTCCAGGGGACAAAAGCTCTAGAAGTGAAAAGATTTCTGCTACTGCCCATCTCATTTATTTCTCTCTCTCTCTCTCCAAACAAACAAACAAACAAGCAAACAAACAAAAAACATTATGACTTTTCCTCCTTAAAGCTTGTGAACAACAGCATGTGTCAGGCATGGGGACAGGTGGAGATGATCATGAATCAAGTTTCATTTCACAGCAGAAAAATACATCATTTAAGAGAAAGTATAAGGGCTTTCATAGGAGTCTCACCCTTTTCCCTTTATTTCTTTCCTTCCTTCCAAATATCATTGAACACCTGTTATGTGACACATACTGGGATAGGCACCAAAGGCAATAATTCTTGATTTCAAAGAAATCTATCTAAAGATTTGTTAGAGGGTGTGGAGAGCTCTGTCTGTGTCATCAGTTTATGGGTCTAGAATGATACATATAATCTGAGCTGGAAAAAAATAGTCAAGAAAGACTTAGAGAAATAGTTGTTCTGGGTATGAAAAGGTGATGGAATTTAGCCAGAGGAATAAATGATTTGTATTCCAAAGTCTGTAGCACTGACTGATATTCCTGATACCTATATTGGTGCATGTCCTATTGCCAAAAATAATTGCTCTTCAGTCTTGATGTTTATCCATACCAGCTATAATTAAACCTGGCTTTAAGCTACCTGAAACTCTAGCCACATAGCTGGAACTGGATGGAGACAGATGAAATGTTTTGTAATCTATGTAAAGGTAATTGCAAACTTAATTTTAACAGATTTGTGATTTGTGGAGCAATAATCCACAAATTTGTAACTGGCAAATTAGGTGGCTTATTGCTCTTATCCATACCATACTAGGTAGGGAGAAGTATCTAGAACATAAGAACTACACAGAGACCTCAGGTGCCCTCCCACAATGGCAGTTCATCTTTCAGCTTAAACCTCACTGCCATGAAGTCTAGGGCCATGAGAGGTTTTAAAATTGGTTAAGTAGGTAATCAGGGAAGATAACATAGCCTCTTTAACACATGTTTTCCTGTAGTAAAGGAACAAATATATCAGAGGATGAAGGAGTTGTTAGTTGTAATCATGTAAATTCTACTGTATTATACGTTAGAGTGCATCCTTGTGTTGAATCTTCACAATGAAACTCTAAGGAATATACTAGACACTATGTTATGTTTATGAGAATATGAAGGGGTATCTGAAATTTTTAAAGTTTTTTCAGTGTTATATGGACAATAGAAGTTTCAGAGTTGCATTCCAGTTCCTTGCGTTCTCAGATTATTTCCTTGGAAGGGTCTTTAGAACAGAGCATATTCCAGTTTGAACCACATATGTATGGAAGAGGTGACATTTTTTGAATGAAGACAGGACAAATGGAATAGCAACATAGTTTCTAGAATAGGAGCCCTGGTGTTTTCTCTGATGAACAGTTACTCAACAAGAAACATTTGCGGATGGTGTTTAAATATTCTTTTTGAATGCTCACCAACAGTTGCTGATCTCTTAACTAGAAGGAATAATTGTGTGTTCCCCCATTTGTTCTCTATCCAATAACATTTGCCATGTTGTTTGCTAATTACCTCACAATGGGCTCTTCAGAGAAACCAAAAAGTGATCTATTATGTAGGTACTTTTTTAGCCTTACCCATTCTCACTGAAAAGGGAGAATAGAAAAGAAAAACAGCCCATATATCCTCAGTTAATGAGTGACCAAACAGACAACTTGGCAGAGAACAGAAGGAACAAAAATATCCTTTCTATGCCACAGGAAACACATAAACCAAAACAAAACTCAATATCACTTTTAGGTGTTCCTCAGGGCCCCCGAAAGAGATGAAGTCACATTCCAGGTTTTGTGTTACAAACTCAAAAGCTTTCTTTCCATCTGCCCTAAATTATCCAGAGCAATTTCATCTTTCTTCCGCAGAAGAAATTTTGACAGCCCCTCTGGCATCTGGAAAATGGCTGAGTATAAGAGGAAGGACACAAAGTTTGATATCATTAAACAGAAGATTAGATCTGGTTGAGCATTTCCAACCTGTGTGACTTCAGGCGAGTTATCACTGAGAGGCTCACAAAGCCATGGAGAAGAGTAAATGTGTGAGGATTTCTGCAATCTCTTGGACAGATGATAATCCAAAAGGATAAAGAATTAAATATCACTTCATTTTACAATCACCTATAGACCAAGAGAGTTATAATACAATGTTAATGACAAATAAAACCACTTTCCACAGCCGCTAAAGTACCTACCATTCTCCAGGTAATGCTTGCATGTCTGCAACACAGTTCCAATGAAACTCAGAGAAAAATTCTCTGTATGTTCATAGGGCTGGCAAAAAAAAAAAAAAAAAAAAAAAAAAGGTTATGTTCAGATCCTAGCTTGATACAAAGGCCCAGTCACTTTCTACTGGAACACATCAACATTTTCATGAGAGCTAATAAAGAAATCTCAAGTCAAATGATGTCAGTGGAATTATGATGGTAAAGGATGAATCTTGATCATCAACTTCATTGAGTTGAGAATGATATAGGATATCACTAAAGCAGACCTTCTGAATATAACTTTGAGGTTGTTTTTTTCTATTTTTTTAACTTATATTAATTACACTTTGTCCACTTTGTATCCCCCCATAAACCCCTCCCTCCTCTCCTGCTAATCCCACCTTCCCTCCCCCTTCTTCACACATGCCCTTCCCCAAGTCTACTGATAGGGGAGGTCCCCCTCTCCTTCCTTCTGATCTTAGTCTATCAGATCTCATCAAGAGTGGCTGCATTGTCATCTTCTGTGGCCTGGTAAGGTTGCTCCCCCCCTCAAGGGGAGTGTAAGGATGTTTTTAAAGAGAATTAATTGTAGGAGAAAGTCCACTCTGAGTGTGAAATGCACCATTCCAAAGACAGCCATTTATATAGAACAATAAAAGGGAAGGAGAAAGCCTTTGACAGTAGGCAATTTCTTTCTGTTGTATGAATTGCTTGGACCCACTAAGACCTGTCTACCAAGATGGAAAAGAACTTCTAAAACAGTGAGCTTAAACAAAAATTTTTTTCTCATAAGATTTTCCTTTTTGTTTCATCTTTTGGTGTTTTGTTGTTTTGTTGTTGCTGCTTTGGTATAGAGTCTCGGTAGGTAGCTTAGGCTAGGGTCAAACTTGGGGTACTCTTGCCTTAGCCTCACAAGTGCTTGGAGTAGAGTGGGTACAGTGGGCACACTGCTGGCATTAAGTTGTCTTTCTCTGGAATTTGTCACAGAAACAATGAAACAAAGAATGAATCAAACCCATCAACAGCACTTAATACTTGGTTCATTTGCAGACTATGGTACACAATTCCGTTTATACAGAGATTAATAGCTGTCCTCTTTGTCTACTATCCAGCTACCCTCCTGCTAAAGTGAATTTACCTCTGCTGCAATGGGCACTTAAAGGCCACTAGACAGGTAAGGAAGCCTTTGCTTAAATTTTCACATACTCGCTAAATGGTTGGACCAAACTTTAAATGAGTTTTTGTCTGGTTTTTTTTTTTTTGTTTGTTTGTTTTGTTTTGTTTCATACAAAGACAAAGGACATACATGCAAAACCTGATGATCAAGTCAAGTCTGTAGGTTGATCTTTCTACTGGCATAATGTTAATTTTTTTAACCATGCACAATGGTTATGTGGGTTTTTACTCTTTGTGCAATTGAGTAATATGTCTATGGAATATCTTTATAGTATTTTTGTAATGTCTTATGAGACTGTGATATATTGAGACAGAAAACTCTTTTGGGAGGGCAATTTGAGGAGTACATAATGAAGGGAATATTTACAGATGTACAATAGTATGTAGGACACAAGCAAAGGCCAGGGCAGTGTTCTCCAGCTGGGACCAGTGAGGCTGAAGGTCTAAAGAGGAACAGTTTCTTCTGTAGAAAAATAGCTGGCCTGTAATTAGTACAGAGAGGCATCTGTTTTATAGCTAGTAGCAGAAGAAGGTCCAGGAAAAAAAAATTTTGCCTTCCACTATCTCTTCCTTCTGAGTGCATGCTGATGCCCTCAACTACGAGGGCAAAGGAGTGTAGTGACAGCTGATCTATCAGTCTCCATGCATCTTGGGAAAGAAGAGGACATATAAACCAGAAGTTATGTCATATGGTTTCTGACCAGAGCTTCCCCCACTATGACACGCCAGTATAGCTTCTTTACAGGGCTCTGGTAGTTCTTGGCTGGCACTTTGATTAAAAGTTTGTTCTTCTCTGCTCAGATGTAGCCCTTGGTAGCTCAGTATCCAAGTGGGTACCCTAATAATGGGGAAAAGGACTGTTTCTGACATTAACTCAATGGTGGGCTCTTTGACCTCCTCCCCCTGAGGGAGGAGCAGTCCTGCTAGGCCACAGAGGAGGACTTTGCAGCCAGTCCTGAAGGTACCTGATAAATCAGTATAAGTTGAAAGGGGAGGAAGTTCTCCCCTATCAATGGACTTGGAAAGGGGCAGGGAAGAGATGAAGGTAGGAGGGTGGGATTGGGAGGAAAAGAGAGAGTGGGAAAGAGCAGGGATACAAAGTTAACAAACTATAACTAATATTAAAAAATAAAAAATTAAAAAAGTTTGTTCTTTCTCTTTGTTCATATAACCTACTGTGTGTAGAATGACCACTGTGCTCTCATCCACACAAAATTGTCAAAATATTTGCAAACTCAACCAAGATGCTATAGTTTGGATGTTGAATGTTTCCCAAAAGCCCATTTATTCAAAGAAGATCATGATTAAAGAGTACATCTTCGAAAGTGTAAAAAAGGACATAATCACAGCTGGATCATAGGCCAGCTTTGGAACTCTAGTTCTGTAATGGATGGTAAATGTTACTTGGGTACACAAGAAATAAAGTTCTGCTTAATTCAGTACTCAGTGGCAATTCTAAAATGACTAGGGAGAAGGAATTTGAAAGTATGCACTGTCAGTGAACTGTGAAACTTAAATACACATGTCATGATAATAATTTGCCTTATCTAATTGAATAGTAACATATATACATGAAGCTCACTCTGTAACAGATGATAACCCAGAACTTCTGACCATCCTGTGGTCATCTAGGGGTCATTCGGTTCTGGGATCACCACATGTGCACTAGGTCTACATGCTGCTGGGCATCAAGCACAGAGTTTTGTGCATGCTAGACTAGTATCCTGTAATCTGAGCTGTCCTCGGGTCCCTTTCCTATATTTTTTAACAAAATAATATATAATAAGATAAAACAAAACCCGTCATCTTGAAGTTGGACAAGCCAAGCCAACAGAAAATGAAAGAACTGGAAGAGAATGCATAAGAATCAGAGACCCACGCATTTACACATTCAAGGGTCCCATAAAAAGTACTAGACTGACAGCTATAGTTTATGTGCAGACACATGGTACAGACCCATACAGGCCTTGTGCTGGTTGCTTTTGTCTCTGTGAGTTCATATAAACTTTGTTCAGTTTTGTTTTGTTTCGTTTTGTTTTGTTTAGAGATCCCTGTTTCTTCTGACATCCTCCATCCTCTACTGTCTTACCCGGTCCATTTAATTCCTATTTTACAGGAAATCCCTGAGCTCTGAGGGGAAATATTTGACGGAAACATCTCTTTTAGAGTTGTATATTCCAAGGTCTCTTTCTCGGTGTAATGTTTGTCTATTGGTCTCTGTACTTGTTCTCATCTGCTGAAGGAGAAAACCTCGCTGATGGTGGCTAAGACTTTTATCTACACATAGAGTAACATATTATTATGAACCATTTTATGGTTAATTTCTTTAGACAAGTAGTCTTTAGCTTTACCCTAATTCTATGAGCTATCTAATCTCCAGTTCTTGGTCACCCAAGTAGTGCCATGTATGGGTGGATCTTAAGTCAAATCAAACATTAGTTGGTTATTCCTACAAGGTTGGTGCCACCATTGCCCTAGCATATTTTGGCAAAAAAAAAAACAAAACAAACAAGCCTCTTTAAAAATAATTCAGTGCCCATCATGGTGGCATATACAAGCAAGACCAGCACCTGGGAGGCTGATGCATGAAAATAGTGAGTTTGAGATCAGCATGATATGTCTTAATATTACCTTAAAAAGAATCATATTAAATGATTATAAGATAAGGAGCATGTTGCATTTATCACATTTCTGTTATGATAGGATATCTACCTGAGACAATAAACTTATAAAAATGAAAGATTAACTTTGACCCATTGTTGGGAAACCCTGCTACTAAATTCTGACATTACCAGAAAACCCTTAACTCCATGCAAAATGGAGGACTCTCTTTGTCAGTGAGGCTTCCTCTTCACTACCTGGGGCATCCTGGAACCCAAGCCCTCTATCTAAAGAATGTCACATAGTCCTTAGGTAAATTACAGGTACAACTCCCTTTCTTCTGATGAACATGGACCTGGGATTTCTGGAATGCCTCTCTATGCTAATAAGGCATCTTAGTATCTTAGTTCTTCAGCCGATGGCATTCACCCACCCTAGATAGTCCAACCCCCTTCCCAAAGTTCATTATAAGCCTCATTCACTGAGGATAAAATTGATCTGCCTCCCTGAAGTGATCCTGGAAGATAATTTCCATTTGTGCCACCAAACACCCAGTTCATTGCTTCTGCCTCCTTGTTTCTGACGATCAGTGGCCAAGGACCGCAATCCATATTTTCAGAAGTTAAACTCAGTTGCTTAACCTTACTGCCCTATAAATGTGGTAAAAAATCACAGTTTTGATGTCAAAAAGCACTGAATCATCATGAGAACATATCGCTAGGCAGCTGGAAAGGAAAGCAAAAAGGAAAGGAGGTTTCAAGCTCTGTTTGAGGGTGTGTTTTCATGATGCAGGATATTTGATTACATTGTGAACCCAAGACTGTATATTAGGAAAAACTGTTTCTAGTTGTGGTGTGGTTTAGCCCTAGCACACACCTTTAATCCAAGAACTTTCTGTTTATTGTCAACAGATGGTTGTAGTATACCTCAGACCTAGCATACACCTTTAAACTAAGAGCTTTCTGTAAACCAGATTAAATAAAGTTAACCCTAAGTCAAGAAGGAGAGCAAGCAACCAGTTGACAGGAAGCAAACATATGAGAAAAAAAACATAGAGAGTTAAAGGAAGTTCTGAGAGCTGATAGAGAGACACACAGGAAATATAGAGAGGGGTCATTCAGTCTCAAGTGTTTTTAAGACAGCATGGAGAAGAAGGAGGGCCTTTTTCCTCTGGGATATTGGTTGGTCAGGAAGGTCAGCTGGGTGCTTTCTCTGCCTCTGAGAGCTAGTAGGCTTTCACTCCTTCATTTGGCTTCTGAGTCTTTATTGGGAAATTTGAATGTTTGGGATTTTGTTTAAAAACATTCTCATGACAAGAAGACTTCCTAGTAGGCCCAATCTATTAAAAATTTTGACAATACCTAACAGCAACAGATGATAAGGACCAAGGCCTTTAACATATGGACCTTTTGGATATACTTCTATAATCCATTAGAATTGTCTCTGTTCTTTTTCCACCATTACACTGAAGTGCTTGAGGTTACATAGTTTACAATGCAAAGAGATCTTTTGAGCTTATAGATTTAGAAGTTCAAGAGCATAGTATCAACATTTGCTGAACTTTGATAAGATCCCATTTGAATGCGTCACATAATATACAGTATAATGATGAGAATATGTCCATGAGAAAAGAATCACATGTCATGCCAATAAGCCAGAAAGCACAGAGGGGACACTCCAGTACTCTGTCATAATAATTAGCCAGCTCCCCATGAGAACTATTTTAAACTCAGTGAAGGAAGACGCCCTGAATGTCTTTCCACTAGGCTCCATATCTTACAGGTCCCACTAGGTCTTAACATGCTCCTACTAAGGATGTCCACACATGAATCTTTGCATATGTAATCAAAATATACCTAGACCACAACAGTGATACTGGTTTTGCTGCTGCTGTTGTTCTATAATTTATAAAGTTTATGTAAACACCATGCCACTTTACCAGTAAAATTTTCTCTGGTTATTTTTTTCAGTCTTGAAAATAATTCTGTGGCAATAGAATTTCCTGAGCCAAATATCAGTGTACATGTTGCAAATGAGCATCACACAGTCAATAAGTATCTAACTCACTTTTTTTAGAGTGGAGTCCAGCATAACATTTTGCAATCTCCAGCTTTTTTGAATGACTAGTTGATGACCACCTACAATGTATATGAAATATGTTATCAACACAAGAAGGCAAACTGAAGTTCTGTGGTTACTCTGTAGCATTGAGAAATGAGGAATGTAGCTAAGTGTAGGAAACACAGAATATATCTTAGTGAAAACTCATGGCACATGAGTCAAATTTTGTAGTATGCTCTTGGTTCTATACCCAAATCCTTGCCATTGCTAAACCTGGTAATGACTGTTAAATGGCTCCACATTAATCATTTCTATATCTCTCACCAGTGCCTGAGAAGGAAGAGAAATATCCTCTAGTAGCCTCTGTGATGGTCAGCTTAGAAGTCATTGGAAGAGGAAGTCCACCGGAGTGTAAGCCAAGGGGAGACACTGTTAGACAGGGAAAGTGATTTAGGACCATCTGACTGATGATGGCCTTGGGAAAAGGAATGACTTCTGTGGGTTAAGAAGACAGGAGGGCATGTTTTAGGGGCAGGTTGCTCCTGCAGTTATTACTATTTATTACTTCGGGGACTGAACGTGAGGTTGTTAAGGGTTCTCCATATAAAATGTCTTGAAGTGAATCCGGTTTCACTCTAACCAAGAAAAGTCCACTAACATTTGCTTGCTTGACTTTATATATTTCAAAGTCAGGGCCACTGTGATGTATACCTGCAGCTTTTTCTACAAGTAAGGGACATGCCCCATCATTTTCTTCCTAACACTGCCCACTCTTTCAGAGCCCCACAAGTTAAGCGTATCTTGCCCTTGCAACAGTGGTTAGCCCCAATTGTGTGCTACCATTTATCAAGCAACAGCAAATACAAACAATCTTCATTCCAGTGCCATAGATAGGACTATTGGAAAATCTACATGAGATCAGAAGTCGTTTCTTAGTCAAGGAGAAGTGTGTGTGTGTGTGTGTGTGTGTGTGTGTGTACCAAATATCTGGCTTTTTAAACTATCTTTAGATAGTTCAGAAGGTATTTTGTAGTGAGGATGGGCCAAGTTTAACATTAAACCAGTATTAAAAGGGTGGAAACAGAAATACGGGGGTTTATGGGAGTGCCTTTAAAATTTTTAAGCTGCCAGCCCAAACTCATTCTGAAGCAAATGAACCGTTTATTTAATATTGAGCTTTCCGGTATTTGTGATATAACAAATTAAAGTGATAGCTTTACACATATTTAATAATCATAATGAGAATCTCAGTTAACCTCCAAAAGATAATGACTTTGCCAGTCAAGCAAAATTAAAACTGTGTAAATAAACTTTAACAGAATTCATCAAGCCTATATTTAAACCTAATGAATAGTCGTCTTTGTTGTTATTGCTGTTTTGAGACTGGGTGTTATGTAGCCCAGGCTGGTTGCAAACTTGCTCTGTAGCCAAACATGTATTTGAAATTATAATCTTCCTGCCTCCACCTCCCAAGAGCTGGGATTACAGATGTTACCACACTCAACTCTTTCTTTTACTATATGTATGTGTGTGTGTGTGTGTGTGTGTGTGTGTGTGTGTGTGTGTGTGTGTTTGTGTGTGTATGTAGTCCCCTCTAAGGGCAATCAATGCCTTTACCTTTTCTGTTCCTATTTAAACATCCCAGTCTTAAATGAACTCAAGACACACACACACACACACACATATTTAATTCTTTATTAATTACTCTTTATTCACTTTGTACCCCCCCTGTGGTTCCCTCCCTCCCTCATATATTTTTAAATTCATTTTGAGAATAGCAAACAAAAACACTGTATTGACGGATTGGAAAAACTACAGCTAAGCTTTGAATTTCGGAAGGCAACTCTATTCCCTATATATCATTGCAGCTAGGGTAATTATATAAAGACCGGCTTGTACATATGTGTTGAATACATGACAAAACACAACGACCAAACAATAAACGTCAATTTCTTAGTAAGAAACCAGTGGAGAAGTCCCCAGAAAGAACTGGGGAATCTTGCTAGAATTTTAGGGCCATCAACAGGACATAAAGCCTTTGCTCAATGTACCTCCCTTCCTCCTTATCTGGAAGGTCAGATGCATATTGGAAAATACAAACAGTAAGAGCTCAGAGTAAGCAGAAAGTCGGGCACAGTTCCACCAGAGATTGGTACATTAACTCAAATTAAAGTAGAAGGGAAAATTTGATGGGATTAAATATAAAATCAGAGGGAAGATTTTTAGGTTTTATTTTTGTTGGTGATGGTGGTGGTAGAGGTAGTGTTGTTGACATGTGCAAGTGTGTGTGGGGGGAGATTGTTTTGTTTTGAATCACATAAACCCTTGCACTCGCTGGTCTTACTAAATGAATGTTCTCACTGTCTTAGAAGTTTAGCGTGACACTGGTCCTGTCCCCGAGGTACAATTTGATCAGCATTAAGTGATGCTGTCGAGTTTTGAGTCCATGATGAAATTATAACAGAATAATAAAACAGTGACCATCAGCTTTTACAACTTCAGTAAGTTAACTATTTGTCCTGGAGTCCAAAGTATAGCTCTGGATTCAGCACTGTGCAGCTATGTTGGTCTCTATGATATAAATGTTCCCAGACCAGTTGATTGGGCCTAGGTGCATTTGAACCTCATATTCTTATTGTTTTTCATCAACCATGAATATTTCTCACATCCTTTATTCTCTTTCAAATTTTAGTCCTCTGAAACCAGAATGCTACTGGTCTGGAAGACAGAAACTTTTAACAAACTTGCCTGTAAATATATATTAAAAGTTGCCCAGTGAGCACTGTAGGGGTGGTGGTTAATATTGACTGTCAGTTTGACAGTGTCTAAAATCACCAAGAGACAAGCCTATGGGAATAGTTATGAGGAATTGCCTACACTTGGTTAGCCTGTAGGAATGTCTATGAGGAATTTTCTTGATTAGGCTAATTAAATGGGAAAGAGCCACCCTAAAAGTAGCTGACCATCCTTGGGCTTAGGTATCAGAGTGTGAAAACACAACGATTATTATCTTTTACTTGGTGACTGAGGCTGCAATGAGACCATATGAAACTTCTCAAGCTGTGAGCCACAATAACCTTTTTCTCCCTTTAGTGGCTTCTGTCATTGTGTCATTATCACAGCAGCAAGAAGGAGCAACTAAGATAGCAACTAAGATAGGAGGAAAATCCCAGATAGAACAATAGTATACCCTTGGCAGAAATGCTGCCTCCAGAGTGTTTATATGGAAAAGACTAAATTTTAAGAGGTCTGAGTGTCAACTGACTCTGAAATTTTCTTTTGAAAAGAAGTTGAATTAACATATCAGCCATCTTATTTCATTTCTAAAAATAAATACATAAGAATTACATATAACAAATCCATATCTAAATATGAGCCCTTTCAATGACTGTTAAAAACTCATAATAATGATAATATATTTTATATGTTATAGTTTAGTTGGCAGCAATTTTTCTTCATTGTTCTTGCATACAATTATGGTATATCATTAAACTGATAGTTTCTAGATACAATAAAATAAATGGTAATTTAAGTGTTCAAATTCAAGTTAATAAAATAAATCCCCAAATCAATTATACAAAATCAATTCAATAGGTGACCTAAACCCTATCTCTGTTAACAATTGCTATTAATATTCTATATATATAATGGAAATATTTTTAAATGTTCACTTCCATTGAAAATAGAAATTCAAAAAATACCAGAAAAAATGAATATTTTAAATGACACACTATTGTAAAAAGAGAAAAAAAAGTAGCTAAGGATGAGGTTAACGCTTGTCTTTATACCACAAGAATTCATTCCTCAGATGGAAGGGACAACCTACAGTTTTATTAACTGTGATTTTTTGGCTCAGAATCTTTGAGTTTTATAGATAGAAGGACGTGATCTTAGATAGCTTTCCATTGGCGATACAAAATACCAGAAGAAATTCAAAGGAGGGAAGATTTATTTTGGTTAATGGTTTCATAGGTTTCAGTACATGGCCTTTAGGCCTAAGAAATTTTGGTATGAATGATCACATGGTCAAACAAAGCTCATCACCTCAAGATAAACAAGAAGCAAAGAGAGGCATGGGAGAGAAATTGGCCAATATGAAATATATTCTTCAAAACCACGCCTACTTCCTCTAATTATGCCCCACATTCTAAAACATTCCTACCACTTCCCATGAATGGAATAACACATGGATGATGTTGAAGTACCAGTAATCACTATTATGGGCAACCGACCTTCAGCACATGAGCTCTGGGTCACTATTTCAGATACAAACCACAATAGTCACCCAAGCAGAGATCTTCCTTTCAAGGATGAAACAATTGTCTTAAGATTGACCTGGTGCTTAAATTATCTACAAGTTTCTCTTAAATGTAAGATTGTGCTTATCCCATCAGAAAGGTTAAAATATGCAGATAAGTATGAGATGGGTAATGGATATTGAAGGATCTCAGTCTATTGCAACATCCACTGAGTGTCTTCTTGGAACAGGAAGCTTACTGAAGTATCTCAAGTACCAGACCACTCTTAAACCTTATTGCCTAATGCCAGGGTTGATGTTGAAAAATACAAAACAACAACAACAAAAAAAACAGAGGTTCTAAATGTTAAGTGCTTTGTCCAAGGTCACACAGACAGGGGAGGAGGTAGAGGGTAGATCAAGTTCTGTGGTATCTACAGATGTCTTCCTTTCTATGTTGATATGTTTTATTGAAGTGAAAGTCACTAGGAGCTGTGTTCTGCTCAAATCAGCATCCTCGAGGGAATGTGTCCAGGGAAAGACACATGTTGTGAATACATAACACCAGTTTGAGTGCTTTGGATGATATCTGAATATCATAATTCTTTTCTTGTAATAGTTAGTATTGATTGTCAATTTGACAAGATCTATAATCATTGAGGAGAAATGTTTCTGAGATGGGTTATATAGATTAAAATAGGATGTTGGTAGATCCACCATAATTGTGGCTGGCACCATTTCAAGAGATACAATCCTGGACTGAATAAAAAATGAGCTGAGCATCCACATCCATGTCTCCACTTTTCCAGACTGTGGATAAAATGTGACCAACTGCCTTTGCTTTTTCTACCTTAACTTCTTTGCACAATGGACTGCCCTCACACTGTGAGCCCCTCTTCTGGAAAGTTGCATTTGTCAAATATTTCATCCTAGCAATGTGGAAAGTAACTTGTAAACCTCCATAGCATTCATTCTGGCTGAGGTGATTCCATTCAACCAGTATTTTTACGCCCTTTCCGTGATATGCCTCTGCTCATAAATTAAGCTTAGGTACAGTTAGTGTTTCTTCCATAGAGTGTTCAATGCTGAGTTACTAGCATTCTCCCCTCTATCCCCCTAGAACGTCATATTTCTCTTTATCACCACATCTCTATCATTGTATCTCAGGTTATAAGATGGGATATTAGATAAGGTCCCCAAGGACAAGAAACATGCATAAAATTATCTAAATATTTTAAATAAAAATACTTTTAAAATAAATAAAGGACTTTTATTTGTGAAGGGGACAAATGTCTTCAGAATTCACAAAATGCTCTCTGTCTATTAATGCCAGCTGTTCTCTTAAATCGGTGCTGGCCTTGGAAACCTAAGTTGAAAGGGTGTTCCCTATTATCAGGGAGCTTATCTAATGACCCATCTTATAAACTGAGATGCAATTCCATTGGAGAAGAGTGACTTTCCTTTTGCCTTGGGTATCAGTTACAGATAACTTCTCAGTTAGGATTGGGACTCAATGTTCACTTCTCCTCAGAGTGTCAGCTCCCCACCTGAGTTGAACTTGTTCATGTCTTGTGTGTGATACCAAAATTTCAGTGAGTTTATATGTGAATTGGTCCTATTTTGTCCGGAATAATCCATTACCTCTGGATCTTCCAATCTTTCTGACTCCTCTTCTGCATAGCTCCCTGAGACCTGAGGGTAGGGTTCCATGAAGACATCCTATTGATGGCTTAGTGTTGCAAAGTCTCTCAGAGCTATCCAGTTATGGGTCTCTGTGTGAATTCATCTACCGCAAGAAGAAGCTTCTCTGGTATGGGTTGAATGAGACACTGAGCTATGGGTATAGCAGCATGTCAATAGAGATCATTGTATTGCTGTGCTCTTTTAGCAGAATAATAGTAGCAACTTTTCACCTAGGCTCATGATCTGTGTAGAGTCAGGTTCTTAGTCCCTTTATCAGTATCAAGCATGGGTTTTATCTTATGGATGGGCCTTCAATCCAGTGAGAAAGTGGTTGGTGATCCTTCTTTCTTTAACTAGGCAATGGCCCTTTCTTGAAATAATGACGAGTAGTATCACCTGTAAGAATTTCTTCCAGCCCACTTGGTCTTATGTAGACTCTGTTAATTGCTTTTATTGTCCTGTAATTTCTCACTGGGAGACTAGTGACCAGAGAATTAAATAATTGCATGTGTTGCAATTAATTTGATAACTGTCTCCTTTTGGCAACTGCCTAGGTAGGACAAGGAGCTGCCCATGTGTTTCCCGCCTCTCTATCCTCAGCACATGACATGGTGCCATTGATGCTTAAAAATATGTGTCAAGCCAAGAAAGGAATCAGTGAATGAAGGATAATGATTGCCTGGCTTCTGCTTTGTGGATTAACTGAGTACCGTGCAGTGCAAGATAACTCAACGTTCATCATTCTAAGCTTACCCACACTCCTCCCTGCTCTCCCACCCTGCAGCTGTTTCTCAAAGAATCTCTGAATTCTCTCCCTCTTTTTTGAATCGCAGGAGCTTGCTGTTGGGAACACCCACAGATGCACTCTACAAACACACAACTCACTCTGAGTAATCACATTGATTTGGAATTAACGGCCATTCAGATACCTCATTGAAGATGCCATCTGTGATGTTATTGCTCTTCAGAGGTATATCATATTCTGAGAAAATCTGTCAGAATGAAGAAGTAACTCGTCAGAATGGCTATGGCTGCATCTAGATGTGCTGGCTAGGCACAGAGTCTGGGGCTCCAGGTTTCACTTCCCCTTCGTGAGACGCTGAAGGAAGTAGAGCTCTTCTTCTGTTTTCAAGAGCAGGAGAAACAAAAAGGCCAGCAACATTCAGAAAGTTGTCCTGGAGGCCAATAAACTTCCAAAAGCATCTCATTGAAAATTACCTCTCCTCAAAGTTGTCTCTAGCCATAGAAAGAATGCACTTAGCTAATACCAAGATTTGCCCTTTTCTTAACCACTTAGAAGATATGAAGCTCCTCAAAGGCAAGTTTCTTGTGCTCTATGAGAGCTGTCGGGGTTACAAGTTCTATTCTCAAAGGCCATTGTGGAATTCTAAATCTGATGTATGCCTGGAACTTAGTAGAGACTTAAAATTTTTTACCAAAACAAAGTGGTTTAAGTCATACTATTATCTTAGGTCTGCCCACAGTAGAAAGTAGTGGCATTGATTCATTTGACTGTATCTTAACGCTAGTAACCATAGACCATTATAAACATAATTGCTGATGGTATGCTAGCAAACGAACTCTGAGGGGACTACAGGAAATAATTTCCTATCCCTGGGTTGTAAATATTCCCACCACAGCCTGCTTTGAGCCATCAAAACCTCAGCAGCTAGCCTCCCAAATGTCTGCATTTGTGGTAATGGGATCTTGTAAACCAATATAAGCCAGCTTTAGCAACAAACAATAAGAACATGTTCATATCTTGTCCCTTCTCCTGCTGGGTTGATGCCAAGCTTTGACTATACCCAAAGAAAACTGAACCACCAGGCTCACAGTGGATGCCTGCCCCCTAAGCCATTTAGGAGGAACACCTGGAGACCTCGCAGGTGCCTCCTGCTTTCACAACTGTCTTTCAGCCCTGCAGCAGACACCCTCTGTGGGCAGAGTACCATTGTCATTGCAGGGAAAGTCAGTATTATTCAGCAGGCCCTTTAGAATCGAGACTAGCATTTGAAAAGGATTATTCCAGGCAAAGTCATCAACTGCTGTGTACTCATTGAACTTAAAACAATGCAAGATTGATTATTTTTGTAGTCTATGCAAATTACAAATGACATTGGTATTAAATCGTTGGTACTTGACTTTACTTCTGCGTGTTTCACAGTTACTGTTTTCAAATTTAAAAAATAGATTTAAAACTAATGCATGTGTGTGTGCCTGTGTGCCTGCCTGCTCTCCCCCAAAAGGGGGGAGGTCATATCTGCAGTACATTAATAAATAATTCTCTATGCACAAGATTTTTAAGAAAATAAACCATTTTATAAAATGACCTCAGTTGTGTTGATTTTTCACCTCCCACCTAAACAGAAAACAGAATGCTAAGGGCCTGCTGTAGTAGTCTCATTTCTAATTGAATGGTTTACACTTTCCCTGGGCTGTATTGAAATGAGTCCTCACTCATAGCCCAGCCTAGTGAATTTGTCACCTCTGCACAAGCTTTAGAGAATACCACAGGTGTTCTCACTAATTTACTTAAATTGCCTTCCATACAAAGACACGCATTAAGGGTATTAAAGTGAATGACCTGGGATACAGAAAGAAGTCTTAACAAGAATCATTTTTTAACATTGTCTGTGGATTGAGTGATTTGCATGTTTCACACTGAATTCCAAAACATCATTATGGTAGAGCAATACACAAACTATCACATTTCAGACCAATAGTACTGTTTTCATTTTAGAAATGAAACATTTACCTAACCGCCTAGAAATGGACAGGGCAGCATTTGAACATTCCTTCTCCAACGGAAATACCCTTGTTTTGTCTGTGGCATCACTCTGCCGTCTGAATAGACATCTCAAGAGCTGTCTACAAGCTCCTCCATTCCTTCTGAGCACTTACAGTCAAAGCAAAGTCACCTTGTGTCTCCACCTTGTCTCTAAGTTGAACTTGAGATGATGTCATGGGATAGTCAAATTAAATCAGTGCAGATTTATCGAAGTCTTACTTCATTGTAGATGCTGTCCTAGGTGTGGAGTAACTACAGTGTCCTTCGCATAGGAAGCTAATTACTTCACACACAGATAGAAAGACAAGCACAGGGAACCTAATTACCGTCAACCCCAGCCCTGAGCTCCTCCTCTCTTTCCAAGGCTCTGAGGCTTTGATTGTATGCCTGTATGCCTGTCAAGCCCACACAGCTCCCCTCACTTCTTTGCCACAAGCCCTTTCCACCCAGTGTTTAAGAACCCCAGAGCCTACCACTGCCCTCCCTCTGAGAACTGTTCCTCCCTCAACACTGTACCCATCATAACCATTGCAACTCTCTCAACACCAGGTTCCTTTATCTGTAGCCCAGAAGACTTAAGCAGCTTTCAACTTTCTGAAACTTTATTTTTATTTTATGTGTGCACTCGTTTTGCCCAGTACATGACTCTGCACCAAGTCTCTGCCTGATAACTGCAGAGGCAAGAAGAGGTTGTTGGATAGTGGGGGCTAGAGTTACAGACACTTGCAACACTTGTGAGCCCTCATTTGGGAGTCAGAAACCAAACCCTGGTCTGATAGAAGAACAATAAATGTTCTTAACAACTGAGTCATCTTCCCAGTGTACGAATTGAAGCAATTTTCAAACTGAATTTCCTTTGCACAGAGACCCACACAAATTCCAAGTTTAATTTTGGTTTCATATTTTCAACTTTTATTACAACACTTTGCTACTCCAAATGTTTCACAGACTTAAGAAACCAAGAAACTAGAATACTCTCCAAATGAAGCCTGACTTACAAACTTAACAACTAATGAGATGAAGAAAGGCTGTCTTTGGCCGATAATTTACCTTACACTTAGACCTAAGGGCCTTCTGTCCCCTGTATTTCTTTTCTTATGCCACCACCAAATTCTCTTCTGAGGTACTTTGTGGAACTATGAGTCTATGCAGAGCTGTTTAAAAACTCTGACCTGAGGAATAAATCTAGTTCATTAAGCCTAATATCCAAGGCTCTTCTGTCTAGCAGATTTGGGAGGCATCCCCTAAGGTTACTGCAACATTCAAGGTTCTTAGATCATTCCTGACTCATGATAAATATCCAGTAAACATAGTTTGCTTTAGTAGTTGCTGTTTCCAATCTTTCAATGATGCATAGACCTTAAGCTTCTGTTATGTATGTGAGCGGCGATACCCTAAGTTTTTAGTCCCCAGTCAGTTCTCTCTAGTCATTCCCTTAAACTAGTTTCTCAGCTTAACATTTTCTTACATATCTAATATCCATATGCACAGTCCCATCCCTCTGCCAAGGCCCACTGCATTTTAGATTACTATCTCAGCAGAAACCATCTCTCCCAGCTCTGAATGTTTACAGACTTGCACCAGGCTTCTCCTGGGGCCTGGTCACATCATTAGTCTTGTCACTCTATGCCATCACTTCCAGCTTAAAGTACCTGCTAAGCTTAGGCTATGTCTTCCCACTCCCCTGCTCCTACCTGCTGCCTGCAAGTCCTCTGTCAACACTGAATAAATGAACACAGCCTACGCTATCCCTTCAAATCGCCATGCAGTGCCATATGTTGGGTCTCAAGACTGCTGAGTTAGGCAAGAACATCTGTGATTTTGAAACATTCCCCCAAAATATTTTTTTTTTTTAAAGCAAAGTGCCATGAGAGAATAGCAGGGCAACTCGAAATATCCCAGGTTGGATGTCTGTGTGTGTCAGACTCAGCGTTTTCAGAGGAGTTTCCCCTGTGAGGGAGTTCCCTCCTTGGCATGGATTTGCTTTGGTATTGCCATCACCGTCTAGGGTGTGCCATAGGCCCACCGAAAAATCATCCCAAAGAGTAGATGCCAGTGGGCCTGGACCTGCTTTGGTGACCCTTCCGATCACCCTCGCCCAGCTGTGGTTCACCTGGCACCTCACTGCACCAATCTCTTTCTGGATAGAGTTCTGCCTTCAAGTCTCGGGAGAGGAATACAGGATACTGTATGCCACAGATATGATCACATTCTTTACTTTATCCGGTCTTTAACAGCCTCCATAGTTCTGCATTGTAAGTGGCGCATTTCTGCCAGTATGAGCCACTGGATATCGCCAGAAGCATCTGGAACATGTTACCAAAATGTATTCTCCTGAGCTCAGTCCTGAACCTAATGAGGCTGGATACGCTGCTGCTTTTCCGTAGCTTCAAAGGTGATTTCGATGCTTGTACAAGCACAGGCAACCCATGCTCAAGTGAAGCAAGTTGTTCCTTTCAGCATTAGAATGTGAGCCAGTTTGTCTCTCAGCGTCATCTCATCAAAGCCCCGTTTTCTGGTTCCCTTTAGTTTTGTTGTGTTTTCCATGCATATAGAAAGGGTCAGCAACACAGGAAACAGGTGTGCCCCTACCACCTCTGTCCTTGAAAAGACGTTTCCTTTAAAATCCTTCTCCCTTCGTCTGTGTGACAGAAACACATACGTGCACGCTCACTGAGCCCATAAAATCCATCCATTTCCTTTCTGTTCCCTCAGAAGCACTGCTAATGCTACCAAACCTTCTGTCGGTTTCCTCAGAGTGTTCGGCTGCCTTCATTCGTGTTGCCCTTTCCACCGCCTAAGTGTGTGCTCTGTGAGTATTGATCTACCTGCCTGTCCACCGTTACTCACCTGTCACTGAAAAGCTGGGACCCTGCACAGATGCAATCAGTATGACAAGGTGCTTCTGAGCTGCAGACACATGTAATGTGGGTTCTCCCCTTAAGCTTCCTTTCTAACCAGTAGTGGGCCTATTGCTACACCCCAGAAAACCCCAGTTTTGTTATTTTTTTTTTCTAATATAAAAATGGCCACATTATCATTACCTGATCATAACTTTGAAGGTTACATGTGATCAGGTATGTGAAGGCCGAAGAACAAATCTACAAAAACCAGGTACACTTTTACTGTTAGTGATGTTATTATGTTTTGATCTTATTATCGCAAGAGTGAAGCAATAATGCCTATCCCAAAGAGATACTAAATCATTATAAGTATTGTCTGCTGGTAATGCTATAGATAAAGTCTGTTTATTTGGTAAGAAAAAAAAAAAGTAATAAGGTAGCATGATATTCCCACCCCTTCTTTTTTATAATGTTATTGTCCTGGCTTTGGTAGCTCATGATGCAGAACTGAATCCTAAAACAGAATTTATATGATTTCTGATTGTTTCCCCATGGAGCGAGCTGGACCATGTCACAGTGGAGGCATAACCATAAAATAGGCTGCTGAGAATTTTCCTCACACAAAAGAAAGCGGACTGAAATTACAAGATTCATGGGCATCATGGATAATGCAATGTAAAGAGGAGAAGTTCAATAGTACTCATATAAAGATGCTAACATTCACTGTGCATTCTTTGAGGTACTTTATTCAGTCAAAAGACATTTATTAAGCATAGCAAAGGCACCCATTAGACCAGGAAAAATACAAAACAAAATTCTTACACTTAGATAGATTGTGATCAGGCAAAGTTCCTCCACTTGCAGAATTTATCATTTTTTAGGAAGAGACAACAACAACAAAAAATAAATAAAAAAACAAGTCATCTCTTATGATTCATACCATGGAGCATATAGAAATACATCCCAGTAATGGGAGTTTTACATGTAGAACCTCAAGAGACCATTACTTTTCAGTGGCAATGCATTGGGATGATTTGGCTGCCTCTACAGTGACATGAGTGTGCCTGCTCTTCAAATTCAAGACATAATTGCAATAAGGACCAGAGTGGTGAAATGCATTTCTACTTTGTTCTGATACAGCTCATCATGGAGTTTAAACTCTATTTCCTAGTTGTATGCACATTCTGTCTCCTTCTGAGGTGACTAAACTAGCAATGAGCATATATTTAATGTCATCAGATTGGGGCTTTAAGGCCACTTGGAGGCTTTCATGTGACCTTTTCAAGCATCCTAGTGTTAATTATCCTCCTCCCACACCTCTTCTGATTTACCTTCCTAGCCCCTTTCAGACCCACCTCAATGTTATCCATTCTTCTACAAATTCACACTCTTAAAAGTTTAATTGGAATTACCTATATCAGGCAGAAAGAATATTCCTCCAAGAAGCTATAAACCATCCAACACAAAGCCTAGTTCATGAGAGGTGGGGTACCCTCTTGAAGTTGTTGATCAAGTGAATCCTGGAGACTCACAAAAAACGACAGGATATTGCCCTCACTCTCTGTGCCCATCAGAACCTGATGATAAGACCCTATTGTTGGAGACACCACAAGTTTTGACCACAGGATGTAGAGAAATCAAGCTGGTACTGATATGGAAGATTTCTCAATGCATTTTAGTTTTCATAATACTAAAACGCGATCTGCTGACTGGGAAGAAAAGTTGACAACTATCTTACGCAGATATGAACCCTGGAAGCTACAGTAATGACCAAGCAGGCAAGATAGGCTTAGTGGTTCTGTAGTGGCGTAAGGTTATGGGAGTAATCAAAGGAGTCTGGTTGCATTTAAGGTCAACTCAATGAGAAGGCACTCAGGCCAGCTTCTGTAAACCTGGCTGAGGACCTGAAGTTAATGAGGCCATATGACCTAGGAGAGAACCAACTACTTTTATTTTGCTAAATGTACATAGAATCAAGCTGCCTTCTAAACACTTGTCCTTACATCATAGACTAATGCATCTCTCAACACTCACTTGAGAGGATTCCTTTTGAAAGTGATGGAGGTTAATATGGAGAACCACAATTGGTCAAAGTGCAGAGAATACATGACTACAGAGCTCTCATTACTAACCAGGACATCTATATCATCACACTGTCTCAAAGGCTCAGGCTCAAAAAGCACTGGAAGGTTGGGGGTAGAAAGATCTTAAGGGCCAAAGTACATCCTTTGTACATAATTGGGCTGAAAGACCCCTGAGCACACAATAGCTGTGGCTGACTGCACAAAACTTGCACAAGAGCAAATCAGCATGGATGGAGGAAGATCTCATGACACCCGACTTCAAGCTAAGGATAGACCCAGAAAGAGCCAGTGATAGACCCAGAAAGAGGAAGAGGCTGTTTTCTTCAGAAGTATGACTACTAGTATGCTTCTCATGCTCTACTGGACAGCTCTCCACACACGCTCACAAGAACAATAGAAACTGGACTAAGTGGGTTATGAAGAAACAAATAAATAATAATATAAAGAAGACATGAAGTTGGAAAGGGAATAGAGGCCACTAAGAGCAGTAGAAGGGGAAATGAGGGATAAATATGATCAAGATACTTTGTATACATATGTGATGCAATCAAATCAGGCTTTGCTAAAAACTAGAAAGCAAAAATATGCAATAAAAAATCACACCGCTTTTATTTGGTGTTAAATAAAATCATGTTTTATGTCTCAAAATGTGTAATGTATATTGTCATACCCAAGCCTAGTCGGCTAGAATATTGCTTTCTCTGTATGTTATGCATTCCCTTACTGCAGTATCCTAAGAGCAGAGCAATATAGACTGTCTAAGATCCTTTATCTTTCAAGTTCAATAATGTACATAATAAAAATACTTCTCCCCCCCCCAACACATACATATTTCCTACAGAATGGTCAGTGACACAGACACAACTCAGAGTGTATTATGTGCTCGCTGCCTGAATCCTCCACATTCAGGTAGAACAATATTTCAGTTATCTGCAGGAACTTGGATGGGACTTGCTTAGGGTTATTCTATCTAAAAGGCCGGTGAAATGTTTCACTGGAAAAGGAGACAGTGCTACAATGATAAATGCAAATTTAAGCCTGAGAGACAGAAAACAATTTAAAAGGTTTGAAATGGCAATTTTCATGTTTCAAGAGTCTTAGAGGTGCTGTCACATCCAGGGCCTTCTCTGATGAGAGCTGCAAGTAGGCCGTCACAAGACTGCTGAGATGGAGAGATCTGAACTGTGCAACCCATCTATCAGCCCCTGACAGAGCAGAGGAAGATCTCCCACAATGCCAAGGCTCCTTTTCAGGAGTGCCCGAAGGAGGCTTGATTGTGGTAAGCATCTCCCCTTCGTCACCCTTCTTCTATCTGCTATTCCCTTACAAGCAGGCCACTGGGTTTTAGTCCTCTTCAACTTCTGAAAGGATTATTGATGCGATCACAGTAACTGATTCTCTCCTTGTCTGTTATGTATATATATATATATATTATTGAAAGCTCCCTCTGCTATCATATACATGCAATAGAGAGGATTCATCCCTGTCATATTTATTAAACTTCTATACCATTAAAAAAAATACCCTGTCCTTAGATACCATAAGATTATACATGTAAAGATGAGCCTTTTCAAGCTAATATCTTGTCTCGAGTTTTAAATGACTTTATGAAGTAGCCTTATAGTCTCCATCTGCCTCACACACATGGGTTAGATTGATAATACGTACTAATGGAGAGTTCAACTGATGCTTCTTAAACAGCAGCCATGATTTTTGGGAGCTTCTGCTACACCAGGCAGTGTTCTAGACCATGAGACTGCCAGAGTGCATCACAAACAGTTCACACCCTCGTGACACTTTGAACCAATTTATTTATGTAAAGCTAAAAGTTAAATCATTCGATTTGCAGAACAATGGAGCCTGCCAGTGAATGGCTAGGAAACTGTACATGATTTTGTTGGCAGTTACTATGGATTCACATTAGCAGGAATATATTTACTTCCAAGATTTTACCTAATCTATAACAGTATGTGCAACTGGCATGACCCTGCAGGTGAAGACAATGACATTCAAAGAGGACAGGGTATGTATCTAGGCTCCTAAGACAGAGACAGTCATGGATGAGGAGCACTGTATAGATGTCAAAGTTCAGATAACAAAATCAGTTTACAAACAGCTGTGAATCATTGCCTTCTTAGAGAAAAAAAAAGTGTCAGTGGCTTTTTTCCTCAATATATTATTATTATCATTATTATTATTATTATTAATTACAATTTATTCAGTTTGTATTCAAGCTAAAGCCCCCTCCCTCATCTCCTCCAGGTCCTACCTTCCCTCCTTCTTCCCCCTTTAAAACTCATACATTATACTGATGGACTTGAGGTCCTCACAAAGGCTTCAGTACTTGAAAAACAAATTGATGATATTCCTGATGTTGTAAAGAAGACCTTGAGTATAAAAAAATAGCATTACCCAAGACTAAAAAAGCTAAGCAAAAACCTCATAGTCTAGAATTAGATTTCAAATGTATCTTATCTCATCCAGAGTTATATTTCATTTCTGTTCTTCGGAAGATGTAGACGTGTCTGGGAAATGTTCAGCTTTCCTGTTCCACAGGCTGCCATCCATTTAATCAATGGCCAGAGACTTCTTTAAAAAGTTTGATAAGGTAATTTGTCAAAGAGATGACGGCGGAATTTCTGTCAATTATTAAATAACTTAGTTACTGTTCATAAAATACTTTGAGTAATGTGGACGAGGACTGTGCAACATAATGGAGTATCCTCAAATTACATCTTCATCTGACAATTCTATTAAAATGATACTGTAAGGTTCTTATTGAGTAACCCAAGTAGTTCATCTGATAAACAGCAGCAACAACAACAAAAGATCTTTCTGCTTTGCTGTGGGGTAATCACTGTTCCAATAAAATATCCAAGAGTTCTCTAGGCTTTGCCTCAGTCCCAAGAACAGAGCATCAATACTAAGAAATCCTTGTGTTGTTATGTTAGCCAAAAGAAAAATCTAGTTATTACTTGTGGCTTGATTTGGTTTCTCCTTGGATTTCTTCTTCATTCCTGAGCAGAAGGGTTCATTGTACTTTATGTTAGCAGTATTTCTTGTTTATTCTCATAACTCCACTTAATGAAAAATAAAACTTAGCCTAGCTTCTTGGTGTCTTGTGGCTTTTTGCTGAGAATGAATGGATTGGACCCACAAATCCATTGCCGTGGTGTGGGAAGCCATCAATATATTTTACAACCGGGAGGTATAACAGAAAAGAAACAGTAAAAGGCAAAGACTCAGTCTTGGATTTGAACTTCCTGACTTCTTGCAGCAAATTCAGGGAGACTTCACTTCCTCTGCTAGAAAAGAAGTGATTCTAATAACTCATTGAAGGACTCAAATAATAGCAGTTATACAAAACAATGCAGCACAGCATCCGGTAAATAATATGATTTCTTCTAGCTTTTGACATCTAGTATTAAACCCTCTGCTGGATTTGTAAGGAGGAACACATATCTATGCAGTACATGTGTTACATGTATATTTATGTCAATGCAGATACATGTATGGTTACGCATACAGATTTCTACTTCAGACGGAACTCATAAAGTCTGCTTCTTTCAAATTCAGTGTTTTTTTTTCTACTTATAACAATCAACCTGCATGACATTCTGCTGTTAGTCACATGATCAGCACTGTGGTGACTTTGTGGGCTGAGCTAGGTCTTTCCTGGAATAAATCATGTAAATCGTTGGTGGACAGAGGAAGCCAAGCTTTCTCAAGCAGATGGGGCTGGACCAAATCTGAAATCTAGTTTGAAATGAAGGAATTCCTCCAGGTGCTCTACATTTCAACACCTTCTGCATTTCAACACAGATGTTAAATATATGTCACTTACTTTATATGGATGTTTCATAGATGCCTTTGAGAGGAAGTGCCTTGATTATCTCCCCCTTGGAAAAGAACTGATTTGGAACATTAGTCTTCACCGTGTCTGCGTTTCAGATGGCCATGTCTCATTGTATGAGAATATTTGTTTGACTCTGTAGTGCTCCTATTTACTCTTTCATCATTTCTCTCATAGATGCTGTGTCTTTAAATATGTTTGAGCTGTTATGATGTGCAAGACCTTTGAAGTACGTGGCTAAATGGGCCATTCATTTCTTAAAGGTTAATCACTCAACGTCAGTTTCCAGGTGGTTAAATGTTAATGATGTTAAAAACATGAAAATAATGTATAGATTGTGAAAGACTAATTTTATGGTATCAATGTTAAACTGTCATTGGGGATGATAAAATTCTCATTTTTGGTGTTTGTTGCTTCATAAATGATCTTGAAATGAAGGAAAACTTGATTATCCTCTTATATAACACACCATCATGCATGAGCTACACTGAGTTCATGGGAGTATTCTCTTCCCAAGAATTTTGTATTTTCATCATGTATCTTTTCTACTCCAGATCAGTGTAGAGTTTCTAATCTTTAGGGCCTATGACAAAGATGCAATACAATAATCAATGGAAATTGTCAAGCAATAAAGACTGCTGCATAAATCTTAGTTATCCTTTCTTCTGCAAGTGTAATCATATTACAGTTCTTATTAAATATTATTTTGATATTTTCTACCTAATTAGAGATCTTAAGTGATTTTTATGTTGCCATGTAGTTGTCATAATTGCAATGCACAGAAATTCATCTATGCAATGACTATGTTACTATTTATTTAAACTGTCCAGTGTTGGACATTAAGAAGTCTTCCAAACCCATGCCTTGAGCAGGTTACAAATTAATATTTCCACTCAGTGCCTTCATGATTATCAAAGCTACTAGAGATAAAGGCTTATATATGCTGACACATTGTTTTCTAAAGACAACTATAAAAATTACTAACATCAGTAATGTAAACATTGACCATTTCCAATGTAGCTGGCACTTGCTATTTTGTAGGTTCTTCTTTCTTCCACCCTTCTCTGCCCCTTTGCTTCTTTCCTTTCAACTCCCCTAACACTAGATATGAGTGAAAATAAAAAGATGGAGAGGAAAGAAAAGAAAGCACTGAATAAAGTTAGAATTGAGAAAGGGGACAGCATTATCAATAGACTGCTTCCTGCTGAGTAGGGAAATGGAGCTCTTGGGGCAATTTTGATCTTTGCCATCAGGATATTTAATTTCTTCTTGTTGTTTCTTTTTTGCACACCATTACTTAGCAAATACTGACCAGTAGCAATTAACAACCAACCAATAGCCTGCCATGCATATCAGGCCCCTAGCATTTATATACACTCTAAAATGTTCTAAGAATTACTAACATCACAAAAACTATCTGCAGCTGGCAAAATCATGTGCTCCTCCTCCCCTCAGAGCCCAAGGAAAATCATAGTCATCTGCTACGAAGTAGACCAATATCCTAACACCTGGTATTAAAACAAAACATATTCTTAAAATATTTATGTGGGTTTTTAATTAAATTTTTGCTTTTTATATTAATTACAATTTATTCACTTTGTAGCCAAGCTGTAGCCCCTTCCCTCATTCCCTCCCAATCCCAACATCCCTCTCTCACCTCCTCCCATGCCCCTCTCCAAGTCCACTGATATGGGAGGTCCTCCTTCCCTTCCATCTGACCCTAGTCTATCAGGTCTCATCAGGACTGGCTGCATTGTCCTCCTCTGTGGCCTGGCAAGGCTGCTCCCCGATCAGGGGAAGGTATTAAAGAGCCAGCCACGAGTACATGTCAGAGCAGTCCCTGTTCCCCTTACTAGGGTAATCACCTGGATACTGAGCTGTCATCGGCTACATCTGAGCAGGGGTTCTAGATTATATCTATGAATGGTCCTTGGTTAGAGTATCAGTCTCAAAAAAGACTCCAGTGCCCAGACTTTTTGGTTCTGTCGCTCTTCTTGTGTAGCTCCTGTCCTCTCCAGATCTTACTATCTCCCCCTTCTTTCATAAGATTCCCTGCACTTTGCTCAAAGTTTGTTTACAAGTCTCAGCATCTGCTTTGATACACTGCTGGGTAGAGTCTTTCCAAGGCCCTCTGTGGTAGGCTCCTGTCCTGTTTCCTGGTTTCTCCTTCTGGCAGAGGCTTAATATCCATAATATATAAAGAACTAAAGAAGTTAAACAGCAACAAGTCAAATAATCCAATTAAAAAATGGGGTACAGAGCTAAACAGTATTCTCTGTAGATGAATATATAATGGCAGAGGAACACTTAAAGAAATGTTGAACATCCTTAGTCATCAGGGAAATGCAAATCAAAACAACCCTGAGATTTCATCTTACACCCATCAGAGTTGCTAAGATCAAAAACTCAAGTGATAATACATCCTGGAGAGATGTGGAGAAAGGGGAACCCTCCTCCTTTGCTGGTGGGAACGTAAACTTGTACAACCACTTTGGAAATCAATGTGGTACTTTTTCAGACAATTAGGAATAGTGCTTCCTCAAGATCCAGCTATATCACTCCTAGGTATATATCCAAAATATACTCAAATACACAACAAGGACATTTGCTTAACCATTTTTGTAGCAGCTTTATTCATAATAGCCCAAACCTGGAAACAACCCAGATGTTCCTCAACTGAAGAATGGATACAGAAATTGTGGTATATTTACACAATAGAATACTACTCAGAAATTAAAAACAAGGAAATCATGAAATTTGCAGGCAAATGGTGGGATCTAGAAAAATCATCCCGAGTGAGGTATCCCAGAAGCAGAAAAACACACATGGTATATATTCACTTATAAATGGATATTAGAAATATAATATAGGATAAACATACTAAAATCTGTACAACTAAAGAAGCTAAGCAAGAAGGAGGATCCTGGGTAAGATGATCAATCCTCACTCAGAAAGACAAAAGAGATGGACATTGGAAGATTTTTTTTTTAAGATTCATTTATTATTTAGACAGTATTCTGCCTGCATGTGAGCCAGCAGGCCAGAGGAGGGCACCAGATCTCACTACAGATGGTAACGAGAGCCACCATGTGGTTGCTGGGAATTGAACTCAGGACCTTTGGAAGAACAGACAGTGCTCTTATCCTCTCAGGCATCTCTCCCGTTCCCAATATAGCTGTTGTTTTTTAAAGAAAGCTAAAATCTCAAAATTCTCACTACATTCTAATGCTACCTTCACACTACCATTTATTGTTGAAGATGACAGCTCACGATTGTTCCATTTTAGCACTATGTGTTACCCCATTAAAGCTGGTAGATAACCACTTAGCCTGTCTTAGATAAGCATTTAGCCTGTGTGTAATGCTCAGTATTTGTCTTTTCTTACTGTATCATTACAGTGGTCTCTTCTAATCTTTGCTAATTATTTCCAATACTTTTTATATGGAGGTGGCATTAATCTTCTTTCACTAATTATTCTGTCCAAGTTTTCACTTCAAAAATCATGGATCAGAGTTCCTTCACCTCTTACATGCTACAGGCAGGTGAGGTTTGTTGAATTTGTGCCTTTGACCACTGGGAAACTGTAGTAGCTGACTCTAGTTTCTAAGGAACCTGTAATATCCTTTCCAGTCTTTGTTCCAATGCACTCTGTCTGGAGGAATTTATTCTCTTCCATTCTTCAGGCCCTGAAATGCATCAGGAACTACATCAGATCACACCATTGCTGATAACCCTCTGCTGAGCTTGATTGTTTCTCTGGGTATCTGAAATGGTTCTAACGTCTGTCCCAAACATCAATGGGAACTTGTGAGCCCCTCAGCTCCACGCATGCGGCGCTTTATGCCCACCCCCCACTTCCTGTTCATTGGTACCAATTCCTACAGCACATCCATTTTCTTTCATTTTTGTTTCTCAGCTCCTGCGGCAAAGTTTAGCACTATAAAATACGTGACACGATTGCGTGATCGTGCAGTGCCTCCTTTCTGAAACTTGGGAGCAAGAGGCACACTGTTTCCCTTTTTAAGAAAGGAAGACCCTGAGCTGCCAGCTGTCCCTCCAAAAAACATGTGGTGGCCTTAGCCCGGCACACAGTCTGCAGTTGTTCCCTGACCATAATGGAAACAAAATACTTTATCTTAAAAAAGAGAAGAAAAGAAAAAAGGCTCAGCTGCACGTGGTTTCTAGAAAGTGTCCACAGATACCACCCTGTCCCTAACAAGTAACAAGATGTGTTAACTTTGTAATGAACGAACTGAGATGAGATGCCATGTTCAGCCACTATCCCGTCACTTTATTTATTGATTCTTTTAAAACTGTAGATAACGTAAATAGAACCTATTGAGGTTTTATACACACACACACACACACATATAGACACATGCATGCACATACTATCACACAGACATAAACATACTCATACATACATACACATATGAGTGTGTATATAATTTACATAGCATTAAAATGTATTTTATTCTTTTGTCAAATGGCAGAAAAGAGCATTTGCCAAGGCATCACAAGAGCATCCGCCCAAACATTGCACAGTAAACAGTTTTTCTAGACTTTTTCTTTTGTAACGCCCAAAAATTTTACCTGCTTTATCAAAAAAGATCTCCAACGTGAGTGGGAAAATATACTGGGGATGAATATGATGCCTGCGAGAGTTGCTGTGAACAACAAATCAAATGGGATCATTTTTTTTTTCCTGTGGCACATAGCTGGGATAGCTAATTACACAGAAAAGAGCAATGCACAATAGTCACACATTCAATACACAGAAAGGAAATCCTAACTACTACTGCTTGCTTTATTGGCTTGTAAGCATGTCACATAAATCTCTTTCTCTCTCTCTCTCTCCCTTTCACTCTTCTCTGTCTTCCCTCCCTCCTTCCCTTCTTCCTTCCCTTCTTCAATTTCTCTATCTCTTTCTGGAAACCCATTACTAACACAGAGTCACAGCGGAGAAATGATGATAGATGGGTGGTTTACACTGTCTTACAAGAGTTTTTGGTAGGAGGGCTTGGTTTAATTTATTTCAAACTTTCTGTTTACATAATGATTGTGGGGATGGTACAGATCATCTTCTTCAAGAATAAAGTCTTGTGATGTGGAACAAATCAAGTGATTTCCCATTCTTCCCCAAATTTAACAAACTGAGATTTTTAGATAGAAAATGCTTCAGACAGAGGTGGGGAAATCAGTTTCTTGGGATTCTTACAAGATTTAAGCTGCCAAGACTTGCAAATAATATTAGCACAATTAAGATGATTAGAGAAATAGAGAGACAATGACAGAACACGCAGAGCTCTAACACAGAAACATGTGTGTAAGTTATCCTCCACTTATTCATCTCATCTCTCAGATAAATTGATTGACTACCATAGCCTCTGACTTGTTTCCTAAAAACATATTTTCACAATGTCTGACTCTAAATGATCTGGCATCTCCTTTCGCATATATGCTGATAATCTGAAAGTTGGTTTTCTGCTTTACCTCAACTTCTAACCTTGCATATTCTTCCCTCCCAGATGATGAGTCTAGTCTAGAAATGGAAATAATTCTTTTATTGTGTTCCTTATTTTACTAAGAAGAGCCTCTGATTTATCTTCTTGGAAGAGCAACTCCAGCCCCATGCTGGGGTGAGAGAGAAATGTTGCTCAGCAGAATGGAAAAGCAATCTGAAAATCAATTTGCTTCTCAGGTACACACTCAACAGTGGTCCAGATTCTGAAATCCTCCATCTTTACCTTCTCTGTCAGTGGTACCTAGGGTTGTCTAATTTTGAGCTGGTACTTTGGTTTAAATTGGGTTTTCCCTTCACCTTTGTCCACTATTAGCTTAGTATTCATTCTTCTTATTTTCAACAGAGTCACAGATGTTCACATGTCTGTTTCTAAAATTTTGTCACTGATATCCCTTCTTTCATTCTGTTCTGTTTCCCATACCTCTTAGAAGAACTCTATGTAGTCCTGTTTAGAGTATAAAAGCAATGGAAGATATTTTTATCTATAATCTGTTGTCTTTATCTGAAAACCATCTTCAGCTTTTTAACACCATTTGATTTAAATACACTCACAGAATTCCATAAGTATGTACATTCATGTTTGTATGAGGAAGGGAAGGAGATACTTTCAAAGATAAAATTAATCAGGCCATGTTGTGGCATAAATATGAAATGTCTAAAAATCATATGGTATTTTAAGATGGAACTGTAGAACCTAGCCCTAAATGCTTATTGATTTTCATGATCTTGAACCAGCAGAGCATACTAATAAAAAATAAAGCATATGAAAAGATTCACTTGTAGTATGCTATCCAAAGCTAAATTGTGTTTGTTTACTTTGCAGCTTTGTAAGTACTATGAAATGTACAATTTTCTAAAATGCAGTGGCCAGGCTAGTCTTCATAACCCTCCTCTTTACTTGTGATGGAATGCTCTATTGGAGGGAGACACTGTGATTCACTGAGTCATTCTCTGAGTGTTTCTGTAACGTGAGTAAGGCCCACAGAGAGCAATATACTGCTAGAGGATCTGCGCAAGTTATGCTGTCAACTCTGAAGTATTTGACATCATCCTTTGAAGGCCGTGCTTCTTAAGTAGCATTGTTTTGCTTCTTTTTTATTGTGTTTAAAAAAATATTTTATTTCCAATATTCAGTATAAAACAGTGCTATCTATTCATGGTGTGTTTATATTATTCAATAAAAAACAAAGATCATCTCTGAAAATCTATATCTTGGTTATGGAATGTCCCTGAAAAGCTCATGTACTGGAAGATTATATGAACACTAATAAACTATGAAAATAAGATTATATCCTGTGGCATTTTGAATGAAATTCCTTCCATAGTCTCATTAATATAGTGTTTGACCCCATTGATGGGACTGTTCAGGGTCTTTTTGGAAGGATTGTGTCACAAGTTCATGGGATTTGATGTTTCAAAAGTCTAAGCCATTCTAGTTGGCTCTCTGCCTCTCGTTTGTGGATGTGAGCTCTCAGCTACTGCTCTAGTGCCATGCCTGCCTGCCTGCCTTCCTGCTTGCCTGCCTGCCGCCATGCTCTCTACCATGATGGTCAGAGCTCATGCTCTGAAAAATTGAAGGCTTCTAATAAGCTGCTTCTTCTATAAGTTGCTTTGGTCATGGCATGTTAGCACAGCAATAGAAAAACAACTAAGACAGATCCTGAGGGTTTTAAATTAATCAATGAAATCATATTTTGATGGATTAGAATATGATGACATTTTGATGGAAGTGATGAAAGGTTTAAGCCTGTTTGGAGACGAACACTGGGACAGAGACAGGAAAGATACATCTCATCACAGCCCCTTACGTTACCTCCCTCTCTTTCCTGGCTACTATAAGAGCTGATGTTTATTCCTCCACATTCTCCATGGCATGATGGTCAGCCTTACCACAGCCCCCAAACAATGAAGCTAGACAATCAACAACTGAAACAATGAACCAAAATCACTCTTTAAGGTGTTGCTCATCTTGGGTCTCTGTACAGAGAAAAAAAAAAAAAGTCTGATGAACACACAGGGCTACAATGGAAAAATGAGAGCTAGAACTTTTGATTGTGTTCCAGCTACTGGCTCTGAATTATACCAAGCTCAAAAAAAAAATGTTTCTATGAACAGGGAGATAGTACTTGAAGATATTGCCCCTGATAACAACAAGGAGAGTGTACTAAGAATGGGAGGCAAGGGACTCAGAGGTACTGAAGCTTGTACTTAGAAAGTAAAAGAAAGAGTATTCTTGCCTACTTGTGTCACAAATATCATTCTTCATCTTTGGACTTTCAAAACTTATCTAATAACTTCTCAATTATAAAATCTTTTATATAAATACTGTTACCTTTGCTGATAAGAATTATGGATTACTGTTTCTTTGAAAATGATTCTATCAGGATCTATATCACATGGTTGATTTGTATAGAGACATAGTAAGGCTGCAGCAGCTAGCATCTCTTCTCAGGGACAGCTGTGCAAGCACATCAAAAAAAATTAACTGTAAGCAATCAATAGGGAGCCATTTGATTAAGACAACAGAGTACTACAGCATTCTCAAATGCTTCTTGGATAGCTTTGGCTGTCATAGGCACAATGGCAATCAGCATCTCCACTCTTTATCCTGAGTTAAGAGGTGTAATCATTTATCAGGGATCAGACAAGACTCCATTTCTGAAGTAGAGATAGTTCAAATATGTTTGAATTTATAAAATGCTATCATCTTTGTTTTACCTTCTTGTGTTTAGATACCAGGAGTCATTTGTCCTACCATAGCCTGTAAAGGTTTATTATTTGCAAAAGATTTCCACATGGAAATGAATATATGAATGTCACAACATGTCCTGAACATGGTTCTTTCCTTCAGGAGTTTATAGTGTTTTGAATGGTGACATTAATTTCTAGAAGAGTGTATAAAATTGTCTACTCTTCAAGGGTAGCACATGTACTCTCTAGATGGTCTTCTACTTGAAAGCAGGCATGGTCTTATCTACAGGGGTCATGTAAGAGGCCAAGAACATTTATTAAGTGTCTGAAAGCCAATGAGCAAAAACGTTACGTGTGGAGGATCCATCCATTTCCCTCTTGATAGTGACTGAGACATTTAAGAGCATTGGGGAAAAGAAGAAACAATGTCCAGGTGAGGAAACTGACAACGGACAACAAGAAGAACAGCTGCCTCACGGGCTTGGACTACGCATAATCTAACAGAAAAGAGTTAGTTAGTTGTTAAAGCAGAAAAGGAATGGCAAGATTAAAATTATAGCTGCAAATCCTGGCAACTGAAACCAGATCAGAGGAACAGATAAAGCTGGGGCTGTGACTAAGAATGATAAGAATTCCATAACCAGAGCTCACGTTCCAAAAGTCTGAGAATAAGATGAAAAATATTAGACTACTCTTACTAAGTGATTATAAGAAATATTTACTATTAAAAGTAATGAATAGGAGGAGATTGCCATTGTTTTTATGCATTTGAGAGCACATTGCAGTGTAAGTGTGAAGTATAGAGGAAAAAGTTAACCTGGCAGTAGAAGAGAGAGAGGGAGAGAGAGAGAGAGAGAGAGAGGCCAATCATGAAGCTGCTGTATGGCTACACCTAGGCCTTGTACTGTAAATCAACCCTAGGCAGAGAGTCAGATTGTGGCTTGCTTAAAATTCAATTGCAGACTGCAACAAGAGCAGCAAAATCAGTCTCCACTTAGGGAGTTTTGAGAGACCTTCAGTAAGAAGTAGATATGTTGGAGCTTGGAAGAAGGACCAATGAATTAAATGCTTGCCTCACAAGTAGGAGAACTAGAATCTGGATTCCTAGTACCCACACGAAATCCCTGCATGTGTGGTAATCTTATTCACTTACAGGACAGATATAGGGGATGCCCAGGGCAAGCTGGCGAAGTAGATGAGCTTTAAGTGGTAAACTTCAGGTGTAGCAAGATACCCTGCCTCAGCAAATACAGTGGAGAAGAATCAAAGGTGACACCCAATATCAATTCCAGAAAAAAAAAAAAAAAGATAACGGTAGTCAAAATTTGCTGTTCTTTGCTTAATTCTTGACAAAAGAGGAACTGCTGAGGGCACATGCTCAGAAAGATTTCTGGACTCCAAACACTTATAGAGAAAGATATGGATTGATGCTTAGAGGACATAATAGACCAGTGCTGGACTCTCTGTGCATGAATCTCAATGCTGTTCGTTGCATTGGCCTTTTTTATGATTTTTGCTACTGTCCTGCCTTCTGAGACCACTATCTTGCCACACCTTTCTATGATCACCAAGTTATAAACATCCTTGGGATCCATAGAATACTCTACCAGAGCCTATTCAAAGAATGTAGACTGAGTACATGATGGTAATAAACATTGCTGCTTGTGTTTCCCTACAGGCCACTGTAGTGTAGTCCTGGGACTTTTTTGTTTAGTAGAGTGGAATAAGCAATAAGAAATAACTTTCTTTAACAAGGTGAACACTTCTTAAATAAATTTGTATCAGATTTAAAACTTTTCTCTTCATCAAGGATAAAACTATAAATGGACAAAACCAATACAGGAGGCTTATATCTGTAATCCTACAAATCTTAACTGTTCAAACAAACAAAGGAACACATTAAACAAATGCAGGAGCAGAAGGAGATAGGACCATACTGACTGAGAAAGACACATGAAGGAGGCAATTCACGACAGAGGAATAAAAACGAGAACCTGAGGTGACCAGGTTCACTATCCACCTCTATAATAAAAATGGAAAGAGACACAGTTAAAAATAAAGGCAATTTTCACCCATCCATTAAAAATTAAAAGAAGGGAAAGGAAAAATAATGTGTAAAGCTGTTTGGCTTGACTTTCTTTCCTGTATTTCTCTAGGGAATACCAATTAGGACAACAATTAAGCAATACATATTAGGAGCCTTTTAACAGCTCCGATTTGATCCATTAACACTACTTTCGGACATATATCAAATAGAACGTGTCCTGAATAACTGAAATTATATTATGATAGTCGTGCACTTGAGACATGAGTGGCCAAAGAATTTAAGACAAATATAAGAAGAATGTTTTAAAACATCGGATTTTTGTTATTCTTAAATTCAAAATAAAAACTCGCAATAAGGGTTTAATTGAGAAATGCATATAATTTACAAAGAATCAGAATTACCGAGACAATAAAATGAGAAACATTAGAAGAGGAAGTTCTAGTGACTAACAGGGGAAAGGCAATAGTAGCAGAAAGCCCTTAATCTACCTGAGCTTCACTGGACCCAGAAAGTATGCTCAAACACCCCCATCTTGTACCAAACTGAGAGTGTTATTATTCATGACCTATAAAAGGTCACTGGCATTTACCTTAGTCCTTTTTCTTTAGCCTTTTGGAGCCAGTCAACAGGTAAGATATGAAATACCTCTATGCTCCTCTGTCTTTCACCCTTAATAACTATTTCCTTCCCTGTAAATCTCCATGTATCTCTGCATGATTCATTATATAACTATCTGATAAACCTGGAGTCATGAACAATTATTAATGCTATTAAGCTTTGCTTTATTTTCCAGACTGTATGTAAGCAATCTACAATGTGTAATAACAAAAAAAAATTGTTTAAGATGAAATGTCTTTATGTGACAAATGACTTAGTACCCCAAAAGATTAAGGCTGCTACAGTTTGGCCTAAAAATCAAAGTCATCTAATTGTTCAATACCAGATTACTCTATACATGACAATCACTTGTGATATGAGCACAAAGTTCATCCTTGAAGTCCCTTCTGGCCCAGAAGCAGAGAAGCAAGGGTCATATTGGAGGTGACCACAGTCCTATCAGATCATAACAGATCATTGCCAAAGGAGATTGTATAAGAAATTAAAGCTGATGAACATTGTATATGCTCCAAAGTAAATTTTATTTCATTTTTAATTATACTTTATATACTTTGTATCCCCCCTCTAGAACCCTCCCTCCTCCCCTTCCAATCATTCCCTTCCTCCCCCTTCTCCACACACTCCCGTCCCCAAGTCCACTGATAGGGGAGGTTTTCTTTTTCTTCCTTCTGATCCTAGTCTGTTAAGTCTCATCAGGAATGGTTGCATTGTCTTCCTCTATGGCCTGTTAAGGCTGCTCCCCCTTCAGGGGGAGGTGATCAAAGAGCAGGCCAATCAGTTCATGTCAGAAACAGTCCCTGTTCCCATTATTATGGAACCCACTTGGACACTGAACTGCCATGGGCTATATCTGTTCAGGAGTTCTAGGTTATCTCCATGCATGGTACTTGGTTGGAGTATGAGTCTCAGGAAAGACCCTTGTGCTCAATTTTTTTGGTTCTGTTGCTCTCCTTGTGGACCTCCTGTCCTCTCCAGATCTTTCTATTATTTCCCACTTTTTTCATAAGATTTCCTGCATTCTGCCCAAAGATTGGCCATAAGTCTCAACATCTGCTTTGATAGTCTCCAGGGCAGAGCCTTTCAGAGGCCCTCTGTGGGAGGCTCCTAACTTGTTTCCTGTTTTCTTCTTCTGGTGTCCATCCTCTATGCCTTTCAGAATGTGGATTGAGCATTTTAGCCAGAGTCTTCCCTCTTGATTAGTTTCTTTTAGGTGTACAGATTTTAGAAGGTTTATCCTATGTTATATGTCTATATGAGTGAGTATATACCACGTGTGTCTTTCTGCTTCTGGGATAGTTCACTCAAGATGATCCTTTTCAGATCCCACCATTTACCTGCAAATTCCACGATTTCCTTGTTTTTCATTGCTGAGTAATACTCCATTGTATAGATGTACCACAATTTCTGCATCCATTCTTCAATTGGGGAGCAACTGGGCTGCTTCCAGCTTCTGGCTATTACAAATAAAGCTGTTACAGACATGGTTGAGCAAATGTCCTTATTGTATACTTGAGCCTCTTTTGGATACAAAAGACAAAAGGGCTGAAAAAGAAATTGAGGAAACAACACCCTTCACAATCACCACAAATGACATTAAGTACCTTGGTGTAACCCTAATCAAGCAAGTCAAAGACTTGTATGAAAAAAAAAAATCATGTCTCTGAAGAAAGAATTAGAAGAATATATCAGAAGATGGAAAGATCTCCCATGCTCATGGCTTCACAGGGTTAACATAGTAAAAATGACCATCTTACCATTGTAAATTTTAAGTGGCTAAAGAAGGGAAGAATTCTATGCACTTAGCCTACCAACTCTTCTCAAGAGATGTTACCTCCATTAAAACAGGAGACTTTGCTACCTGGTTCACCTTTGTACTATTGAGCTTCTGGAATATAATGATAAAGAAATAACTCAAGGTGTTGAGTCAATGAATAAACTTAAAAGCTGAAGCCAGAAGCTTAAGGGGTTTTGAGTTTTCTCAAAGCCCTAGTTCCATAGTCAATCTATCACTTCGTTTGAAAGTATATCTTCTATTCTCCTCTCCTAGCTACTTTTACTGCCCACTCATCTCTCTAGTCTTCCATCTCTTTTGTCTGGAAAAATTCAACAGCCTCCTGCCAGCTCCCTCTTGCCCCATCCACATAGAATGCATTCTCCACCAATCAGCAAGATTGATGATCTTAGAGCCCAATCAGACCAGTTCATTCTGCTGATTAACTTCAAAGTTTTCCAACTGTTTCAACTCCTTATTGTGGTCCTCAATCACTTGCTTTAGCTGCCACTTTCTATTTCCCCCCAATCCTCTACTCATGCCACAAACTTTCCTCCCATTTGCCATGAAGCGATCACATTTCTCTGCTTCCTGTTGGCCCAGTTTCTTCTGTATTCAAGCCCCTTCCCACCTCTGGGACTATTTCAATGCTGTTCTTGTTGCACAGAATTCATTTACTTTTTCCTAGCGTTTCACCTAAAGAAACTATCTTCAATGACAATGCCTGCCAACTAATTGAAGATGTCCTTGATATTGTGAAGACAGTTCATTTGTCTTGCCTTGTATAGGACTTCTAATAACTTTGAACTAGATATATGCATATCTTTAAAATTGTTATTGCATTTCTTTGTTTGTGGAGAGAGGTGTTGCACATCCATTTGCTAGTGAATAAATAAGCTCCTAACAGGAGAACTGAGTGACTCCATAGGTCTGTTGGATAAGTCAAGGATAGAGTGACCCGGCATCAAGGTAGAAGAAAATGATGAAAGAAAGTAATTATAAAAATAATGCCAAATGGTATCAGCCAATCCTGAGAAGGTTATCAGAATAGCTTAGTGAAGGAGCAGGTAGATAGGACATTATGAGGATCTCATGCACTGGTAGAAATTAGAGTCCACAGACTTTTCATAAGCTTTATATAATACTTTACTTTGAATATATTTTTGTAAAGATAATACAAAAAAACATAAGGACAAATATGACCCAGTCAGAATACATGCACCTGAGTATAATAAATATTGTTAATCCTCACAATGAAAAGTTCCTTAAGGCTTACACTCCACTTTGTTTTTGGTAGGTCCCACCAAATTTTGTGTGCCTGTGTACACATCATCCGAAGTTGTTAAGAGACTCCTGGGATATGAATGGTTCAATGGGCATGCGTCAGTACCCAGTGAAAAGAGCATCCGACACTTCGTCCTGATTGGGTCTAAGCAGAGCCTATCTACATGTAGGGGAAGGACCACTCCTTCAGCGAACACAGATGGCAGAGGACGCACTCCAGGACTGTGTGCTGAACATGTGGAGAAAGCAATTATAAAGGGATTTAAGTCGATGGCAGAAATGGAGAGGTTAAGTCTCAGTCCCTTCTGTGGCGTATTAAGTGGTAAAATGAAAAAGCTCTGGAACAGCAAGCTAAACTCATCTGGCAAATTGTTTTTGGAAAGAGATGGGCTTGCGCATTTGGACTCCTGTCAGCTGTGTAAACATCCCATTATCTAGCTAGTTACCTCTAAGGTTCTGTAAACCCGAGGCAGGCTCACCATACCTACCCACAGACTCAGCACAGCCAGGAAAATGACGCCCTTCTGTGTGGCCTTGTGTTTTGATTCACTCAACCTTGGAGCATCACATCTGAGTGGTTTACTTCATGCTCCCAGTTATCCTTTTGATAACACTCCAGCCAGAAAAGCAGAGAGTCCTGAAAGAATGAAGTGTTGGTTGACATCCCTGAATGAAATGGCAGAATTCAAAAAGATGGTCTGCTGGCTGAATAATCATTGTGTTTTCTTTTTAGGTCCCCCAATTATGTAAATTTGGAAACTGTATCTATTAATTGCCCAATTAGACATCTGGTAATCACTCTCTACAGAAATATCCCAAATCATCGTGGCAAGGGGTGGGCTCACTATTTTATTGTATCGCAAATAAAAATCTAATTTGGTTTTAATAAAAACTAATTCCAGCTAATTTAATACCAATTGATCATTAATGGGTTGCATTTTGTGGTTTATCAAGTATATAAGAAGGGTATATAATTAACTGGAAATGGTGGCCACAAGGTTGTAATTAAATCCTTGGTAACTTTTAACTTTCAGTAAATGTTTTACCACTTAATTAACAGCTCAGAAGATGATTTATAATATGATTTATTAAATGCCTATTGCACAGAGAGCTGGGATAGCTAATGAACCTAGTGATGGAGACTCCTATTTACAGAATGTCTCTTCTTTCAAGCTGAATAAACATCTTGGTGCAGAGTAAATAAGATATACATATACCCTTTTAGCAAAACTAATAATCATTTACAGGCCTAATGATTAGAATTTTTTGTTTTGGATCTTTTTGTTTTAACATTTTGGTTGTAGTATTGTGTCCATATTTCTTTTCCTCCATAAGAGTATATGAGGAAAGTAGATAAGTGCCATGTCCATCTCCTGTTTGCTGATTTCTGAGGTCCTTGTGAGCTACCAACACCTAGTAAATAATTGGCTGCTACAGCTATTGGGCCAGCTATAGGCCACTGGGTCCCCGGCATCTTGGGTAACTAACCATATCATTTTGTGTTCAAAATACCATCTTCTGAAATGAATAAGGCACCTAGTTGATTGACAGTTGAGATTAATTTTGTAAAAGATATTACATGTAGCCCGGCACGGTGGTGCATGCCTATAATCCCACCACTCAGAGAGGAAGAGGCAGGTGGATCTCTGTGAGTTTGAGGCCAGCTTGGTCTACAAAGTGAGTCCAGGACAGCCAAGGCTACACAGGGAAACCCTGTCTTGGAAAAAAAAAAAGAAGAAGAAGATATGTGGTAAAACAAGGAGCATTTTCCCAACATATGCTGACGAAAATCTGTGTCCTTGTTTGAATTTAGCACTGTTACAATTGCCCATTGATTTGTTGCCAGTCTTCTTGCCCAGATTAAAAGCCCTATGAAGGCAAGAGGGAATCTGTTTTTGTGCATCATTGCATCTCTAGCATGTTTAAAATACTTAACACAATGTCGAACTTCACTGAAGGCTTCCTTAGCTAGTGAATGGATGGATGGAAATCATGCACTGCCATTAGTTTTTTTTATCTTATTTATTCTTATTTTATCATATATAAACTATAACCCTTTTATTTATTTATTAAATATATTTTTTATGTATTACAATTTATTCACTTTGTATCCCAGCTGTAGGCCCACCATCATTCTCTCCCAATCCCACCCTCCCTCTGTCCCTCATCTCCTCCCATGCCCCTTCCCCAGTCCTCTGATAGCGGTGAACCACCTCCCCTTCCATCTGATCCTAACCTATCAGGTCTCATCAGGGCTGTCTTTCCTAGTCTTCCTCTGTGGCCTGGTCAGGTTGCTCCCCACTCAGGGGGAGGTGATCAAAGACCCAGCAACTGAGTTCAGGTCAGAGACAACTGCTGCTCCCCTTATTAGGGTGCCTACTTGGAGACTAAGCTGCCATGGGCTACCTCTGTGCAGCGGGTCCAGGTTATCTCCATGAATGGTCCTTGGTTGGAGTATCAGCCTCAGAAAAGACCCCCAGGCCCAGACTTTTTTGTTCTGTTGTTCCCTCTGGAAAGGTCTGTGGAGCTCCAGACCTTTCCATAGCAATTAAAAAGCATAACGTATTTGATTTTCCAAATCTATGCTCTTAAAAATAAGAAACATTAGTGTATATACTCAGCATGTATTTAATTCTTACCAAAATTCCACCAAGAAGGACCAAAGAAAAACAAAACAACTCATACCATGGTTTGTTGCAAATGAAAGGAATCCATGATGTTAGAAAGAAGGTGTGATCACTTGTTCCCTGTTTCTTAGGGTCTTAAGGCTTCCTTCGTTCTCCTTCAGCCTTTATCAGAATCCCACTGACTACAGTAAGCATGTCTCAGTGTTCCGGATAGCTTCAGTGCTTGCCCTATGGGGGTAACATTTTCTCATGTACACCTCAGTACTCTCATGAACTAATCCTAGTCATGCAAGACCATCTCATCTGCATCTAAAACTATCTAGGCCTTGCTGAACATGTTCCCACCACTACAAGCACCGTTGGAGATCTGAGTTCAGCATCATTTCGACATGACGCTCCTTGTTTTCCCTGAGGTTTGTTCTGGGAAGCTGTGCTATATTAAACTTGCTGCTGTAATATTTGGGCTTATTGATTAAAAGAGAAAACAACTTGGCACCAAACATCAAAACAAGTACTTAAAAAATAAATCAAAAGTGGGAGAGAAACAAGAAGAGGAAAAGATGTACCCTACTGAAACATTTAGTACTGCCCACCAGCTAAGGCATTTCTGAGGGCTTGAGCTTCAAAATGTCACAGTCCAGGGGCTCATTTACTGATGATCTTCTTAAACAGCGGTGGCAGCACCAGGCTTCAAGCAATACCACAAGTCAGGGAAGCTAGCTTATTGTTTTTATACCACCAGTTCAGGTGGCTGACATGTTGAAAGTAGAAAGGACATGTAGGTGATGCTGTCTTCAAATACTGGTTCCCTGTGTGCTATTAGTTCTGGCAACCTCTAAGCTTTGACAGCCAGATTCATTACATGCATCTTGAGGTCTATAGTGTTACCACAAATTCAAAGGCACTCTTCACACTGCAGGCTTTAAAAGGTTGGAGGATCAAGTTTGCTCATTGATTAGATTTAGCTCTTTTGGATAGAGTGTGGGGAGTCTCATTATAAGGTGCACACAGTCATATTCAATTTATTCCCATTAACTAGAATTTTGAGCTACAGCAGAGCCCGCATACACACATTGTTTCTTTCCTCTTCCAGACCTTCCTCACAGTTCTCTACATAGTTACTTGTTCAGTGACATACTCTCGTCCCTGCAGCATTTATTTGAGACACCATGCTAGGCCCAGGGATTTGTGAGATGGATAGAACACCAGGGACCTCAAATGTTTCTCTGCCTTCGCAAATCATCCCTTTCTTGTAGCTTAGTGAATTTTCACTACTTATTACTAACTTTGGGATATGCTTTTCTACTACCACAGTTGCACATCAATATTAAAGTCTCAATACAAAGGGACCATTATTTGAGAAATGAACCTCAAGCAACTGAGACTCTGTGGCCTGGTAATGCTGCTTCCCCCTCAGGGGGAGGTAAATAAAGAGGAGGCCAATCAGTTCATGTCAGAGATAGTCCCTGTTCCTATTACAATGGAACCCACTTGGATACTGAACTGTCATGGGCTACATCTGTGCAGGGGTCATAGGTTATCTCCATGCATAGTCCTTGGTTGGAATAGCAGTCTCAGGAAAGACCCCTGTGCTCAGATTCTTTGTTTCTGTTGCTCTCCTTGTGGAGTTCCTGTCCTCTCCAGATCTTACTGTTTCCCACTTCTTTCCTAAGATTCCCCGCACTCTGCCCAAAGGTTGCCCATAAGTCTCAACATCTACATTGATAGTCTGCAGGGCAGAGCTTTTCAGAGGTCCTCTGTATCAAGCTCCTGACCTGTCCCCTCTTTTCTCCTTCTTCTGATGTCCAGCCTCTTTGCCTTTCTGGGTAGGAATTGATCATTTTAGCAAGAGTCCTCCCTCTTGATTAATTTCTTTAGGTGTTTAGATTTTAGTAGGTTTATCCTATATTATATATCTATATGGGTGAGTATATACCGTGTGCATCTTTCTGCTTCTAGGATAGCTCACTCAGGATGATCTTTTCCAGATCCACCATTTACCTGCAAATTTCATGATTTCCTTGTTTTTTATTGCAGAGTAATATTCCATTGTGTAGATATACCACAATTTGTGCATCCATTCCTCCACTGAGGGGAATCTGGGCTGTTTCCAGCTTCTGGCCATTACAAATAAAGCTGCTACAAATATGGTTGAGCAAATGTCCTTATTGTGTACTTGAGAATTTTTTGGATATATGCCTAGGAGTGGTATAGCTGGATCTTGAGGAAGCACTATTCCTAGTTGTCTGAGAAAGCACCAGATTGCTTTCCAGAGTGGTTGTACAAGTTGACATTCTCACCAGCAGTGGAGAAGGGTTCCCCTTTCTCCACAACCTCTTCAGCATGTGTTGTCTCTTGAGTTTTTGATCTTAGCCATTCTGATGGGTGTAAGGTGAAATCTTAGGGTCGTTTTTATTTGCATTTCACTAATGGCTAATGACATTGAGCATTTCTTTAAGTGTTCCTCTGCCATTATATGTTCATCTACAGAGAATACTGTTTAGCTCTGTACCCCATTTTTTAATTGGATTACTTGATTTTTTGCTGTTTAACTTCTTTAGTTCTTTATATATACTGGGTATTAGCCCTCTGTCAGATATAGAGTTGGTGAAGATCTTTTCCCAATCTGTAGGCTGTCGTTTTGTTCTGAGGACAGTGTCCTTTGCTTTACAGAAGCTTTTCAGATTCATGAAGTCCCATTTATTGATTGTTGCTCTTAGAGCCTGTGCTGATGGTATTCTGTTCAGGAAGTTGTCTCCTGTGCCAATGAGTTCAAGGGTATTCCCCACTTTTTCTTCTAAGCGGTTTAGTGTGTCTACTTTTATGTTGAGGTCTTTGATCCACTTGGACTTTAGTTTTGTGCAGGGTGATAAGTATGGATCTATTTGCATTTTTCTATGTGTAGACTTCCAGTTGGACCAGCACCATTTGTTGAAGATGCTGTCTTTTTTTCCATTGAATGGATTTGGCATCTTTGTCAAAAATCAGGTGTCCATAAGTCTGTGGATTTATGTCAGGGTCTTCTATTTGATTCCATTGATCAACCAGTCTGTTTCTATGCCAGAACCATGTAGTTTTTAGTATTGTTGCTTTATAGTACAGCTTGAGATCAGGGATGGAGATACCTCCTGAAGATCTTTTACTGTAGAGAATTGTTTTAGCAATTCTGGGTTTCTTGTTGTTCCATATGAAGGTGAGAATTTTTCTTTCAAGGTCTGTAAAGAATTGTGTTGGTAATTTGATGGGAATTGCATTGAATCTGTAGATTGCTTTTGGTAAGATGGCCATTTTTACTATATTAATCCTGCTGAGCAATAAGCATGGGAGATCTTTCCATCATCTGATATCTTCTAATTCTTTCTTCAGAGACTGGAAATTTTTTTCATACAAGTCTTTGACTTGCTTGGTTAGGTTCACACCAAGGTACTTTATGTCCTTTGTGGCTATTGTGAAGGGTGTTGTTTTCCTAATTTCTTTCTCGGCCCTTTTGTCCTTTGTATACAGGAAGGCTACTGATGCTTTTGAGTTAATTTTGTATCCAGCCACTTTGCTGAAGGTGTTAATCAGCTGTAGGTGTTCCCTGGTAGAGTTTTTGGAGTCACTCAGGTATACTATCATATCATCTGCAAATAGTGATAATTTGACTTCTTCCTTTCCCATCTGTATCCCCTTGATCTCCTTCAATTGTATTATTGCTCTAGCTAGGACTTCAAGAACAATGTTGAAAAGATATGGAGAGAGTGGACAGCCTTGTCTTGTCCCTGATTTCAGTGGGAATGATATAAGTTTCTCTCCATTCAGTTTGATGTTGGCTATAGGCTTGTTGTATATCGCCTTTACTATGTTCAAGTATGTGCCTTGTATCCCTGATCTCTCCAATACTTTAAACATGAATGGATATTGGATTGTCAAATGCCTTTTCAGCATCTAAAGAGATGATCATGTGGTTTTCTCCTTCAGTTTGTTTATGTGGTGGATCACATTGGTGGATTTCCATACATTGAACTTACTTGGACACTGAGCTGCCACAGGCTACATTTGTGCAGGTGTTCTAGGTTATCTCCATGAATGGTCCTTGGTTGGAGTATCAATCTTAGAAAAGACCCCTGTGCTCAGATGTTTTTGGTTCTGTTGCTCTCCTTGTGGAGCTCCTGAAAGAAGTGGGAAATAGGAAGAGTCTTTTTCAAAGTTGCCTAGTTACATAACAATGGATTTGGTACTTAGGTATGCTGAGTTTCAGCAGAGCCTCCATGCTTCAGCAGATGCTCTGACAGAAGCAGAGTGACACAGTAACAAATGCAGGGGGAAAGACAGACAGAGGAAGCAGAATGATAATTGCCTCAACAACATAAATGCTCAGGCTATGCTGTCCTACTTTTCTTTGCTGCCCATTGTTTTCAGGGTGCTTTGAAATTACTCGAACCCTTGAGGAAATAGTTGAATTCCTTTAGGGGAAAGTGGATGTGTAACTTATGGTATGAACTTTATTAACTATATATAGAGCTTTTAGGTTCAAAACAATATTTTTAATTTTATAACCATGAGTGTATGAAAACACGATTTCTTTTTCATCACTATAGATGCTTTCTCTTCAGGCTTATACACAGATCAATTCATACCCTGTGTTTTGCATGCAAAGTAGCCCCTGTGATGCCATTATTTCTGGTGCTAAATATCTTACCCAGAATTCAACAAAGCTGTGAATGCAGATGGTATGTAAAACCATTTTGCAATCACTTGCAATTGTTTATTAGTTGCTACTACAACCTTGAAATCCATGTTTCAAAGATTACAAATCACCCTCTGCTCGTGAAAACTAATGGCCTCTTCCCAGCCATCATTTTTCTGGGACTTGCTGAACCATTTGCCATCACTCACTCATCATCACTCTTTCCAGCGAAGCTCTGTAGTGCCTGAGATTCCATGTCTTTAGATCCTGGGAACTTTTTAATTTCACCATTTATTTACCATTTCCAATGCATCTTACAGCGATCACCACATTCTGTGACCTACAAGATCAGCTTTCCTGTTGATGCTCCAAGCAAAATGATGCCGAGCCTATGTTGGCATTATAGTGAGAAACAATAAATTTTGCCATTCTCCTACAAAATTTGATCAGGCATTTGAGAATCCCTATTTTCAGGTCATCAGCTGTAGAGCCAGTGTCCAAAGCTCATTTTGAAATAGCTCTACATAGCTAAGAGACACAAGTTAAGTTTTTCAAAGTGGATGCACAACTTTATTTCCAGTCATCAGACTCTTGTCTTGTACCTGCGATTTATCTGGCTTTCACTTGTTGAGCATGACAAACTGTATTTCAACAAGCACCAGTATTGGAGACTGAAAATGTGGCAGATAGCACATGAAAAATGGAATGAAAATGTGAGTCCTCTTAACTTAGGAAAAGATGCTATTTTCTAAGCATCACTTGGCCAAGTGCTGTTCTGGTGAGAAGTGGACTTCCATAACATTACCTATCATCTATCTATCTATCTATCTATCTATCTATCTATCTATCTATCTATCTTCTATCTTTCATAATTTTATAAGAGTCATAAACTAAAATAATCTGTTAGATTCACACACCTGTCAGCTTTTCCAGGAATAAAATTTGTCTGAAATTTTCTTTGGAAGTTATTAAAGGAAAAGGAGAACAGTATAAGTGAGACAAGAGGACCAGGTTAGGGAAGGTTAATCAGAACACAGAGGACATGAAAGGCTAATGGAAGCCAACTATCTGATAACTCATTTAAAAACACAAAAGTGGTTAAAGGCAGATAGTCAACAAAGCTAGGAAATGACAGAGCTGAAAGTAATGGGGTTACGAAACAAACCTACCAGTGCCAAGTGTTAGACAGAGGTCCACAAAATAATGTAAGTTCTTGTCATTCCTCTTGATTGCCCACCAAAAAGTAGTTAAAAAGACTTTATTGTTGAGGATATCACTCACCTTAAATGCAAGATAAAGAGGAATCAAGCTGGAATTGAGCTGAAAGCTTCCTTCCTGTTGCCTTGCTTTCATGGTGGTATATAGTCCTATGCAAGTTGATGGGAATTCCAAATGCCTGAGCATATAGGCGACATTTCTCATTTGGATTACCACAAGCGTAAACAATCTTACCCAGCAACAAGTCTATGAACTACAATAACAAGAAGCCAGTTGAGATTTGCCCGTGGTGCAATAGTGGCATATCTGTTCGCATAGCAATAGCATAAACAACTGCTCCTTGATTAGATGTAAGGCCCACTCCATGAGTTAACTATGCCTAGTACTGTAAAGCCTGTCAAAAATCCATGACAGAGAAGGTCTTTTGGCCCAATAGGAGGAACTATTATTGCTGTTTAGCTAAACTGACACACCAAACAACTTTCTGAATATCTTATGCTTATATACACAGACAAAAACTTGCTCCAAACTTAAACAGAAGTCTTTATTTTCAGGGAACAAAGGTGAATTTATAGACCCATAGTTAGACAACATGATGGGAATGAGGTATGCTTTAAGGCTCAGCCAAAAATAAGACATTTATGGAGCTGCTTTTAGTTTCATTGAAACTTTTAGAAGGAGTGGAAAGAATGTAAGAGCAGGAAGATAAGGAAAAGCACACAAACTTCCTTTTTCTAAGCATGGCATGGTCATGGCAATTATGAACTCAGAGAAGTTGCATCTACATAGGTGGGCTGGTCTGCACAGAGTGGTATAGCTAGCTAGGCAGTAGAGGGATACCATCTTCATAGGTCTCCAAAAAAAAAAAAAAAATGAGATTCTGAAAAGACATTGAAAAGATCTTGGAACTATTTCTCAGCTGTGGAGAAAAATAAATGTTATACTAAGATGTTTTTCTCTTTTTGTATATTCATAAAGAAGACTCCATTACAAGCTTTTTTAAAGTATCATAATAAATTGAAGTCTACTAAAGCTCGATTTTTACACTGTATACATGGAGATGGACATGACATCATATGCTCCTTGTCAGTGGGCTAGTTCATATGACAAAATTAACTTTTTGAAGAAATATCTATTAATAAACAAGTAAAAAAATGTTAAAGAATTATCCCTGGTACAATATTCCAGCATGAATCACCACTTCCAAGAACATCAGAGTAATATTGATAACACCAATAACATCAAGTGTAATGACTGAAGTAAGGAAAGCTGATAGAAACTCAGCAATAACACATTCCAAGACGTAAGTTCAGGACATCTTTTTCTGACCCATAAACTCAGGCAACAATCCCTGTAAGTGGCAATTTTGTATCTGAGAAGGGAAGCTGTGCATATATTATCCATAGGGTTCTATGCAATCTATTGAGCTGTACAATGAAGCAAATGTTAAAAAAAATAAAATTATATTACATATTTTCTAACACATAAGAACTGAATTATTAATGATCCATTTTCATAACTCACAAACAGTTAAAATTTGAAGAGAGAAAAAAATGACTCAACAACCAGATTCAGAAAGCATGTCCACGCTCTTTCTCCCTTTCAGAACAACATCATTCCAGAATCATTTGAACTCTAATTCCCCCATCAATACAAGGGATAGTCTTGTCAGTTTCAGAGTCACACTTGAGGAGAATGGCCTAACTTTGGCCTCACACAGATTCCTCCCTAAACCATAAGTGGGATACTTCAATAAGTCAAAGCTGAGAGAGCAAAATATTGTTTGTCCTAAAAGATAATAGTCAAGAGACTTTCAAAATTGAGAGTATCCATAATTACATACACAAAATACATATGGATCAGTTGTCTTGTGAAAAAAAAATATGTGTAGAATTTTATAAATAAAATATTGTCTAAACAAGTCACTGGGAGCAGGGTCCCTTTTAATGAACACTTTTAAAAATGATGAAACAAGGTTTAGTGGCAACTGAGACAACTGTCCAAAGTCACAAAGATACTAAGATTTAGAGTGAAATTCAAATTCATTCTCTTGTGCAGTACACAAGAGCTTCTGCGTTCCACATGCTCAGGCTGTAACTTATTCTGTACAGGAAAAACATCATTATTATTGAGGAAGCCAGGGTAAAAAAAAAATAAGGAGGTGTATAGAAAGGGGATACGTTGAATGAGATAGGAGGAAGAAGAAGAAGAGGGAGAGAGAGAAAGAGAGAGAAGCAAACATTTCTTAAGTTTCATAAACAAAATAATAAAATCTCTTCGTAAAATACAAAAGACAAATCAACTTAACTTTTCTTTAGCAATTCTTTTTCTCCCAATAAGCTTCCTTTCTTAATGGCCTAGAATGTTAAGACCTTGAATAAAACAATCAGAAAAAGCTGAACTTCTCTGCATAGGCAGTGTATTTACACACTGAGAACAGAATTTGTTTTCATGTTCTTCAAAACTTTATTCTCAAAAGAACAGTCTTATTTCTACAGCCTATTATTCATGCTGGCTTGGCTGGGCCTTGTTTTTCTCCTCATAGTCCCAGAGGTAAAATGTTGCTTTCAGTGTGCATCTATGAATAGACCCATAGACACCACTGACCTTGGTGGATGAAGCCTCTGCCGCAGATGGATTGATTTCCATACCGGAATTACCCTCAGGATTTTAGCAGAATGTGGAGTGGTGATAACATGTTACCGCTCAACAACCTTTTCAATCTGGGATGCCCTCTCTCTGTGTAATCTCTAAATTCTCCGCTTTAAGCATTGCAGAAGCTCTCTGTCTCTCCTAGACACACTGGTTTCTTAGCCTCCAGTTATTTTGAGACTTTGGATTAGTTTAGGATTTCTTTCTTTCTTTCTTTCTTTCTTTCTTTCTTTCTTTCTTTCTTTCTTTCTTTCTTTCTTCTTCTTCGTTTTCTTCTTCTTCTTTTCTCTCTCTCTCTCTCTCTTTCTCTTTCTTTTGAACATTTGACCCAGCCCACCTCTTCAGAATTTTCTGTAACGTATGTTGTGTTTTTATCACCAAAACTATTTCATCTTTAAACTAGAATGCTTTTCCACGTTTAAAGGGCCAAGTTTACTTTCATACTATCTATGGGTCTAGAGGACTGGTGATCTCTGGCCACAGTAACTGAGTCAAAAACAGCACTCAAAGTAGAATATAAATTAGTGTAGTTGCCTTAAAGAACTGATAAAAAAAACTCTGTGATGACAGATATGCTAAATAGCCTGAGTTGATCACCTCCCCAATATATTCATGAATCAAAATATCTGTTTGTACTTCATAAATATGTATAAATATGACATGTTGATCCCTGACAACCTGTGCAAAAGCTGGGTGTGCCATTTTATTCAATTCTGGGTTCTTTGGCCATACTTCTGCAGGCTAAACAGATGTGGAGTTTGTGTCCTTTTTCCTTTTGATGTGGGGCCAGAAAGATGTGAGCCTCTGTGAGCCAGCAGCCATCCTCTCAGCATGTATTATGTGATAACTTAAGAAACACAGGCAGTAGCAGCCCTGAGCATGGAAAAGTGAGACGCTGGTGGCGGTGAGTGTCTGAGAATATTACCTCTGCATCCGATCACCAGGACTGGCTTTATGGACAGTTAGTACAATCACACTTGGTTCTTCACTTGAAATTTGATTTTCTACAGGTACTGTTCTGAAATAATTAATAAGTTTATCTTCAGAGCTGGGCTTTGTAGGTAAAGTTTACTGGAATAATGTGACATCCCTAACGGGCTTATGTCCAGTTCAAACTCCCGCTACTTCTTTATTTTTAAGAGATGTGTTCTTCATAGCTTACTTAATGCTTTCTGGGACTTGGAACCCCTCAGCTTCTTGCTGTCTTTATTATGCACTTTTTGTTAATAGAAGCATGTTTTGACCAAGATCTGAGATGGGGCAACAACCTCTGTGATAGCCAACAAGGGAATGGCTACAATCCACTATGAGGAACTACCCTAGAAGGGTTGTAGATGTTCAAGTGCAGGGTAGGTTGATATCCAGTGCAGGGTAGGTTTGTATCTGATAGAAACTTAGAATACAGCCATTTGATGGCTATTTCTGTCCCAGGGTATGTACCTCAACATTGTTCGGAAGATGATTGACTCAGGATGAGTGAAATAGGAGTGATGTTTGCAGCAGGAGTGAAGGTTGCAAAACCTGGGATTTTACCTTGGGTTTGTGCAGCAAGACTCTGGGAAACAGGAATTAACTTTTCTTCCTTTAAAGGGTTGAGTCTTCCAAATTATGTTGTTGGCCCTGCTCATTATCCATATTTTTTTTTCAGTTATGTGAAGTAATGATTTCTCTTTCTTTATCAAGAGACTTCGGTTGTAATTTCAGCTGCAGATGTATGAACACTGTTCTTTGTTCAGTCATGGGTCAGCTGACATAGTATAGTGTCTGGTCTTGCTCTTTGTCTCAGCACTCCTTATGAAAATGGCTCCTGTATTCACAGATCAATCACAGTGCCTTCGTGCTGCTGTTTCGCCAGCATTGCTTAGATTGTAGGGTAGACATCTGGGACTCTCTTAATCCCTCAAAGCACAGCTGAGGCCAGGGTTTTTAATGGTTCCCACCACCTTAGGAGTTATGCTATACAATAAAATAAAACCACACAGATAGCATAGCTAGATTTCAGTCGCTGTGCTCCTCAGGTCCCCCACTTTTACGGAACCTCCCTGCTGTTGCTCACCCCTTGTAATACTATCATGTTGGAGGAGCCAGACAAGACACAGCAGATGAAACTGTTAAGGAGGCCACCAGTTACCTCTCAGAATCTGCAACTCTACTTCCCGAATCACTTGGAAAAGAAATCCCTGTCAAATAAATTTCTGAACAGCACCAGTAGAAGAAATAAAAAGATAATGGCCTATGTTTTTTTTTTTTTTTTTTCTGACTACATTAGTTGTCAACATGACAAAGCCTGAAGTTATCTGAGAGATTGGCCAATGATTATGTTTGTAGGGGATTGTTAATTCATATAGGAGGGCCCAGCCCACTGTTGGTGGAACCATCCCTAGGTAGGTTTTTCTAGGCCGTACTATAAAGCTAAGTAAGCATGAAGCAACAAATCAGCCAGCAAATAGTGTGTTCCTCTGTGGGTTTTTTTAAATTTAATTTAATTTTTTTATTATTAGTTATATTTTGTTAACTCTGTATCCCAGCTGTATCCTGCTCCCTTATTCCCTCCCAATCCCACCCTCCCTCCCTCATCTCCTTCCTACCCCTTTCCAAGTACACTGATTGGGGAAGACCTCCTCTCCTTACATCTGACCCTGCTTTATCAGGTATCTCCAGGCCTAGCTGTAAAGTCCTCCTCTGTGGCCTAGCAGGACTGCTCCTCCTCTGTGGTTTCTGCCAAAGCTTCTGCCCTGACTTCCATAATGATAGATGCTGACTGGAAGAATAAGCCAAATAAATCCTTTCATCCTAGAAGTTGGTTCTGGTTAGTGTTTTATCACAGCAACAGAAAGGAAACTAGAGTGGTAAGCATCAAATGTTTTTAAAGTTCAGTACTGTTTAGACAGAGGACACCAAGTGGCACAGCATACATTCAATTTCATGTTCATATGGGTAGTCCAGACTGAGGAATTTTTTTCCCTTTCAGCAATTCAGTGCAAATAGGAAAAAAACCTTGCTCAAGACCATTAGCAAAAGAAATTCTGTTATGGCCCTGCATACATATCAGCTAAAGAATCAGTGTCCATGGTGTTCCTCCCAGGAAACAGCCCACACCTTCACAACTTTTCCTCATTTTCTTTCTATTGATAAACCTGTATTTGCTCTGTTTTCTTAAAATCAAAATGATGAACGAGTCCTCCCTTCAATATCTACTTAAATGCATCTGAATAAAAATTATTAACCTGGAAATAAAAGTTGTTTTAAACATGTTTCACATATTTGATTTTCAAACTCTTTGTACTGCATTTACTAACTTAATTTTGTTATTGCCACCTCTGTCTGGTTTTTCGTCCATCTTCTTTTTCGAACATCTTTGCCTTCTGAATGCATTTAAGTTTGTTCATTTGTTATATGTAAGCAATAACTTCTTATTCTGTGTTCATTTATTTATTAATTCATCTACTTTTCACTTACATTCCTACAGCAGTCCCTACCCTCACAGTCCCCCTTCACACACCTCACAGTCCCAGCCCCTCTCCCCTTCTCCTCAGAGAAGGGGAAGCCCTGCCATGAGTACCAGCTCACCTTGGCATATCAACTCACGGCAGGGTTAAGCAAATTCTCTCCCACTGAGGCCAGACAAGGGAGCCCAGCTAGGAGAAAAAGCCAAAGGCAGGCAACATAGTCAGAGACAGCCCCCACCCCCCTAGCTTGAACTGTTAGGGGACCCATATGGTGATCAAGCCGCACATCTGCAACACATGTGTAGGGGGCCCAGGTCTGGCCCATGCGTGCTCTTTGGTTGTGGTTCAGTCTCTGTGAGCCCGTATGGGGCACAGGTTAGATGACTCTGTAGGTGTTTTGTTGTGTCCTTGACCCCTCCATCTCCCTCAGTCCTTTCCCCCAACTCTTCTACAAGACTCCCCAAGCTCCACCTAACATTTGGATGTGGGTCTTCATATCTGTTTCCATCAGTTTCTGGATGAAGCCTCTTAGAAGACAGTTATGCTATGTAAGCTCTTGTCTGCAAGCATAGTAGAGTATCACTAACAGTGTCAGAGTTTGGCTTTCCCCCATTTGGATGGGTGTAAACTAGGACCAGTCATTGGTTGTAACTCCTTCAATCTCCATTCCACCTGTATCCCTGAATATCTTGTAGGCAGGACAAATTTGGGGTTGACTCACACAGATAAAAACAATAAAGAAAGAGCATGCATAGCCTGGGCAAAGCCCCCCTACACAAATGTAGCAGATATGGAGCTTATTTTCTATGTGGGTCCCCTAACAATTGGAGCAGAGATAGGGAGTGGCTCTGACTCTATTGCTTTTTGATCCCTTTCCCATAACTGCCTTGTCTGGCCTCAGTAGAAGAGGATGCACTTAGTCCTGTTGCAGCTTGAGGTGCCAGGATGGGTTGGTACCCATGGAGGGCCTTCTCTTTTCTGAGGATAAAAAGAGGAAAAGGGGAGGAGGGTATGAGTGGGACAGGGAGGAAAGGATATGGGGGGCACAATCAAGTGGAAAAAAATGAATAAATAAATACATTAATAAAAATTTTGCAAATGTTAAATTTTCTAAAACAGAACAAAAAATTTGAGTGATATGTTTTGTGGTAGGTTGGTATCATTCTCCCTCAATCAGAAGTCCTGCCTGGCTATAAAAGGTGGCCACATTAGGCTCCATATCCCCTGCTACTGGGAATCTCAGCTAGGGTCATCACCACAGATTCCAGGGAGCCTCACACATCTCAGGCCTCTGGCTCATCTCAGTGATGCCCACACCCTGTAGATTTCCAGGCTTGCTCGCAACCCTCTTCTCCCTGTACCTGCCTTCTCCCCACACTTATTCCCAACCCAACTGTCATCTCCCACCTAGTTCCCTCCATCCATTCACCTCCCATGGGTATTTGTTTCCCCTTCTGAATGGGATTCAAGCATCCTCCCTTGGGCCCTCTTTGTTACTTAGCTTCTTTGGGTCTGTGGATTGTAGCATGGTTATTCTCTACTTTATGGCTAATATCTACTTTTAAGTGAGTACCTACCATGCATATCTTTCTGGTTCTGGGCTACCTCACTCAGGATGATCTTTTCCAGTTCTATCCATTTGCCTGTAAATTTCATGATGTTCTTGTTATTAATTGTTGTGCAGTATTCCATTGTGTAAATGTACCACATTTTATTTATCCATTCTTTGTTTGAGGAACATCTAGGTTATCTCCAGTTTGTGGCTATTACAGTGGAGGAGGGTTTCCCTTTCTCCACACCCTCCACACCAGCATACGCTGTCACTTGAGTTTTTGATCTTAGCCATTTTGATGGGTATAAAGTTGAATTTCAGAGTTGTTTTGATTTGCATTTCTTTGATGACTAAGGGCATTGAGAATTTCTTTAAGTGCTTCTTTTTATACTTTTATTTTTTAAAATGATTTATTTATTTATTATATATGCATATTTCACCTGCACCAGATCTCATTACAGATGGTTGTGAGCTACCATGTGGTGGCTGGGAATTGAACTCAGGACCTATGGAAGAATAGCTTCTGAGTCATTTCTCCAGCCTGCCAAATGAACTATTTTATTTTTTAATTTAATTTTAATTTTTATATTAATTACAGTTAATTTACTTTGTATCCCAACTGTTGCCCTCTCTCTCATCCCCTACCAAACCCACCTCCCTCCCTCATCTCCTCCCATGCCCCTCCCTAAGAACACTGATAAGGGGAGGTTCTCCCCCTTCCAACAGACTATAATCTATCAGGTCTCATCAGGACTGGATGCATTGTCTTCCTCTGGGACATGGTAAGACTGCTCCCCTCGCAGGCAGAGATGATCAAAGATCCAGCCACTGAGTTCATGTCAGAGACAGTCCTTGTTCCCCTTACAAGGGTACCCACTTGGATACTGAGCTGCCATAGGCTACATCTGTGCAGGGGTTCTAGGTTATCTCCACAGAAGGTCCATGGTTGGAGTTGCAGAAAAGACCTCTGTTCCCAGATTTTTTGGTTCTGTTGCTATCTTTGTGGAGCTCCTGTCCCTTCCAGGTCTTTCTAGGGGAGATAAAAAGACCTTTACGTATTTCTTATGCATGCTTCTCAACTATTCGAATTTTCTCTGTTGTGACTTCTTAGTTTAGGACTGCACCCTACTTTTAATTGGGTTATTTGAGTTTTTGGTTTTTAATTTCTTAAGTTCTTTGTATATTTTGGTTTTACCTGCTGTCTGATGTAGGATTGGTAAAGATCTTTGCCTAATATGTAGGCTGTCATTTTTGTTTTATTGACAGTATCCTTTGCCTTAAAGAAGATTTTTAGTTTTATGAGGTCCCATTTATTAATAGTTGATCTCAGAGCCTGTGCTGTGGGTTTAGATAGCTGTATCCTATGCCAAAGAGTTCCAGACTTTTCCCCACTTTCTATCCTTATAGATTTAGTGTATCTGGTTTTATGTTGAGGTCTTTGATCCACTTGGACTTGAGATGTGTGCAGGGTGATAAATATGGATCTGTTTGTATTTCTCTACATGCAGACATCCAGTTAGACCAACACAATTTGTTGAAGTTGCTTTCTTTTTTCCATTGTGTGGTTTTGGCTTCTTTGTTGAAAATCAAGTGCCCATAGGAGTGTGGGTTTATATTTGGGTCTTTAATTCAATTTCATTGATCAATCTGTCTGTTTCTATGCCAATATGATGCAGTTTTTGTCACTATTGCTATATAGTACTACTTGAAATCAGGGATGTTGATACCACCAGTTCTTTTATTGCACATATATATTTTTAGCTATGTTGTGTCTTTTATTTTTCCATATGAAATTGATGGTTGCTCTTTCCAAGTCTGTAAAGAATCGTGTTGGACTTTTGATGGGAATTGCATTGAATCTAGAGAAGGTTTTTGGTAGGTTGGCCATTTTTACTATGTTAATCCCACTGTTCCATGAGAATGAGAGATCTTTCCATCTTCTGATATCATCTTTAATTTTTTCCTTCAGAGACTTGAAGTGCTTGACATATTGGTATTTCACTTGTTTGTTTAGAGTTACACCAATACATTTTATATTATTTGTGGCTATTGTGAAGAATGTGGTTTCCCTAATTTCCTTTTTAGCCCATTTATTATTTGTATATAGGGGGCTACTGATTTTTTTTTCACTTAATTTTCTATCAACCATATTGATGAAGGTGTTTATCAACTTAGAAGTGCCTTTGTATGTTACTTGCCTTTTTTTCCTTGCAGTTTTTAATATTCTTTCTTTGTTCTATATATTTAGTGTTTTGATTATATTGTAGCAGGAGGATTTTCCTTTCTAGTCCAATCTATTTGCTGTTCTCTAAGATTCTTGTATGTTTTTAGGCATCTCTTTCATTAGGTTAAGGAAACTTTCCACTGTGATTTTGTTGAAAATGTTTTCTGATCCTTGGAAAGGAAAGTCTTCTCTTTCTATTCATATTGGTCCTAGGTTTGGTCTTTTCATACTACCCTAGATTTCTTGGATGTTTTGTGTAAGGAACATTTTTTTTTTAGAATTAATATTTTGTTTGACCTATGTATCAATTTCTTCAATCGTACCTTTTACTCTTGAGATTCTATCTTCTATCTCTTACATTCTGTTGGTGATGCTTGTGTCTGCAGTTTCTGTTCTCTTCCTTAGGTTTTTTTTTATCTCCAGGATTCTCTCAATTTGTGTTTTCTTTTTTTTTTTTTTTTTTTCTTTTTTTTTTTTTTTATTTTATTTTTTCTTTTTAGTTACATTTTCTTAACTCCGTGTCCCAGCTGTATCCCGCTCCCTCATTCCCTCCCCAACCCCACACTCCCTCCCTGGTCTCCTCCCTGCCCCTTTCCAAGTCCCCTGATAGGGGAGGACCTCCTCCCATTTCATCTGTCCCTGTTTTATCAGGTATCTTCAGGGCTGGCTGCAAAGTCCTCCTCTGTGGCCTAACAGACTGCTCCTCCCCTGGGGGGAGGTGTCAAACAGCCTGCCCTTGAGATCCTGTTAGAAATAGTACGTGTCCCCCTTACTTTGGAAAACTACTTGGTTACTGAGCTACCACAGGCCACATCCGAGCAGAAGTTCTAGGTTATATCCATAGATGGTCCTTGGTTGAGTTTCAGTCTCAGAAAAGACCCTGTGCCCAGATATATTTGGTCCTTGTAGAGCTCCTATCCTTTCCATATCATACTAACTTCCCTTCTTTCATATGATTCCCTGCACTCTGCCGAGGGTTTGGTTATGAGTCTTAGTGTCTGCTTTGAAACACTGCTAGGTAGAGTCTTTCAGATGCCTTTTGTGGTAGACTCCTGTCATAAGTTCAAGGCACATCCCATTTGTCTTTCTAAATGAGGATTAATCACCTTCGCCTGTGTCCACTTTCTTGATTATCTTCTTTAGGTGTGTAGATTTCATTATGTTTATCATGTCTTGTAGGTCTATATAAGCGAGTATATACCAAGTTTGTCTTTCTCCTTCTGGGATACTTCACTCAGAATGATCTTTTCTAGATCCCACCACTTGCCTGCAAATTTCATGATTTCCTCCTTTTTGATTGCTGAGTAGTATTCCATTGTGTAAAAATACCACAATTTCTGTATCCATTCCTCCGTTGATGGACATCTGGGTTGTTTCCAAGTTCTGGCTATTACAAATAAAGCTGCTACGAACATGGTTGAACAAATGTCCTTGTTGTGTACTTGAGCAAATTTTGGGTATATACCTAGGAGTGGTATAGCTGGGTCTTGAGGTAGCACTACTCCTAGTTGTCTGAGAAAGCGCCAGATTGACTTCCAGAGTGGTTGAACCAGTTTACATTCCCACCAGCAATGGAGGAGGGTTCCCTTTTCTCCACAACCTCTCCAGCATGTGCTATCACTTGAGTTTTTCATCTTGGCCATTCTGATGGGTGTAAGGTGAAATCTCAGGGTCGTTTTGATTTGCATTTCCCTAATGGCTAATGAGGTTGAGCATTTCTTTAAGTGTTTCTCTGCCATTCGATGTTCCTCTTTCGAGAATTCTCTGTTTAGCTCTGTTCCCCATTTTTTAAGTGGATTACTTGGTTTGTTGCTTTTCTGCTTCTTTAGTTCTTTATATATACTTGATATTAGCCCTCTGTCAGATAAAGGGTTGGTGAAGATTCTTTCCCAATCTGTAGGCTGTCTATTTGTTTTGATGACAGTGTCTTTTGCTTTACAGAAGCTTTTCAGTTTCATGAGGTCCCATTTATTGATTGTTGCTCTTAGAGCCTGTGCTGTTGGTGTTCTGTTCAGGAAGTTGTCTCCTGTGCCAATGAGTTCTAGGCTGTTTCCCACTTTTTTTTCCAGCTGATGTAGAGTATCTGGTTTTATGTTGAGGTCCTTGATCCACTTGGACTTTAGTTTTGTGCAGGGTGATAAATATGGGTCTATTTTCATTTTTCTGCATGTAGACATCCAGTTGGTCCAGCACCATTTGTTGAAGATGCTGTCTTTTTTCCATTGAATGGATTTGGCTTCTTTGTCAAATATTGAGTATTCATAGGTGTGTGGGTTTATTTCTGGGTCTTCTATGCGATTCCATTGATCCTCCTTTCTGTTTCTATGCCAATACCATGCAGTTTTTATTACTGTTGCCCTGTAGTACAGCTTGAGATCGGGAATGGAGATACCTCCAGATGATCTGTTGTTGTACAGAATTGTTTTGGAGATTCTGGGTTTTTTGTTTCTCCATATGAAGCTGAGAATCTTTTTTTCAAGGTCTGTAAAGAATTGAGTTGGTATTTTGATGGGAATTGCATTGAATCTGTAAATTGCTTTTGGCAGGATGGCCATTTTCACAATGTTAATCCTACCAATCCATGAGCACGGGAGATCTTTCCATCTTCTGAGATCTTCTTCAATTTCTTTCTTCAAAGACTTGAAGTTTTTCTCAAACAGGTCTTTCACTTGCTTGGTTAGAGTCACACCAAGGTACTTTATGTTATTAGTGGCTATTGTGAAGGGTGTTGTTTCCCTAATTTCTTTCTCGGCCTTTTTGTCTTTGGTATACAAGAGGGCTTCTGATTTTTTTGAGTTGATTTTGTATCCTGCCACTTTGCTGAAGGTGTTTATCAGCTGAAGAAGTTCTCTGGTTGAATCTTTGGGTTCGCTCATGTATACTATCATATCATCTGCAAATAGTGACACTTTGACCTCTTCCTTTCCGATTTGTATCCCCTTGATCTCCTTTAGTTGTCTTATTGCTCTGGCTAGGACTTCAAGTACAATGTTAAAGAGATATGGAGAGAGTGGGCAGCCTTGTCTTGTCCCTGATTTCAGTGGGATTGCTTTAAGTTTCTCTCCATTGAGTTTGATGTTGGCTATAGGCTTGCTGTATATTGCCTTTACTATCTTTAGGTATGTGCCTTGTATCCCTGATCTCTCCAAGACTTTAAACATAAATGGGTGTTGGACTTTGTCAAATGCTTTTTCAGCATCTAAGGAGATGATCATGTGGTTTTTCTCCTTCATTTTGTTTATGTGGTGGATTACATTGATGGATTTCCGTATGTTGAACCACCCTTGCATTCCTGGGATGAAGCCTACTTGATCATGGTGGATGATATCTTTGATGTGTTCTTGGATTCGGTTTGCAAGTATTTTATTGAGTATTTTTGCATCAATGTTCATAAGAGAGATAGGTCTGAAGTTCTCTTTTTTGGTTGGATCTTTGTGTGGTTTAGGTATCAAAGTGACTGTGGCTTCATAGAATGAGTTTGGTAGTGTTCCTTCTGTTTCTATTTTATGGAATAGTTTGAGGAGAATTGGTGTTAGTACTTCTTTGAAGGTCTTGTAGAATTCTGCGCTGAAGCCATCTGGTCCAGGGCTTTTTTTGGAGGGGAGACTGTTAATGACTGCTTCAATTTCCTTGGGAGATATAGGACTATTCAGTCTTTCTACCTGATCTTGACTTAATTTTGGTAGATGGAATCTGTCAAGAAAGTTATCCATTTCATTTAGATTTTCAAATTTTGTGCCATATAGGCTTTTGTAGTATGACCTAATAATCGTTTGGATTTCCTCAGTGTCTGTAGTTATGTCCCCATTTTCCTGTCTGATTTTGCTGATTTGTATGGTTTCTCTCTGCTTTTTAGTTAGTTTGGCTAAGGGTTTGTCTATCTTGTTGATTTTCTCAAAGAACCAGCTTTTTGTTTCATTGATTCTTTGGATAATTTTATTTGTTTCTAATTGATTGATTTCTGCCCTTAGTTTGATTATTTCCAGCCGTCTGCTCCTCTTGGGTGTATCTGCTTCTTTTTTTTCTAGGTTTTTCAGTTGGGCCATTAAGTTGTTTGTATGTGATGTTACGGATTTCTTCTTGTAGGCACTTAGTGCTATAAATTTTCCTCTGAGCACTGCTTTCAATGTGTCCCATAAATTTGGGTATGTTGTGCCTTCATTTTCATTGAATTCTAGAAAGTCTTTAATTTCTTTCTTTATTTCTTCCTTGACCCAGCTGTCATTGAGTAGTAAGTTGTTCAGTTTCCATGTGCGTGTCGGCTTTTTGTTGTTTCTGTTGTTGTTGATGTCCAGCTTTAGTCCATGGTGGTCAGATAGTATACAAGGGATTATTTCAATCCTTTTGTATCTGTTGAGGCTTGCTTTGTGACCAACTATATGGTCTATTTTGGAGAAGGTTCCGTGTGGTGCTGAAAAGAAGGTGTACTCTTTTGAGTTTGGGTGAAAAGATCTGTAGACATCTATTAGGTCCATTTGATTTAGGGATTCTGTGAGTGCTTTTATTTCCCTATTTGGTGTCTGTCTGGTTGATCTGTCCCTTGATGAGAGTGGGGTGTTGAAGTCTCCCACTATTAAGGTATTAGGATCAATGTATGATTTAAGCTTTAATATTGTTTCATTTACGAATGTAGGTGCTCTTGTATTTGGGGCATAGATATTCAAAATTGTGATGTCCTCTTGTTGGATTTTTCCTTTGATGAGAATATAGTGGCCCTCCTTATCTTTTTTGATTAACTTGGGTTGAAAGTCTATTTTATTAGATATTAGGATGGCTACTCCAGCTTGTTTTCTGGAACCATTTGCTTGAAAAACATTTTTCCAGCCCTTTACTCTGAGGTAGTGTTTATCTTTGTTGCATAGGTGTGTTTCTTGGATGCAACAGAATGTTGGGTCCTGTTTCCGTAACCATTCTGTTAGCCTGTGTCTTTTTATTGGTGAGTTGAGTCCATTAATATTGATAGATAATATTGACCAATGCATGTTAGTTCCTTTTGTAATGGAGTCGATGATCTTACCTTGTTTCATTGCTTGTTTTCTTTTCATTTTTGTTGGGATGTTATCTGTATGCCCTGTTTTCTTGGGTGAATTCGTTTTCGTTGGATTGGAGTTTTCCTTCTAGTATCTTCTGTAGGGTTGGTTTGCTGTATAGATATTGCGTAAATTTAGTTTTGTCATGGAATATTTTGTTTTCTCCATCTATGTTGATTGAAAGCTTTGCAGGGTATAGTAGTCTCGGTTGACATTTGTGATCTCTTAGAGTCTCCATGATGCTTGCCCAGGCCCTTCTGGCTTTCATAGTTTCTGATGAGAAGTCTGGTGTGATTCTGATAGGTCTACCTTCATATGTTACTTGGCCTTTTTCCCTTGCTGCTTTTAATATCTTTTCTTTGTTCTGTAGATTTAGTGTTTTGACTATGATGTGACGTGATGTGTTTCTTTTCTGGTCTAGTCTATTTGGTGTTCTGTAGGCCTCTTGTATATTTATGGACATCTCTTTCTTTAAGTTGGGAAAATTTTCTTCTATGATTTTTTTGAAAATATTTTCTGGACCTTGGAGCCTGGAGTCTTCTTTTTCATCAATTCCTATTATTCTTAGATTTTGTCTTTTCATAGCATCCTTGATTTCTTGGATATTTTGTGATTGGAATTTTTCTGATTTTACTTTTTCTTTGAGAGAAGTATCAATTTCTGCAAGTGTGTCTTCAGCTCCAGAGATTCTCTCTTCCATCTCTTGTATTCTGTTGGTGATGCTTACTTTTGTGGTTCCTGATCTTTTCTCCAAGTTCTCCAGCTCAAGAGTTTTCTCATTTTGTGTTTGCTTTATTGATTCTAATTCTGTTTTCATGCCTTGCACCATTTCTTTTATGTGTTTGAATTTGGATTCCTGTCTCTCTACGATGGACTCTATTTCTTTGTTCATTTCCTTTTTGTATGCCACTACTTTTTTCTCTACTTGTGCCTCTATTTGTTTGGCTATGTTTGCCTGTGTTTCTTTAAGGGTTTTGTCTATTTCTTCTTTCTTTACCTCCAATTGACTGGCCAACTCTTTGAAAGATTTGTTCATTTCCTCCTTATAAGCCTCAAATAATTGAGCAAGCATGGCTTTAAGGTCATTTTCCTGTGCTTCTGATGAATTGGAGTATCCATCGATTTTGGGGTTTGCTGGTGAAGTCATGATGTCCTGATTTATGTTGGAAGTGTTCTTTCGCCTACCCCTGGCCATTGGCTTGTCTGAGACCTTCCCTGTTTGTTTTTGGATTCTGCCGATCAGACTGGTACTGTCTCTCTCTCGAGTCTGGAGAATTCTTCAGGAAGTTGAGAGAGGTCCCGTGTCCTTAGCGTATGCTGAGGACTAGCTGTACCTGTGGGAGGAAAGTACGCAGGCGCAAACAGAGGCAAATGCAAGCGTGCGTGTGTGTGTGTGTATATGTGTGTGTGTGTGTAAGTGGGTGTGGGCGTGTGTCTCGAGGGACAGAGTGATGGCTAATGTTGAACCCTTGAGTGTGTGGGAGGGGCTCTGCAATGTATATGTCGCAGGCGCTAGTGATGATCGCAGCGCAATTTCTGGCATTAACTGCCTTAACTCCTCAATTAGACCCACAGAGCAGGTACTTCAATGTTCCAAGTGCCCCTCTGTTTCCCAAAGTGGGTATATGGGTGGGAGGGGGTTCGATGCCTGGCTTCTGTTTTAGCAGAACCCAGGATCAGTGGAGCTGCAGATTCTCAAGGGTGCACTCACTTACAGGCAGGACACTTGGCAGAGATCGGCGTATCTGGGCTCTCTGCTCTCTGGTTTGGCCCTGCTTCTTTGATGTGCTCCGCCAGTTCCGTGCTGCTGTCACTGCCAGGTTATGAGGTCTTGCTGCAGCTGGAGATTTCAGGGTGGTCACGTCAGTGGGAATCGGGGTAATCAGCCTTTCTGTTCTCTGGTTTGGCCCTGGTTAGTCTTAAACTGGAGGGCTGATGTGCCCTGCCAGCTCAGTGCTGCTCCGCCGCCAGGTTAGAAAGTCCCGCTGTAACTGGAGACTGGGTTGCTAGTCCAGATGCTTTCTGGGAAGTCCTGGGGTCTCTTTACTGTGCTCTCCAAGCTTCGGAGGCCCAGCGCCTGGTGTGTCTAGCTTGTATGGCGTTTTTGTCTGGTTTTGGTGATTATATAGCGAATTCTCTGTCACTGTGGGATTGGGCGGGCCGTACCAACAGTGATGGCGCTCCTGCGGAGCTAGTATGGCGTCTAGCAGACTCGGGCCCTGGGAGGATGGTGCAGCCGCCGCGAGTGAATCTGGGACTCCGAGACACAGTACTGCTGGCCTTTGCCGATAAAGGGCTTGGGGCTCCGCCTCAGTGGCTGCAGGCCCCAGGCAGTTAGGTCTGCGCTGAGAAAGGCGAGTCGGCTGTGCCTGTGCCGAGGAGGAGGGAGGTCTGGGGGAGGGGAGTGCCGAGAGATCAAAGGATCGTTTCTCACCTTCCCCAATCAAGTCCGTGGGTGACCCGAGACCAAGGTTTTCACCTCCTGCGATGTTCCCTGTTGTTTAGAAAGTCTCTCCGTTGTTTCCCTGGCTTCAGAAGTTCTTCCACACATCAGCTCAGAACTTTATCTCCTCCACAGCTCGGAAACTGTGTGTGCTAGTCGCCATCTTGGCTCCGCCCCTTGTGTTTTCTTTATTGCTTCTATTTCTATTTTCAGGTCTTGAACAATTTTATTCATTCCTTTCACCTGTTTGATTGTATTTTCCTGTAATTCTTTAAGGGATTTATCCATTTCCTCTTTAAATTCCTCTGTCATCTTTATAAGTTTGAATTTAAGGTCATCTTCCTGCTTCCACTGTGATAGGATATCCAGGGCTTGTTGCAGTAGGATATCTAGGCTCTGGTGGTGCCATTTTGCCCTGGCTCTTGATTGTGTTCTTATCCTGGCCTTTTACCATCTGGTTGACTCTGGATGTTGCTGATGCTAACAAGACTCCGCAGGGAGGCAGGCAGAGCAGGGGGCATGACGATGGCACTCAGTGAACAGCAAGAAGCTCACTTATGTTGGCCGTGCCCTTGGAGGACCTGGATGTTCCTGGGACCCGGGAGGAAAGCAGGAAGAGCAATGGGTCTAATGACAAAGCTCAGGGGACAGAATACAATTCACCTCAGCTAGCTTTGCCCTAGGTAAACCTGGCAGACAGAGTCTAACCTGGATGTTCCTGGGGCACAACAGGCCTTCTCAAGAAGGCAGAAAGAGCTGTGTGCTGGATGATAAAGGTTAGGGGACAGTGCCCAGCTCACCTCTGCTGCTTTTATTTTCTTTAAGCTCCTAACTATGAGCTTAGACCAAAGAAAAGAGTTATCACATCATCTGATAACTATGCTGTTATATTTGGCAGTTTTACTTCCTGGTATTTTTTTTTAGGCAGTTTGATTTCCTGCCATCCCATAGTGTCTTCAAATTCCCTGTTTGCACAGTCACATTCACAATTTCTGCAGACATGTGAGTATGATAACTCTGCCCTAGTCTATGACCCATGCTAGAGGATCACACAGTAGGCAATTTAAAGTTTTTGCTTCCTTCCTAAGTAAGAGTAATGTTCAATCAGTGTAGTGGTGGTTACTACTCTAGAATTCATGAAAGAATAAGATAGAAAAACCTATAGGTTCTATGGAGCTTTGGTATATTTTTGCTTACTTATCAGGCTAGAATTCAGAGTTCCATCTAATACATTCCTCAGAGATAGAAAGCAAGAGTAAAAGAGAGGGGAACATTAGCCTGTGTTTGTGTTTGTTGTTACTGATTTTACCATTCCCTACAAAATTTATATCTGCACTAAGATTCTTATTTCCATGTGATACTTTGAAGTCTACAGTTGCTATTTTTCGACTGCTACAGGTAACTGGCCAGTTCTTAAAGATAAATGCCCTCTGTAGACACGTGGCTCATCTGTGTTAGAACCAAGATATCTACCCAGGTTTAAGAATGCAGAATACTGGTTTTTATACCCTCAGTTTCTGGGTCAGAGGTAGCAAATGGGGACATTCCCAAAATATCTTCACACAATCCCTTCAGACCAGTACAGGGCAACTGTGGCTGATTCTGACATGTGATGCTCTGGCTAGTAAGCCCAGGAAATTGGTTGCTTGGGAACCATGGTCACCAGAACAAAAGTTTGCCTTGACAATTTCATTTGGATTAACATTTCACAATTTCTGGTTCGAGAAGTTGAGGAGTTAGAAAACTGTCGTGATTCTCATAAACTCACTACTTCCTTTATTATAATATGTATTTTTAAAATTTTACTTATTTTATCTACTTTACATCCTAATTGTAACCCCAGCTCACCTGTCTCCCAGTATCACCCTCCTTCTCTCCTTCCTCTTGCCTCCTCCCCTATTCTTCAGGAAAGGGGAGCTCCACTTCTTGTCCATCCCAGTTCATCAAGTCATATCAGGGTAAGTGAGTTCTATTTGCCTGTGGCCTGGCAAGGAAGTCCTGCCAGGAGGAAGTGATCAAAAAGCTGGCAGGAAAGTTCCTGTCAGATGAAGTCCCAGCATTTTTTCTTACTTGAGGACCCACATGAAGCCTCAGCTGTCTATTGCTACATTTCATAGGGAGTCTAGGTCCAGTCCATGCATGGTCCTTTGTTGATGCTCTAGGCCCTGGAAAATATGTATTTTTATATGTACTTGCATTTTATAACTGTGATTTTCAAAGTTGAAAGAATAACACCAACAGTAATATCACCCAGGAAAATTCCTAAAACTGCACATTTTCAGCTTCCATCTTCCATCTACTGAAACAGAAACTCTGGGTAGTGAAGACCACCAATGTTTTGGATGAACCCCTCCAAGTAATTTAAATACATGTGTGAATCTGAGAACCACTGATTAAAAGTGTGCAAAGTCCATTCAGATCTATTTTTACTATGTTCTTAGACAATTTAGGTTTTCTGTTGTTGTTGCTGTTCTCATGGCACACTGTGGAACAAGCAGGATAGACATCCTTACTGTAAACACAAGAAACATAGGTTTGAGAAGCCCACATCATTTGAGTGCAATAAGGTCCCCATAAGCACACACATGTGGATCCGTGCATACATACAGAGAAACAGACGCTCACACATACTCACGCACACATGCACACAGAATCAAAACAGGGTGTTGCTACTTCTACTCTGACGAACCACATGCTCCATGACAAGCCAACTAGCAAATACTCGATACCAAAATCTGTGTAATCCTAACCAATATGGGGCACTGTATTCAACTGAATGTATTAGACTTCAGCCAGGAAAGTAATTTTTTTTTGCCTTTCTTTTTTTATTATTATTATTTTTTTTCTTTTTAGTTACATTTTGTTAACTCTGTGTCCCAGCTGTATCCCGCTCCCTCATTCCCTCTCCAACCACACACTCCCTCCCTGGTCTCCTCCCTGCCCCTTTCCAAGTCCACTGATAGGGGAGGACCTCCTCCCCTTTCGAAAGTAATTTTAAGATGTAGAAATAAATTTATGATCCACTGGAGAATGTGTTACCCCATTAAAAAAAAAGACTACACAAAGCTGAACTAGCAAATATTTTTAAAAACCGCAAAGTATCATAAAAATGCTTTCAAAATCACCAGCGTTTTGGTAGCCATATACTATGAACCATCACAAGGAAGAAAATTAGAGAACAGTTGTTTCTAATGTGACTGTAGTCTTTGGCCATACCACCCTGAATGCACCTGATCTCATCTAATGTGACCATTAATTACAGTCACTGTTGTTTTTAGACTTAATCGGCTTTTCATTTGCTAGTGCCTCTCAGTTTCGGATCCACATAACCTGAGAGGTGTAAGAACCTGGTGCAGTGTTTCAAAGCAGACACTAAGACTCATAACCAAACCCTCGGCAGAGTGCAGGGAATCATATGAAAGAAGGGAAGTTAGTATGATATGGAAAGGATAGGAGCTCTACAAGGACCAAATATATCTGGGCACAGGGTCTTTTCTGAGACTGACACTCAACCAAGGACCATCTATGGATATAACCTAGATCTTCTGCTCGGATGTGGCCCGTGGTAGCTCAGTAACCAAGTAGTTTTCCAAAGTAAGGGGAACACGGACTATTTCTAACAGGATCTCAAGGGCAGGCTGTTTGACACCCCCCCCCCAGGGGAGGAGCAGTCTGTTAGGCCACAGAGGAGGACTTTGCAGCCAGCCCTGAAGATACCTGATAAAACAGGGTCAGATGAAAGGGGAGGAGGTCCTCCCCTATCAGGGGACTTGGAAAGGGGCAGGGAGGAGACCAGGGAGGGAGTGTGGGGTTGGGGAGGGAATGAGGGAGCGGGATACAGCTGGGACACAGAGTTAACAAAATGTAACTAAAAATAAAAAAAATTAAAAAAAAAAAAAGTTGTTTAAAAAAAAAAGAACCTGGTGCCAAATCCCTCCCCTGGACCAATTGCATCAAAATTTGGGGAGATATCTGGAATTTTTAAACAATGGTCCCTGGTTGACCCCAGGGCACATCTATGCATGAGATTAACTGCTGTAGAAACATCAGCCAGCTTAGCTTGTTCAACAAATGTCTAGTTACTCTAGCCCTGCTTATGAGTTCAAAACTGCTTTTCAGAGGTCAGTATCCCGACTTCTTCCTGCCCCTCTATCACTCATCAACAGCTTCATCATTCCCAGACTCTTCTATCTGCTGTTCGTTCCTCCATCAAGACACTTGCTTCAGCAGCTTTCTTGGTGCCCTTGTCATTATCATCCTTCAGAAGCCAGACCAACTGCTCCCTGTCTAAGAACACTATGTTGACTATTTCACATGAAGTCATATTCAGCATCTTTATCTCTTTAGGGCATGTTTTACAACCCTAATTATGTATGTATTGATTTTTGTATGCTTTTGGTCTTGCCTCAATATAGTAGGAAATCCAGAAAATGGAGACCTTGCTCTTCTCATTCAATGCCATAGTCCCAGTATCTGGATATATGCCTGGTTTGATAAATATTTCTTGAATAAATGAATGAAAAGGAAAGAATGAGGGTTTGATGATTAATCTTCAGGCTACTAATCATCAGAATTTGAACTCCAACATTCTGAGTCCAGATTCATTGATGTTTTTCTCCTGACTCAATCTCACTGACCAATTCTACTTTCATTGTCTTCACACATGTTTAGATGAACAAGGTTAGAAAAGACATACTGTTCCTAATAAGGGCCCTGGGACTTGGTGACTTGGAGTTCACTTTATGTACTGTGGCAAGGAGTGGGCGAATAGGTACTGTACAGAACCAGCTGTGTAAACAGCATCACTTCCAGTCCAATTTAAATGAAGTCAGTAAATTATGCCTCCAGACCCTAAGCCATTTATTTCACCATTATGGAGGAAGAAAAAAAGAGTGTTCAAGAAAGCAATTTTTCTGCCTAGGTATTCCATTAAGAAAAAAGAGTCGAAGGGGCCCCTGAGGGAGAGTAGGGCACCTGATATGACTGTGGGAGACACTTTTTTAAAAAATGGTATAATCAAATGGTGGCTCACTCACCCCAAGTCAGTTATTCCCATTAGCAATAATGAAGGGCCATAAGCTAGCATGCACTTGAGCCCACAGTATACACCGGAGGAGATTCAAACGGCCAGGGAAGCGTGCAGAAGCAATAAGACCAATGGTAATAATAAGTCACCTTTGTCAACTCTCTGGAGGATGCTATTATCCTAGAAGTAGCAACGTTTTTGTTTTTTGTTTTCTCACTCCATCCCCACTGTTTCTGACAATGACAGAACACGTGTCCTGTTCTGTTGGTTTAACATATATAACAAGGGTAGATTTTGCTCTTTCACCACCCACAGTAACACAACCTCATGTAGCAAAACTATTGCAGACAGTCCATTCTGAACTTAGGGCTGACTATCAGTGCTTGACTAGCATGTGCATTTAAAGAATGCTTAGGCTCAGAGAAGATGAGGGAAGGGGCTACAGCCAAGATACAAAGTGAGTAAATTTTAACAAATAAATGAATAAACAAACAAATAAAATGTGCTATAAATAGAAAAAAATGCTTGGAATAGCAGAGGGTAGCATAATAACTACACTTTGCCTGGATGTCACTATAATTACCTGCTACAGAGGGCCTCTGAAAGCCAGAAGAAGAAAACAGGAAACAACCTAGGAACCTGCCAAAGAGGGCCTCTGAAAGCCTCTGCCATGCAACTGTCAAAGCAGATGCTGAGCCTGATGGCCAACTGTCGGACAGAGTGAATGGAATTTTATGTAAGAAGTGGGAAATAGTAAGAGCTGGAGAGGACAGGAACTCCACAAGGAGAACAACAGAACAATAAAATTTGAACACAGGGAACTTCCCAAAGACTCATACTCCAACCAAGGACTATTCATGGAGATAACCTAGAACCCTGACAATGCAGCCACTTCTGATGAGAACTGATAGACTAAGATCAGAAAGAAGGAGAGGAGGACCTCCCCTATCAGTAGACTTGGGGAGGGGCATGCATGCAGAAAGGAGGGGAGGAGGGAGGAGTTTATGGGGGGATACAAAATGAATAAAGTGTAATTAATAAAAAAAGAAAAAAAGTGCTACAAATAGAAAAAATGCTTGGAATAGCAGAGGGTAGTATAAAAACTGCACTTTGCTTGGATGTTGCTATAATTCTAAAAAAAAAAAAGAATCCTAGTTTCTATTTGAGTGAGAATAGTCATGCAAGAATGGTCATGCAACTTCCTCACCATCTTTCAGTTGCTTAGTGACAGAATTGGAATTCCAACCAAGATAAACACAAATTTGTAATCAACTATAGTCCTAGGAAGACCCTAGATATGCTTCTAATTATAATAAATACCTACTTGTATTGGTATTAATATTAGTAGTCATCATCAACAATAAAGGAAAGTCTATGGTAACACTATGATAAGGCAAAAACGCATTACACATATGATCTCATTTAAACCTTGCAGTAATTAATTCCTACCACAGTAATATCCAGTAGGAATTATAACTTTCTCCTTACAGATAAAGGTACTGAGAGTCAGAAAGCTAGATGGAAGCCAGTAAGTAGGCTATTAGGTGAGCATATATCTTTCATCTTTTCTTATGCTTTGGTCCTCTGAATGAACTAGACTAAAAAATGGCAGGCCTTCCCACAACATCAAAAATATTGAACTGCCATTTTTGAAGTCTGCTTTGGTTGCTACTAAGGCATTCTGTGACCTTAGACTAGATCTTCTCTCATTTCTGGTGGATAGTCTGTCTGGCTTTTTTCTCTGTCTCCTCTTGATTCAGGGCTGAGGGCCTTTTCCAGTACACAAACTTAGGCAAAACACACAAAGCCATGGTAGGCTATCCAGTTGGGCTCTCTTGAATGGGAAATCATCTAGTTTAAAAATTGATGATGAAGGCAAATCTTTATAGGGACAAATGTCTCAAAGGAACAAAGAGCAAGACCAGGTTATGGAGAAAAAAATTTAAACAGGCATGTTCACAAGACATTTGGGGACAAGGAAATCTAGGGCTGAGAGCATAGTTACCTGAACTTGAAAATAAGGTAAAGACCAAATTAAAGCAGGAGGCCTCAGGCATGAATACAAATAGATGCTTATCAGCAAATCAGTCTGTTGCAGCAAGTAAAACGGAACACAGAAAGATCCTCTTATGGTTCAAATAAAAGCCAGGGAAATGTGGGAGGTGAAAGAGAGGCCGAATTCAAGGGTTTGGGATTCCTCATAAGGTTCTGAATAGAATCACCCTAGTAGCAATAGCAGCTAACAGTTCTTGCAGGCCAAGTGGGCACAGGAGACTTAACTGTATGCAACACATTATTTTTCTCACTCAGCCATTGGACTATGATGATGAAAACTTGTCTAGACTGTTCAGCTCATCAGAAGAGAAGACAAGATTCAGGGTCTGCCTCTGGTCTTCCCAATCTTCTGCTCCCACCTATGGTGATGGATTATTTTGTTGGGGCAGAAATTAAGAGCAGGATTTGTGATCAGTTGGATTCCAGACATGAATATTCTTCTGTAAGGGGTTAAGAGAGGATGTGTGATGCTGGTTTCTTCTGCTTCTTTTCTCGGTCCACTTTAGGTGCTATCTTGGCTGAGTTTATGATCTATCTCTGTTAACTGTTGATATCCTTTCCCATGTATGTGACATCTGTTTCTTCCTTTACATTCAAACCTCTCTATTTAATTTATTTTTTTCCTTATTGATGGAATGGTTGATTGACAGATCTGAAAAGTCTGCCAAGTGTATTTTGCTATGTCAAGTCCATTCTGAGGTACTGAGTTCACAGAGGGATGGAAAGATAAAGAAGAGGTTATAGGATATCCTCCAGTGTTAAAAGTTTGTAGACAAAACCTACTTCTATATACAATGGGAAGCATATAGCAAGAAGATTACATTAAGGGGCTAAAGTTTATCTAGGGCAGGACAATAGGGCTCCTTTAAGTGACTGACACTGCAGATGAGTTATTCAACCTGTTCTAGGACATATGTACAAAATGCCTTGTGTATCAAATTCTGCTCTGCATGAACATCCCTCAAGGCACTAGTAGAAAACCAGATTAAGGATCTTCTACAGTGGTTTAGACTGCATCAAGAACTTTATTTCAAGTTGTCTGAGACACAGTGTTCAGGCAATGGATACACAAACAAATTCACATATACAAGATGTCATGGAAGTAAACAAATAGACACTGACAGCCACTTGATGTGGGCAGTTATGGCCTCCGTGTAGCACCTGAAAAATCAGCATGGAGGAGAAAGAAGTTTACTTTCTTAGAACCACAGAAACAATTGAAATGAAGAGTTCACATTGACTCAAAATTACAAGGAGTAATGCAAGGTGAGCTGTCTGGATTCAACCTCTGAGGTCTGATTTGACAAAACTGAGTTTTTCTTCAGAGTACGTAATGTCTTTTGTCCACCTGAGAGGCCACTAACTGACAATGTTCTTTTAAACTCCTGATATTTTACTAGAATCTCTAGCAAATGTAAATATTTAAAAGATGGTGGCTTTTTATATTTCTGTTGCATTGACCTATCCTTTCTCCTGTATGTTAAGTTGGCCCTCTTTAAGATAAGTCACAACTCCTAAAATCACCTAAATTTAACTTTGTAGATTTCTCCATGTTATGTAGAAAATAGGGCCCAACAAGCCATCCACCTACCTAAACTTACATGAGCTATGTATTAGTATTTGTTGAGCATGTAGTTATTTGCCTAGCTCTGTCCCATTGTGGCCCTATGATGGAAAGACAGACATCATCTCATACGCATATCAAACTTAAAAGGGTAAACATGAAGGAGGGAGAGAGAGAGGCAGAGAGAAAGAGAGAAATACAGACAGAGAAATACACATGTGTAGAAAAAGAGAGAGAATATGAGATCTTGAGAGATGTAGGGAAGATTGAAATGAATTTGAAGTAAACCTGGGCTACATAGTGAGTTCCAAACTATAATGGGTTAAGTAAACTGTAAAAGGGTTAAGACATTGCTTCAAAAATTTGTAACAATATGAAGTACTTTGGGAAGAAATAAAGATGGAAAGGGAACTGAGAATAATAGAATCAATGGTTTATCTTAGTCTCAGAAATCAGAAAGCTAAGCACACTATATCCTAAGAACCCCGGTCAGAATGGCTTGGTGTCTGTTTAAAAATAAAAAAAGAGAAGTAAACAAACATGAAAAACAGGGAAAGGATGGCCAAATAGTTTGGTAATAAGTTGAAAGGATATGGTAAACCATATGCCCAGTTCTATAGTTTGGAAGAGCCACCCCAAAAGCCTCATGTTTTGAAAGCTTTGTCTTTGATGATGGCACCACTGGGAAGTAATGAAAAGGAGGTGGGTCCTAGAGAAAGAAATGAAGTCATTAGAGTCATGGGGCCATGACTTTAAAGCCACTTCTCAGCTGCCATGAAGAAGTTTCACCACTTGCTTTTCTGTCCAAGATGTTCTTCCTCATAACTCAGTGCATGCCAACATAGCCAGGTAATGTATACCTACGAATGGTTCATTCACATTAATATGAAATTCAATGGGAATACAGAAAAGTTAAAAGTTGTCCTATTTCATGGATATGCTGCATGTCTTACTCAGTTTTCACTTAGGGAATGTTTAGGTAACCACTATATTTTGTCTGTTGTGGATGGTGCTGCCATGAAGTTCAAGCACAAGCTTTTGTTTGGCTATGTGTTTTCATTCTGTTAGGTATATACCTAATAATGAAATTTTGGCATTTGTGTTAACTGTATGTTTAGCTTATCAAGGAAATGCCAACCTTCCATGACTATGCCAGTTTGCATTCCAGCCACCAATATGTCATGGTTTTGGTTTCTTCTTATCATCTACATACTTATATTGATACAAGGGCCCACATATCACATGGGATTCAATTTATGTGAAACAGTCAAACTAGGCAAACCCGTAGAGTAGAATGCAGATTACTGGTCGCTTAAGGCTACAGGAGATGGAAGAAGGTGGGGTGACTGATTAATTATCCTTTTAGGATGATAAATTAGAGAATGAAATCTAAGTAATGGAATTAGTAGTGATTGTCGCAAAACATTGCCAATGTATTTGATACTGCCGAATTATGTACTTTAAGATGGTTGAACTCCTAAATATTATATGTACTTTATTATGGTAGAAGACAAATATACCTGAAAATTACATGGGAAGTGAATTAAGAAGGATGTGAGAAGTGTGGGGAGATGACCAAAGCAATCTAGGTGAGAGGGATGAAAGCTGAAAGCAAGAGAAGACCTTGGGAGTGGACTTTCACTAGATCAGGCTGAGACTTTCTTGATCTTTAATGTAACCTCATCTTTTACCCATAAATTTAATTCCCTTGATGTTCCATGTCAGGGCAATGTCTTTTTCTGTCTCCCATAAATTGAATCCTCTTACCCATTGATTCACTGCTAGGTCTCTCCTCCCACTGAGGCCCCTGTCATCCCAGAAGCGTCTATGTCTTACTACATTTGTTAAATAAATAAAAATAAATCATCAGCATCAGAGAGCTTAAAGCTGTGTGTGGAAACCTGCTGGGCTGCTCTTCTCGTTGCTGCCTTCCTCCTCGTTTTCCGATCCCAGTCAAGTTAGGGTCCTGGACCACATGTAAGTAAGAAGGCCCTAAAATCGATATCGTATTTAACGGGAAAGCACTGAAGTATGGCCAGCCCTGAAGCAATCTGCTGACTCGCTAACATCAGGAGAGCATCTCGGGCTCAGCTGCTACTGCCCTAGCATGGGTGGAAGCCTCACAAAGACAAATTGCTGTCATCAAGTCTCAAGAAGAAAGACTTGAGGCCTACCTACTGCATCAGCGGGGAAGAGAAAGAAGGGCAACCGGGTCGCTCCATCCCTGCTATGGTAATGAGGATCGCTCCTGACATTGGATGGCAGTGACTTGAATGTGACTTGGAAATCACCTCGTGTTTCCTGTTAGCAGTCTGACTTTGTGTGTTGCAGGGTCAGCACAGGCCAGGCCTGTTGGTGTGACTTTGCAGAGAAGGTGCTCTGATCCCATTAATATGGACTCTGCCTCCTTCAACCCTGGCACAAACAAGCATGCTGTCATCCACTGCACAGCAGAGAGCAGGTGCAAAAAGAAAGCTCGGAGCCACGAAAAATCAACATAACCAGGCAAGCATCACTCACTACATTTTTCTCCTCAGATTCAGCCTTGCACACCAGTTAACAGGGACCCTGGTGCTTGGCATCATTACATCTCATTATGGAGTCATTTCAGTAGGCATCTCTCAATAGGGAACAATGCAACAAGGCAAGTAGACTGATGATCGCTGAGGCTACACAAATCCGCTATTAAATACTAGCTCCCCTACCTCCTAGTGGAGTGGCCTCAGGAAAGACATCTAGCTCCTAAAGCCTCGGGCTCTTTATCTGGGAAGTGGATGTTAGGCATATCCTTCATGCAGCTCCTGGGAGGAGTGTGATAGCTGTATGTATGTCAGGGGTTAACAGTGCTTAAGACAGCAAATGTTATTTAATAACTTTAGGTGATTTCTATTGGAATCGTTGTTTCATGCAAAAGCAGAGGATTTTTATTGTTATAAGGAACTCTTCCAGGATGAAGGTGTCAATATAAACAACTATAAAGACTGGCTGACATAATTTTCAATGTTTTCCTCCCTAGAGCCCACATTGAATAGAGGCCAGGAGTCGTGGCCCAAATCTTGGGAACAGTGTAGAAATTCAAATTCCTCCATGAGCTCTGGAAGGGCTGAATGAGAGAGGATGATTTGGAGGGAAGCTCAGAGCCAGCCATGCTGGATCCCTCACAGCCTAACTTCTTTCAGTTGTGATCAGTTGTACATGTCTCAAGCCAATCGGGAGGGGTGATTCCCGGGAGACTGTTTCAGAAGCCATGGTTAGCAAGAAGTTCTGTTTTTATGACTTACAGCCTGGGGAAGCCTGTAGTCAGAAGACTGTAGTCAGAATACCAGTGTACGGGAGGTTCACAGTGGGCAGTAGGGTAGAAGGACGTTGGGGTCTATTTGATTAAAGGCTTCCCAGGAAGCATCCTGTAAGTGAAATGGTTGAGTGAAAGAATGATTATGTCAACAATCATAAGGAGTCCAAACAGAAATATGGAAATGTCCGCTATCAGTGCTATAGTCTATTCAAAGACTATTTAATTGCATTTCTATACAGTTCAAAACTAAGCTGTATTGCTGACTTTGCTATGAAAAAAATATCTAACAAAACAACTTAAGTAAGGAAGTGCTGTTCTCTTTTTTGTTTTGTTTCGTTTTTGCTTGTTTTCGGTTCATTTGGAAGGTCCAGATGATGATGACTGGGGAGGTATGGTGGCAGGAACGTGAGGGAGCTGATCACACTATTGTAGCCACACTGTTCTCACCCAAGAGAGGAAGACCAGGATGAGCTCTATATAGATTTTAAGTTTTTATTGAGCCACACAGACCCAGCCAGGAAAACACACTTTTGGGTGTAAAGAGGTGGCCTCCGAGTAGGGGGATTATGAAGGAAAAAAAAAAAAAATCACAAGTTGGCAGTTTCTGCCCTGCCAAGTGAGGTGGCTGTTGACAAGCATAAAAGGACATGAACTTGCTATAAAATTGGGGCATAGCTGTGTCACCATGGTATCACTGTTTGATCAGGGAAGGGAAAAAGGAAACCTTGCTAAAGAACCAGAACAATGGTGAATTAGTTATGGTTCCCAGAAAGTACAATGCATGCCTGAGGGTCAGGCTTACCTAAGTTTTAGTCGAGATAGGGTCAGTATTTAGTAAATATGTTTTCCTCACCTCAATATGGCATCTACAGCTCCAGTCACAGAGAGAAAGAGAGAGAGCGATGGATGCTTGTACTCAACACTCTGTTCAGGCTAGAACCCCAGACCACCTTTATTCAGGGTAGGTCTCCCCTTCTTAGCTAAGCCATTCTTGAAATATCATCATAGATGTAAACAGACATGTGGTTTCATGTGATCCCAAATCCAGTTTAGCTGCCAATGGCGTTTAACCATAACAGAAGCCAAATTGTCCATGGAGCTAAGAGGCAGTGAAGTGTTGTATTTGTCGATGCGAGTTGCAATAACACATGTATTTGGTTTTGGTTTTGTGAAGCCTCTTTAGGCCTACAGTTCATCTACTTTTCTATATATATGTCATTTTCCCAAGAATGAAGAGCTGGACTGGCTAGGAATGTAAATGACCTATAATTTATAAGGTCTGGGATCCTTCTTTACCAATGGGATTAAAAAAACAAAAAAGTCAGAAGAAGAAGGGAAGGGGACCTGGGGAAGCCTAAGAAGATTAAGAGGAAGAGAAGTTGCTGCTTCACATCTCCAGGAAGCACTGACAATTCAGGGTCCTTGGCATCAGCAGACACAGGCAATGGTGGCTGCAGGTCAGGAACCAGCTCCCTCGCTAGGACTCTGCAGGGGGTTTAATGGAACAAAGCACACAGCAGCATCCTTCCAAGAGAATCTGGGCACTAGCTGCATGAGCTGAGCGAGTCTGCCAGGGGAGCCCACCTGTACAGATACACCTCTTTTGAAGATTCCCAGAAAACACTTAGCATGATTTTGACCTTCCTCCACACAGAGTTCATTCACACAGGAAGAAAATACAGCTTTAGGAAGTGACCAGGAGTCTGGTTTTACCCTGAGTCTAGTGACAGTGCCTAATGATGATTCATAGTATGCTGTGAAGATGTCATTTTGAAGTAGATGTAGCCATCATTCTCCTCACTGTAGTCAAATGTAAGTCATAGGGCACAATAGAATAATTTCAAGTTTAATATAATAAAATATTAAACTTGAATAGAAGAATAGTGAAAAGTAGAAATTTCCAAGCTATATACCCATCTTTACTTTTGCTTCTGGGAGAAAAGTATTAAAACCACAATGCCCTGCTCCTCACAAACACTTCTAATAAATAATAGAGCAAAAGATTACTCATCTTGACAACACTGTTTATTGAATAGAACTGTTGTTAGGTATCAAGCAATTGGTGTATGCAAAAATCTGGTAACTCCTAGTTTGCTGAGAGCTGAAACTATGAAACTGTGAATATCACTACAATGAAATATTCATGTACTGCTTTCCTCTTCCAAATCTCTTTTTTGGACATCCTCAGTAATGATAACTTATTAGAATTAATTTCCATGAATAGAATTAAATACACATACCAGTTTGGGTATATTTAAGGCCTATAAATTATGCTTACTATTTTTTTTTTTTTTTACTTTTTAGAAAATATAAATGTCACTGCCAGAGTTTAATTCTAGTTTTCTCTTCCTTTGTTTTATTCCACTCATTTATTTGTATTTGCATAGCAAAGTTATCTGGCCAAAGGTCAGAAAACCTGTTGACCTTGCTGTTGAGCTTTGCACTAAGTGGGCACTTGGGGGTCACAGTGGTGCAGTTCTGCAGAAGACAGACATGACAGTTACAGGCTTAGCCAGGCTCAGGAAATGGGCCCCACCCCATACAGCCTCTAAACTAACTAAAATCAGACTTCATATTTGAATCGCAGCTGCATGAATTACTTTCAATCTAAGGTGGCTTTGAAAATTTTATATTAATGCATTTGAATATAAAAAGTAACGAGAGAAATCTATAGGCCTATTTAACTTTAAAGTTTTATATGCTTGAAACTGGATATATTAGAACTGTAGTTCACAGTGGTGCATAGTAGTCATGGTGTAAGATCTATGATCTGGCTGGGTTGCTGGGGCTGGATGGTCTAACAGCACAACCAGTTATTTTTAGAACATGAGAAGAAGCCAAATGCAGGGTGTGTATTTTGGCTGACAAAACAAAGGGCAGAAGGCAAGAACCACCAAGTTTTTCCACGTACCTCAAGTAGGATGCCTGAAAAACCTATACCTCTCTTGCCATGAGTGTCTTGCTCTTCTTTCAGAATACTCAGATTTTAATTCCCACTTCAGATTCTCCAAGTAGCCTACTTCAATTACACAGAGGGTATGGAGAATTTATTTATTTATTTACTTATTTCTTACTTAAGGCAGGATCTGTGTATCCTGAGCTGGCCTGACTGAAACTTGCTATTGTAGACCAGGCTGGCCTTGAACTCAGGATGATCCAACTGCCTCTGCCTTCTGAGACTGAGGATTAAAACCATGCTCCAACTCACCTATTCCATTTTAAATTTTATTTTTATTTTATGACTATGAATGTTTCTATCTATCTATCTATCTATCTATCTATCTATCTATCTATTTGTGTGTGTGTGCATCATGTGCAAGATTAATGTCTATGGAGGTCAAATGAGGGTGTTGGATCCTCTGGAATTTGAATTAGAGATAGTAGGGAGCTACTATGCAGATGCTTGAAAACAGATCAGGTTTTTCTGCCAGAATAGTAAGTGCTCTTGACCATCTCAATCTGCCCCTGAAAGGGAAATCGTAAAGTAATAAATCATCATCATCATCATCATCATCATCATCATCATCATCATCATCAACAGAATATAAAAGCAACTCTATCATAGTTAAAATGTTTCTCACCAAAAGGCAGGTCAACAATACAAAAACTAAACAGAGAAATAATGTTACTAACAGATTTCATGAAGAAAATGGACCTAACAGACACCTAGAGAACTTTTCACCAAAATACAAATGAATATACCTTCTTCTCAGCCTCTCATGGAACCTTCTCCAAAACTGACCATAGATTCTGTTACAAAGCAAGCCTTAACAGATATAAGAAGACTGAAATATTCCCTTGTGTATTATTAAACCATAATAGACTGAAGCTTGATCTCAACAACAGCAGAAAAAACAAAAAGCCTACACACATACGAAAACTGAACAACTCTTTACTCAAGGACAACTGGGTCAGGGAAGAAATAAAGAAAGAAATTAAAGACTTTTCTAGAATTCAATGAAAATGAAGGTGCAATAATCCCAAACTTATGGATTACAATGAAAGCAATGCTAAGAAGAAAGGTCATAGCACTAAGTGCCTTCATCAAAAAATTTGACACATCTCATACAAGCAACTTAACAGTACATCTGAAATCTCCAGGGCGGGGGTTGGGGGGAAGCAGACTCACCCAAGAGGAGTAGATGTCTGGAAATAATCATACTCGGGGCTGAATCAATGGTTTAGAAACAAAAAGAACAGTTCAAAGAATTAACAAAACCAAGAGCTGGTTCTTTGAGAAAATCAAGATAGACAAACCTCAGCTAAACTAACTAAAGGCAGAGAGACACTATCCAAATCAACAAAATCATTACAAAGAGGGGGGCATAAAATAGACAATGAGGAAATACAAAGAATCATTAGGTCTTACTTCAAAAGCCCATATGCCACAAAATTTGAAAATCCAAGTGAAATCAAAAATTTTCTGATATATTCCATTTACCAAAGTTGAATAAAATCGGGTAAACAAATTAAATGGTTCTATATCCCCTAAGAAAATAGAAACAGTCATCAAAAGTCTTCATTCCATAAAAAGACAGTGCCCAGATGTTTTCAGCATACCATTCTATCAGATTTTCAAAGATTCCAATACTCTTCAAACTATTCCACAGAATAGAAATGGAAGGAACATTACTAAGCTCATTCTACGAGGCTACAGTAACCTTGGTACCTAAACCACACAAAGACCCAAAAGAGAAAGAAAATTTCAGTTCAATCTCCCTTATGAACATTGACACAAAAATACTCAATAAAATACTCACAAACTGAATCTAAGAACTCATCAAAAATATCATCCACCATGACAAGGTAGACTTCATCCAGACATGCAAGGGTGGTTCAATATATGAAAATCCATCAATGTAATTCACCATATAAACAAACTGAAAGGAGAAAAACACATGTTCATCTCTTTAGATGCCAAAAAAGCATTTGACAAAATCCACCACCCCTTCATGATAAAAGTCTGGGAGAGATCATGGATACAAGGCACCTAAACATAGTAAAGACAATATACAGCAAGCCTATAGCCAACATCAAAGTAAATGGATGGAAATTTAAATCAATCTCACTGAAATCAGGGACAAGACATGGCTGCCCACTCTCTCTGTATCTCTTTAATATAGTACTTGAAGTCCTAGTTAGAGCAATAAGACAACTAAAGGAGATCAAGGGGATACAAATTGGAAAGAAAAAAAAAAGTCAAAGTATAATTGTTCAAAGAGGATATGATAGTATATAAAAGTGAGTCCAAAAATTCTACCAGGGAATTCTTACAGCTGATAAACACCTTCAGCAAAGTTGCTAAATACAAAATTAACAACAACAACAACAACAAAAATCGTAGTCTTCCTATATACAAAACAAAAACAGGCTGAGAAAGAAATTTGGGGAAAAACATACTTCACAACAGTCACAAAAACTACAAAGCATCTTGGTGTAACTCTAACCAAGCAAGTGAAAGACTTGTATAAAAAAACTTCAACTCTCTGAAGAAAGAAATTGAAGAAGATAACAGAAGATGGAAACATCTCCCATCCTCGTAGATCTGTGGGATTAACATAGTAAAAATGGCCATCTTACCAAAAGCAATCTACAAATTCAATACAATTCCCATCAAAATGCCAACACAATTCTTTACAGAACTTGAAAGACTAGTTCTCAACTTCATATGAAAAAAACAAAAAACAAACAAACAAACAAAAACAAAAAAACAAAAAACTGGGACCTGGAGAGATGGCTCAGGGGTTAAGAGTACTGGCTGCTCTTACAGAGGGCCTTAACATAAAACCTGACACACTAAATCTTTTAGGAGAAAAAGTGGGGAAGAACCTTGAAATCATTGTCACATAAAACAAATTCCTGAATAAAACACCAACAGATCAGGCTCTGAGAACAACAATTCATAAATGAGACCCCATGAAACTGAAAAGCTTCTGTAAGCCAAAGAATACTATCAATGGAACAATGACAGCTTAGAGACTGGAAAAGATCTTCACCAACCCTACATCTGACAGAGGGATAATATACAATATATATAAAGAACTCAAGAAATTAAACACCACCAAAAAATACAATTTAAAAATGAGATATAAATCTAAACAGAATTCTCAATAGAAGATTCATAAATGGTGGAGAAACACTTAAAGAAATGCTCAATGTCCTTAATCATCAGAGAAATGTAAATCAAAACAACTCTGAGATTCTATCTTACATCCATCAGAGTGGCTGAGATCAAAAATTTAAGTAACAGCACATGCTGGAGAGGATGTGGTGAAAAGCATACACTCCTCCATTGCTGATGGGAGTGCAAACTTGTACAACCAGTTTGGAAATCAATCTGGTGCTTTCTCAGAAAACTGGGAATAGTTCTACCTCAAGATCCAGCTATGCCACTCCTGAGCATATACCCGAAAGATGTTCCACCATACCCCAAGGACATTTGCTGAGCTATATTCTTAGCAGCTTTATTCATAACAGCCAGAATCTAAAAACAACCCAGATGTTCCTCAACCGCAGAATGGATGAAGAAATTGTGGTACATTTACACAATGGAATACTACTTACTCAGCTACTAAAAACAAGGAAATCGTGACATTTGCAGGCAAATAGATGTAACTAGAAAAGATCATCCTGAGAGAGGTAACCCAGACCCAGAAAGACATACATGGTATATATTCAGTTATAAGCAGATATTAGACATATAATACAGGATAACCATACTATAATCCATAGACCTAAAGCTAAATAAAAATGAGGACATTAGGGAGGATGCTTAATTCTTACTCAGAAGGTCAAACAAAATAGACAGGAGCCTACCATAGATGTCCTCTGAAAGACTCCACACAGCAGAGGATAAAAGCAGAAGCTAAGACTCACAGCCAAACTTTGGGCAGAGTGCAGAGAGTTTTACAGAAAAAGGGAGGGGTTGGGGAATAGAAGAACCTGAGGAGACAGGAGTTTTACAAGGAGACCAACATAACCAATAAAACTGGGTATAAGAGGGCCTGGATAATCTGATGCATCAGCCAAAGACCATGCATAGAGAGGACCTAGACCCCTGCTCAGATGTAGCTGTTAGACAGCTCAGTCTCCATGAAGGTCTACTAATAAGGGAAAGGGGTCTGTCTCTGACATGGACTCTGTTGCCTGCTCTTTGTACACTTCCCCTTGGGAAGAGCCCTTGCCAGGACACAAGGAGGATGCAGGCAGTCCTGATGAGACTTGATAAGCTTTGATCAGATGGTAGAGAAGGAAGGCTCTTCCTTTCTGAGGAATGGGGAAGTAGGATAGGGGGGAAGAGGGAGAGAGGGTGGGACTAGCTGGTGAGCTAATTTCGAGATGTGAAAAACTAATGGATTTAAATAAAATATGTTTCTGTGGTTAAATGTGAAATAGAGTTCTGAGCTCTTTAGCATCCAAGACAGAGGAAAACAAGATGAGAAGCCTTCAATGACATAAGTGTATCAACGCAGCAGCTTAATTTCTGCTTGAAACTTCTTTGGACAATGCAAAAGGAGCACTTCATAGGAGGAAGGTCAGTAGAACCTGCCAGATGTTCCTGCAATTTCAATAGCAATATTCATTCTTTCAGCTTTTAGAACAAAGTTCAGTTATAACTATAAATATTGGCCACCATCCAGTTCAGCAAAGGCAGCTGTGTGAGGCCCAGAATGATTTGTTTCAGGTTTACAGTAAGAGCTCTGAGAAGGCCTCTATCTCCTGCTGCTTTCCATAGAATGGTCCTTCAAATGAGGGTCCCCCAGGTGACATTCCAGTGCCGATAAGCAAAGCAACATGAGAATTAGAAAGCAATGTGTCACAGAACCAATTGAACATCAGAATTTAGGGCAGTCTTTCCAGAAAACTCTAAAACACTGGAGACAGCACCTACTGGTGCCTGGTTTTCCTATTTGTTTTCTTTTGTTTCTGGGGTTTTAAAATTTACTCCTCCAGTGAAACCAAAGAAGGGAGTTTTGGTCTGCATTAGAGTTTGGGTCTGTTGAGAAAGTGTCTCCGAGGCATGTGGCAAATGGGAGAAGCATAGGACCCCTGAAGGCCATTTGCAGTGCAGGTCAGCAATATGAAAGACAAGAGCGAAGCCAAAGAATGTCTTGTGGGAGCTGGAAACTGGAACTTATATTTGGAAAGAAGAGAACAGGAGTCCAGGCTGTGAGCCCACTACTCTGGCATACACACCTCCTGCATTCCCGGTGCTCAGATATTCCCCACAAGGCACATGGACCCTTTACAGTCATTCTTTTCACATGGCGATGCCTGTCTGCTCTGGCAAATTTTGATAAATGCAATGCCAAGTTGAGCAGTGTGCAACCACCGCAAGCAATATTAATCAAAAAAGGGACTGGGAGATCTCCTGGGTACTTTTGTAGCAAGGGAAAAATAATCACACGTCTGATTTCTTCAAATGACCACATTCATGGGTTCCTTTTTATTTTTTTTTTCTTTCTCCTAACCTAACAGTCATACTGCCTACAGTCCAATAGTCTGGGTATTCATCAGGTCCTATGTAAAAAGCTGTTCCCTAGAGGCCTAATTCTGATTTGTACTCTCTCCAGGTCCTGAAACACTAAATATGTTAAAGCCAAAGGCTTTTAATGAAAACCTTAGGCTTCCTGGCTTAGCTTTTAATTGTGAAACACACACAAACACACACACACACAACACCTCCTGAGCTGTTTATTGGAATTACAAACGTTCTGACTAAATGTCAAGCTATGCCACAGAGAAATGTGAACAGCTCAGTTTATTAATGGCAAGTAGGAAGGTTGGCCCCATCACTCACAGCAATGAGGCCTCCAGCTTGCTCGTAGGCCCCTAGCTTCCAACAGAGTGATGTGGTCACAGCATTATCTTAGAGCAGAATAAAAACCCAAGGCACAGGGAGAGACTGAACCTCTGTGCAGGCTTATTGTCATCAGCAAGCAGACAGAAACACAGACGAGAGGCTCCTGTGTAAGGAGACTCAGATGCTCTTTAAGGTCACCTCCTTTGGATCTGCATGCTGGACATGTGTGTTCAACAGTGTCTCAGGCTGTTTTGTCTCCTCAGGGAAGACATATCTGTCATCTTCCCTACAGGGATGTAGTGAGGCTGGGTTGGGAACTACTGTTTTTCAGTCTCCAGGCCAATGTTTAACACAGAGAAGATTTTTAAAACAGTGGTAATAAGTTTAGGGGTCAAACTGAGGTATAAGCGGTGGTCTAATACTTAATTCCCTCAATTTTCCAACTCAACAAAACACTTATCATAAAGACTCCATCCAGATGAAGGCTTATGAAGTACATGAAATGACACAATTAATAATTGATGGCCAACTCAGACAGGGCATACTATGATGTCCACCCACATACTCATAACTGGTACCCCCAGATCAGTGAAAATTTTTAAATTTGTACCTTCTTAAATCAAAGGCACAAATTTCTCCTGCTGTCTTGTCATCAATAAAACAACATGCCAAAGAAAGAAGAAGCTAGAGAGAAAGAACAAGGCTGACTGCCAGCAATGGGCTTACAGCTAGTGTGCAGGACATTACGCACTGGTGGCATGTTTCCTCTGCATAAAAACAGCCAAAATTAAACCTATTAAAATAAATAGCTCTGGGTCAACAAACATCTATAACCCTGATAGGCAAATCAGTGTGTTTAAATCCCTTAACGTGCTCATCAAGGGAATAGAATGATCGTCATTAGAAAAACAAGTAGCCGCATAAAGCTGGGTGTTTCATATTTCCTTAAGAAACTGTTTAAGTAGAACTGAATCTTTTTGATCTGCAACTGGCAGATTTAGAAGCTTTGCTATACGTACTTCTGCCCACATGCCTTTCTTTGACTCCCAGAGAGTAGAAAGGCACTTCCAAGAAGGAAGACACTTGCTGCCAGCAGCAAATCCTCTGCAGTGGCTAAAGATCTCTCCTCATCTCTAGTAAAGTTTATCTGTTTTGAAATGGAAGCAGTAAAGGAATTTATATGTGTCTTCGGGGTCCTAATACCTGCTTTGTGACCTGGTGTTGACTTTTCTTTACTGATGTGAGGCAGAGACAGGAAAAAGGGCTGGAAGCTTGGGTATATGCTAGTCTAGGGCACATAACACAACCACACAACAGACAAAGAAAAAGAGACCCTGATTCAAAACAAAACAGAAGAAGAAAACCAAACCCCAGAAAAGTTAGATGTTGTCTTCTGACTCTATTAGTCATGCAGTGGCATATGTGTGCTTTTTCTCTCTCTCTCCCTCTCCTCATCTCTCTTCTCTCTCAGACACAAACACACACAGAGTTAAAGACACACAAACACATATTAAAGGGTGTGTAAACAGTGAATGGCAAAAATTAAGACTTGAACCTAGTTCTGTTTATGCCACAGCTGGTTGACAAAATATTAGTTTCATTCGAGCCTCACATGCTGTTCTCTTGGAACATAAAATGCCACTCGGATGTCAGATGTTTCTGATCACTGCTATAATCAGAGCATTCATGTCTGAGCTGAACTTGGTCCAATGCATGTGTTTAATTAATATCTGACAAGGGGCTGATGTCAAAGACACCTGATATTGAGAACTGCCACCCTCAGTCACCTTTTTCTCTTCCTTCCATTCCTGACACCAGGTTAAATCTTCATTTTACTTTATGATTTTTTGCTTCGTTTTACCCCTTGCTTTGATGATCTCCCTTTTCTGAAAAGGGAATTCATACCCTAGTCCCAACATCGTTCATTGTAGAACCTCTTTCAGCCGCCTCCATCTCCATGCCACAAACCTTAATCTTCTGTGATCCCTAATCAAGATCTCTAAGCCCCATCCTACAAGAGGAAGAGAGAGATACTTAGACAAATGAAGGATCCAGCGTCCTCAGAACCAGCAAGAATACCAGGCATTCAGTACAGGTTTCTGCTTGGCAAAAAAAATATCTTCTCAATTATGTGTTTCAAGCAGAGACTAGAGTATGATTTTTATAAAATTAGAATAGTATAACATTTAACACTTAATTGGGGAGGCATATTCTGATTTCTAGATTCACTTTTTAGTGGCATTGGGAGGGCAAGATGGAGAAATGACCCAAAGAACACACAGCTATACATTGAAGTGGCACTGGATTCCTTGAAGACTCAGTTTGATCATGTAATATTTTGCTATAAGCTAGGCATGTGATGTTTTGCCCAGGTTGGCTGTAAGAGGGCACATGATGTTTTGCTGTGAGCTCTCATGTGCGAGGGGCATGATTTTGGCCAGCTGAGAACATCCATGGGAAGAGAGGACATATATAGAGGCCCAAGATCAATGAGACATTGCTTTTTGGATTGATATCTTTATGCCTGCTCTTTATGCCTCAACACTTGACTTCGTAGTGAAAAACATTCCAGAGAGCTTCTCCAGACAATCCAGCTGAGGCTTGGGACTTTTGCTGACTTCGAGTTGCTCCTTCATGTTGGACTTTGGACTGGACTGCTGGTAGCCTGAAGACTGAGTCTGGTAATCCACTAAAGACCCATTGACGCCAATCAGCAGGAAGTAGATAAAAGAGGTCTACAATATTTTTCCCTACTAATCTCCAACCCAAGGTTGTGGGGGTTGGAAGGGAGGTGCTTAATAATCCTAAATAAAATAGGTTTGGTGAAAAAAATCTAAGTCTACAATACTTGAAGGAGAGTAAGACACAAACATGTCACTTATCACTTAGTTATGAACAAAGAGCTCTTTGTATATAACTACATATCTACAGAAATATGTTTAACCACAAAATATGATAAAATTTAACTCAGAAAGAAGATAAGTATCTATAGTATGTAGATACTTCCAATCCTAATACTTCTAAGCTATTTAGTTGCTGAGAGATCCTTTTAGATCTAAGGGAACATTACAAATTACACTGTCTCATCTGCAGAAAGCATGCTTTATTCTGTTGGCTTTAGACTTGAACACTATTCAGCAATTCCACATCCTTCCATCTGGTGTGGAAATCACACAAAGCAATGGCAGGAAACCCCTGATTCACATAGGCAGGACTTCTCACTCAGTTTTCCCAGCCACTCGACCTCCTGCAGACTTCTTCTGATTACAGTCACTATAGATTGCTTTTCCTGCCGACCTCAGTAATGATTGCAGCAAAATGTGAGTTGGGAATGTTTCCCATTCCATAATAATCAGGCTTGATGGTGACCAACCTTGAACTCACAGTGACCCGGGTCTAGCGGGTAAAGTAGCAGAGGTATGAGAATGAATGTGTCTGTCTGTCTGTCTATCTTTCTGTCTACATGTCTGTCCATTTGCCTGCCTGCCTGTGTATGTGTGTATGTATGCATGTGTATATGTGTATGTGTGTGTGTGCGTGTGTGTGTGTGAAAGAGAGAGTTTTTTACTTACAGAGAAGGGAAAAGGGAAGGTGAAGGTGGCGGTGGAACTGGCTCAGTAGATGCAGGGTATGCAAGTAAAACAATTCAGGCCTTCAGCTGGTCAATGTTACTAAGTGAAAAATAAAAACAAAGTCAGGCAAATAATGACAACACAAACTTCACTAAAGCCTTTTTTTATGAAATAGCACCTACAGTCTAGCATCCTCAGAACCCTGCAACCTGAAGCCCAAATCTTACTTCTATGTCTCAGCTCCAGTTGCCACCTTTAGCCTTTGGAGTTCTGACCCTTTTGCATTATCTTGATGTGCCTTCTGCAATTTGGATGGACATTTTAATGAGTCCAAAGAATTTCCCTCAGGTGTCCAAAGGCTCCAGATAAATTTCTTTCTGCCTTTAGACTCACAGCAGCTACAATCAAGCTGGGAGTTACTCTGCTGATGGCCAAGGTGCAAAAGCCTTTGTGAATTGCCTCGGTACTCATGCTCTTCTGGCTTCATTCCCTCTGCACTGGGTATTTCAATAGCAGCTCAGTTTGGAAGTTTCTGTTCACTTAACTCCGAGGCTATTTTTGTATCTCAGTCAAATCTCTCCCTGATCCCCCTCCTTTGAAAAGGAGCCTTATAAATCCTATCATAATGGCAGGAATGTAAGAAAGCGCCAGGGTAGAAAGCAACTTGACTGCGCATGGACTACAGCTGTTACCATTTGGGATCAGAAAGCTGGCGACACTTTTAAAAAGAAAGCCACTTAAACACTACCATTTGTCTAACATATATATCTTATGTACATTGTAACAGTCTATCTTAACAAGCCATCTCATGCATGCACTAATAAATACTTATCTAAATTTGTGGGGGAGAGAGACACAGAGAGAGACAGACTGGAGAACCTACTCAAGTCTAAGCACGTGTAGGCAAGCTCTCTACCCCTGACTTATATCTCCAGTCCCAGAGTTAACTTTTTAAAAGTTAGTTCCTTTTTAACCAAACTCCATGAATCTTGGAACGTAGGTCAACTGAAATGACCTCCTTATTTAATCACGGGGTCTTTATCCTTCTGGGTTCACAGCCAGTTTATATAATTAGATGAGGAGAGGAAGGAAGCAGGGAGACTGCAGACAAGCATCGAAGCAGTAGTTTAAAGTGTGACACATGGTCTCAGCAATGAAGTACCAAGGCCTGAAGAAGCCCAAGAAAGGGATAAAACACTGAATAAAAAAACACTTTGCAGAAGCATCGACATCCAAGTTGAAAACATGAATGAAGAACGGATGTAGAGAGAAGAAACAGTGCTTCAACCACACACTCCAAACATGTAAGAGTCCCTGATGATGCAGCAAAGGATACTAGTGTCAAATTGAAACTGAAATAGAAAGTGTTAGGCTTTCAAGCTACCAAGATAAGCAAGGAATAAACCACTGAGGTTACTAATACCAGGCTGTATTCATAATCTTTGTACATTCCAGCTCTAAATGTCAAAATGAGTCATCCCATACCACTTACTTATGAGGCATTTAACTAAGTATGGACATTTCGACATCCACATTCATTAAACAGCTCAAACTCAGCCACACAAGTTCGTCTCATCCATTGTCTTCACTTTTATACTCATCAGTACTTAAATCATTATACCAAGTTTCCCTTTGTGTCCTAACAAAGCGTGTTCCTCCCCCGCTTTTTTTTGACAGTATGTATCTGCCTGTGTCAGCATCCTGCCCAAAATTGTCTCCAGACATTCTCATTCTTTTAACGCAAGTGTGGTATCCTTCAGGATCCAAGTGAATGCCAGCTCCTCGAGAAAGTGTCCTCAGCAGGAAGCAGCGTTCCTTCCCCAATACTTGACAGCAGCCCCTGCTCTCTTCTCTAGACTGTCTTCCAATGCTGCATGTGTCTCAGACTCTCAGTGACAATTCTCAGGGTCATCTCACATGTACTCTGGTAAATAACTAGTTCTTTGTTAGTATATATATATAAAAAAAAAAATCCTTGACTCATAGTTCCACATACTCTGTAGAACAAGCCATCATAATTGTTGTTTTATATTCATGGCTATTGCAATGGTATGCACCCCTAAATAGATTCCAAGTTATTTCACAAAGAGAGAACATACTTTTCTTGTTTGGTTCTGTGGTCTCAAGTGTTTGAGTCCAGCACATAAAGCGCATTCATAAATACTTGCTAAAAAATAAAAAAAAAACATAAATAGTGCCCTGTCTTCTAGCCTATGATACCTCCATCTCAACCCAAAGGCATAACTACACACACACACACACAGAGAGAGAGAGAGAGAGAGAGAGAGAGAGAGAGAGAGAGAGGAAGAGAGGGGAACAGCAAATCCCTTAATCCCTTTTAATTTCCTATTAAGATTAAATACAAACAAATAGAGCTTTCCTCTATCTTCCCCTCCTCTCAAACACAAACTAGCCTTCCTTAATCCTGCCTAATATCCTGCTAAGAATCCCTGGGTCAGTGAGGACAGCAGTTAAATGTCCAAAATGTCTTTTGGGAGTAGCCAAGAAAAAAAAAATTAAGAAAAAAAATCCTTTTTTGTGAAGGATTTTTCAGGCTGATGGGACTCAATAGAACAGAAAATTACTCTTGATTTTACCAGTGAACTCTGAAAGGCATACAACATACCAATTAGAAACTACATATTTATGAAATTCAGAAAGTAATATCTGGTCCTCCAAAATTCTTTCTCTCCAGTTCACTGCTGCCTTTCCAAGCTAGTATCTGGCTGGATCAACGAACATGCTTTCACCCAAAAAACAACAGAACTCACTTTTCCGTCATGAGCCACCTTCTGCTTCTCCTATAAATGGCTTCAGGATATGTGAGAAGGCTCTTGTTGCAACCTATCACAGGTGAGACTTTGCCCACTTTTCTTCCTGCTAAGCTTGAGACAAGGCAAGCATGACGTTTTCCACAGGTTCCGAATCTGTTTTAAGTCAGCTATGGGCCTAGGGAGGTCTAATCTGAAGTTATGTGAGGGTAGTTTCTAGATTCCTCATCAAAGTAAACACCACAGGATAGAGATCCTTCTAAAAGCAGCATCTGGATTGGTCTGGGATCCCTGTTTTCCACATGATGGAGAAGACCAGCAGGGGTCCAATAAACTGTCTCCCAGTTGTAGGAAATGGAAAATCAACTCACAGATTTCACTCAATTTAGCATCTGCCTCACTGCCTTATAAAAACTTACTGTTACAAGGATATTCACATTATAACTTCTGGAACCTTTCTTTTTTTTCAGTCTATTTATAAACACAAAATGTTGGGAATTTAGAGCAACAACAACATTAAAATCACCCCAGTGTTTTATACAGATGTGTAGTTGTTGCAACTTAGCTTCAAATGCACTAGGTAAACCAGCCTCATCATAAAAAGCCATACATTCTTATTAGTGCTGTGGTCCTATCTTTGCCAACATTCTAATTTTTACAAACAGCAGCATCTCCCCAAACTACTGATTTTTAAGCTTAGAACACTTCTGTCAAAAGACAACCTATTTATGACTTATGAATGTTACTGGCAAAAATTCTTCCAAGATATTCTGCAGCCATAGGCTTTTGAAAAGAGCAAACAAAATGGCTGCCTCTCACTCTGAACTGAACTTTCTTGTTTGGAAATGTATAATGTGATGCATTTTTGGCAGGGCTATATGCTGACTTCCTCATTTGTGCTTGATCCTAGACTAGGTGTTAGGGAGGTAAAATAACGTTATTCAATGTCTGCTTCAGGGGAGATATTTCTTCACTGGGGGAGCCTTGTCCTTTTTATTCCTCCTGAGTCCAGATAGTATAGATGATAATGAAATAGTTTTATTTGGGTTATGATTATGAGAAGTTAGTTGACATCCCTCATGAGAAGAGACTTGGATTTTGCGTGTTAGAAGCTTCCTTAGTCCTGTGGATCGCTTTGGAATCCTCAGTCACATTTTCATGCTTATAGACTGTCAGCCAAATCTCAGAAACTTTAAGGCCACCAGATTGTGACTAGATGCATTTGGATCCTAAAAATAACTCTTAAAACAATGGACTACCCTCTCTTGGACTTATCCCAGAAATAGGAAAAGCAAGCTGTTGGAATTATCCATACTTTAAGGCAGCTGTTGATTTTATTTTGTTTGTGGTACTGGGGATGGAGGCTGGCGATCCCCCTAGAGTTCTCTACCACACAGTTACATCCACACCCAAGCCTCTTCTAAGCCACTCCCTCAAAGCTAATCACCCACTTAAACAGTTGTCATAGGATCTTGACAGGAGTTTTTCATCTCTTTACCCTGCCAGGATGCACTTACCTGAGGATGTCAGTCAGTCAATGACCCACTTAAAAGAAAATATTTGCATAGAGTCCACTCAGGAAATAAAAAGTCAGATCAACAGAGTTTTCTTTCGGCGCTGGACTCACAACCCACTCTCATTCAACTATGTGGATCATCACTTCTAGTCTTGCATATTTCCTGTTTACAGCTGAGGAAGTTGACATCCAGAAAGGAAATGAATGACCTGAGCTCACACAGACACTAAACGGCAACATCGCCCCCTCACCCCCAGCCCAGACCCTGAGATCCTTCCTCAAAAGCCATCCACTATTTCTCCAGCTCACAAATCCTTTGTGGCTTGAGTGCTTACAAGCTGGCTCTCCATCTGCATTATTTATACAAAAGGGTTCTCTTGCTAACACCAGTCTTAAAGACAGAATACAGAGCAAAAAGCTTGTTTGGAGAAGCAGTCCTACATTATCCCTGAGTGAAACTGAAAACTAAAAGACAAGGAACCTGACAAAAAAAAAAAAAAAAAGAGTTATATAGAAGCCAGAGGGCTTTAGATGATATATGAAGGCATTAATAGAAAAGTAGCTATTCATGGGGTTATGATTGATCATGTATTTAAAATAAACACAGTTGCTTTTCTTTACTTTGACTCTGACAGCCGCTGAACTTTAGCACCATAATGGCCCACTGTTGTCTACATGGCAGGTGGCTGGTGCATAAATCCCAGAGAGTGGCAGACTGAAAGGCCAATACATGGACTCGATCTATGACATTGCATGCCCTGAATTTCTGCAGAGAAACAAGCCAGTACTGACTGTGCTTTCCAGTGTCTGCTTTAGCTTCCTGGGTGGCAAAAATGGAGAAGTTCACGTGCAATTAAAATTTAATTGTTGCAGCCCAGCATAGTGGTACACCCCTTTAATCCCAGCACTCAAGAAGGCAGAGACAGTCCACTAACTATGAGTGAGAGGCAAGCCTGGTCTACACAGACAGTTCCAGGACAACAAAGGCTACACAGAAAAATTCTATCTAGAAAAAAAATTAATTTCTGCAACTCCTCACATGGCACATCTGTCTATCGTGAGGAAAGAGCCTTGATTTCCTAAACTGTGTAGTTGCAAAAGTATCTTGCTGGATTATCAAGCCTAATCCTTCATGAAGTACTTCACATATCTTTATAATAACTCAAGTCACCATAGTGCCTAGCAGAATATTTTGGGAATGTAAACAACATATATTCCTTAAATTAGTTCACTGTTTTATATAGAACTACTCATTCCTTCAATGTGGAAACATGTTAGAATGTCACATACTTTTATGGGTGTACATAAGGTAGGAGTGGCAACCAAAGAAAGAAAAGATCTTTGTTAAAAATCTATGCATGCACTAAGAGTAGATTTGAGGAGAAATAAAAGACCTGAGATTTGGAACTGAGTCTGCCTCCCATCTCTTTCACCATCATGGTGTTCAGACAAACAAACCAAGATCCAGGGCTGCAGACATGATTCAGCTGGTAGCATGCTCGCCATGTATACAAGAATTGATGAGTTCAGATACCCACACTCACATTTAAAAAAAAATAAGCTGGATGTGGCAAGGCATTTCTATAATCCTAGATCTGTAGAGGTAAAGACAGAAAGATCCCTAGAGCTTGGTGGCCATCCAGTCTAAACAAATCAGTGTGCTCTAGACTCATTGACAGGCCCTATCTCAAAAATAAGGTGAAGATCTTCTGACAAAGATACCCAAAATTGGCCTTTGGCTTCTATTCATGAATGCATATGCATGAACATTCTTATATAAACACACACACACACACACACACACACACACACACACACACACACAACTCCACCACCACCACAGTACCAGAAACAACAAAAAGAAGACCAAGGTCCAGATGGTCCCTGACTTGTCCATCACCAAGTACAAACCTGCATGTCACCAGGTTTTGCTGAACCAAGAATAGTCTTGATACTAATGTCATAACAACTCCACAGCCTTCATCATAAGACACATGCTTAGGAAACATCACCAAGTGGTCAAAAGGTGATGCAGCTTTCACGTGCATTGACCTCTGATTTGATTATCAAGATAAATATAATGTAAGGTTTGCTTTAAATAAATGTTGAAAGAAAAACAATATATGATTTTGAACTTGAGAAGAAAATGCTTTAATTTGTGTGGTCTGTAACCACACTTGTGTGAAAATATTTCCATATAGAGGAAAACATTAGGAATGTAAACTTTCTGAGGCTTTCAAGTGTTTATACTTTTATTTAGAAATCATTCATTTCATTACTTCTTTTCCTGTCAGTATCACATAAAAATAAATGCTAAAGTGGGCTTCTTCATGTTGTCCTTTAACTATATAGTGACAAAAATCTAGAAATTAGATAGGAATAATGATGAAACTACGCACAGAGTTCTGGCCTCTGCCTTTTTTACTTGTACAGCATTTGGTGTTTCCATTTGAGCCAGTGAACGTCTATCATTGACTTGCATTCACACTCATGGATCTTTCCGGGTGTCTATGTCTATGGCATACCAAATGCCTAAGCCAAGACTTTTCTGCTTCCAAGATAATCCAGGGAAGTAAAAATACCCCCCCATACACACACACAAAAAAGCCACCAGACCTGTAGAAACAATCCAGTGGGGTTCAAGAAAGGAACAAGTTATCTTCATTGGAGACTTATGAAAAGAGATTATATCTGAACAGAACCTGTGAGAATAAGGATGTACTATGCAGAAAAAGAGGAAAAAAGTTGAACACTGGAGAAAATACTTTAAATTATGAGGTTATAAAAGCAGCACAAACTGGTGAATGAGGTTGGCTTTGACTTGGGGGTGAATGGGCTTAGAATGAAAAGAGATGAGAGCTGAACCTATTTCTTGGAGAGATTTATCTATCAGCTGTGCTGAGGATCTTAAGAATCTCTAGGTCGATTTTCAGATGGTGAATATAAAGACCTTTCTCATGGATATGGAGAAAAATTAAATATAAATTTTTACTAGGAAAGAGGTTGGCTAACTGTAGACTCAAGTGTCAGTTTGCAATAATTTTGGATACATGCTCTGAGAGAGAATCAGACCAACACCTATATCAGTAAACTACCCAACTGACAGATTGATCAACTCATAGACTATGGTAAAATCTGTTATCCTTGGCAATTCCAAGCCCCTGTGTGTAAGGTCTTGCGACGCCAACAGCTGGAATAGCTTAAAACATAGAAGTTTGCCTCCCTACCTATCTACACATTTCTAGTTTGTGCTGTGCATTTGAGTGCAGAATAAGGAGAAAGGGTGGCTCACAAATAATCAGTGTAATGGCATTTTGGTCTCCTGCTATGTTCTACTTTCATGTTTTAATAAACTTAACCATGAACACAACTCAATGTTATTAAAAATGAAGCTGCATATGGCTGTTTCTTCCCAGTCACCCAATAAAAGTGCTTCCCTCTGTTACTTCAGAAGTATTAAAAGCTAATTGTTTTACTATTCAATTAAGGCCTACATGCACAGGAATGTTTGTGTCCATATGCGTTCCAGAGAAGTTTTCATTTTCATGGTGCCATGGCTCTCCCTTGGGTGGCAGTTTTCCATCTGATGGTGACTGATGCTAATTCCAGTCCATCTCTGGTGTGCAGTTGGCAGAAGCTGAGTAAAACTCCCAAGCAACACACTGCCTGGGTTTTTATGAGCAAAGGGATGGAAATAGTTGAAAGGAAAAGGAAGAAAAAGATGCCATTTCTTGAAGCGAGGTTAGATTGAAGGAGAAAAAAATGGCTTTGACTTAAGGAGAAAGAAAATGACACTATAATGAACTCTAGGAATCCGTAGGTGAGTTTTGTTATTTTAATCAAGGCAACAAGCAAAACCAAAGGGAACAAGGAGCTGATTTCTCTTCCTGGATTATTCAAGGTAGTAACTTCTGGAAGCAAAGAAACAAATTGGTGGGAGGTTTAGGAGAAAATGATAAGACCAATCTCATTTAGAGCAAGCTCTCCTTCTCCTCTATCCACTCCCACAAAAAATGCAAATGAAATCACCTGTCAGTTCTTTTGTATCAGTCTGCCCAGGGAGATTCAGGGAGGCTGTGGCCTCCTTTTTCCCTCACTCAGTTCTGGCTACAACAAGCCAGATTCTCTGTTTTGTGCCACTCCCACTTATGATATGCCTGGGAATTGGAATCTCATACATGGACCACAAAAGGAGTGTGGGGTCTGCAAACGCATTCCCACCAATTTTAAATCAAAATGTTTCTTCATGAAAAGGCAGCTTACCAATAGGCACACTATTTCATCAACCCATATTCATCAGGAATCATTCAATAGGGGAACTCTTCACCAAAAACTGCAGATACTCTATGGCACATAAAGATAAAGGTCTCTTCCTTGGTGAAATTCAGGGTATTTCCTCCAAGCCAGTCCCCACTGTATTTTACTGTATTTACTCATTTGAGTCTGCCTACAAAATCACAGGAGACCACCTTTCATTTCCTCACACCAGGCTAACAGCTCACATAGAACTACTCAAGTATAATGTCTTCCATTTTCGCTTTCAACAAATCAAGGGACTATCTACTATGAGCCAGGCACTGTGGTAAATCAACAAATTTGCAAAGCTGGGCCCTCACAGAGCATACACACTTGGTAGAGATCTGAATTAGCACGTAACTATGGAGACTGAAAAAGAAAGAGAAAGAAAGAAAGAAAGAAAGAAAGAAAGAAAGAAAGAAAGAAAGAAAGAAAGAGAGGGAGGAAGGAGGGAAGGAAGGAAGGAAGGAAGGAAGGAAGGAAGGAAGGAAGGAAGGAAGGAAGGAAGGAAGGAAGGAAATGAATGGGTACTCTGAGGGAGAGAAACCAGAAGAGACAACTACACTCAGCTCAGTGTTAAGAAAGAAACTTCTGGTAAGTTGACATTGCAGTGATGCCAGAGGAGTAAAAATGACCTGGACACACAAAGTGTGATACAGCACTCCGGGAACCATGGGATTCCTGCTCAAGCAGGATTTGGCATATCGGAGGAACATGAAATGAGTTTTTGCTGAGACTGTTCTGAGGCTGTATCAGAGACTAGGTGTCTCAGAAAAGAGAGATTAATTTTCTCACATTTCTGGATGGTAGAAATCCCAAGTCAAGGTATGGGCAGGCTTGTTGACGTCCTCTCTTGAACTGCATGATATCCATTTCTATGAATCTTTAGCCAGCTTTTCCACTGTGTCTAATTTTTTTCTTCTTATAAGGATGAAGTTTATATTGGATTGAGACCCTCCTAGTTTTAACTTATCTACCTTTAAAACAACCTTGTTTCCAAGTACAGTTACTTTTGGAGATTTGGGAGGTAGATTTGGCATTACGAATTCTGCAGGGACAAGACTCTGTCCACAACACTCCAAAAGCACCAATGTGGTTGGATTCTCTAGTCTAAGTGCTTGAGAGGCACTCATGGGTAATAAACCAGTCATTAGCCTTTTAAACCTGCTTTTAAAACCAATTCTCTGAGGAGAGGGTGGGGAATACATTAGGGTGGCAAAAATAGATGTGGTGAGGCTAGTTAGAAAAAGTTACAGTGTCCAACCAAGAAAAGCAAATGGTCTGGACATGGTGATCCCTGTAAACCCATCGCTTGGGAGATGGGAAGTGGAGATGGGAAAATCCCAACTTAGAGAGCAGCCAGGATTATATAGTATGACCATACCTCCATGAGAAAGAGGGAAGGAGAAAAAGAGAAAATGAGAATAATGGAAGTAAAGTTAAAAAAAAAAGATAACAGCATAGGCATAGGGCTGGGCTGGGAAACAGAAAGTCATTTATGTAGTAGAAGAAAGAATGAAGCAATCAATAAATATGTAAGTAAAATATGCAGACTAAAAGAAGCTGGCCTGGTTATTATTATAAGAACCCTGGTATTTCCCTGAAGATGATGTAATGATGCTTATCATCCATATTTCTCTTTGTCCCCTGAAGAAGCTAATTTTCAGCATAAAATGTGGGCATAGTCATAGTGGCCTTGAAGTGTCTTTTATTCTGTATATAAGGGAATGAACATGCAGCTTTTCTTTTTTACACATGAGACCCTGGATATTATATGTACATTAAGAAGGAAGGTGACAAAGTCAAGGGCCTGAGATCACCATACAAAATGTCTTACTAGGAATGATGGCCTTGATTATTTAATTTGTCAGTTCCTCCATTTCCTATACAAACATCCCTATCTTTGAGTACCTCAGTATATAAATTCAACATTGATTTTTTTTTCAATGAAATAATTTTACTTAATTGGTCTTGTGACATTAACTGACCATAGTATTTATATTGCACATTTTCCTCATTTATTTCACTCATGTATACATAAGACAGGAGATCTACTTGCCCTGAGAGAGAGATGCAAATTATTAATTAAGTAGTACAATCAGGGCTCCACAGAACTGTTCAGTTACAGCACTGGACCTGGCATGGGGCATGCAAGTCCATCAATCACCCTCTATCATTTCCCATCAATAATCTTCCTTTCAAAAGTCATTCCCAACCCTTCTTGTATCCTTCCTCAGAGGAGTTTCTCACTACATCACAATACTTTCATCTGTCCTGCTACCGACCCATCCAGATAGCCTGGATGTAAAGAAGAAAAATGTGCTTGGTCTTGCCATGCTCACAAAGTTCTTCCACTTGATTGAGGATCAGCCATTTCAGGAGTGTCATTTCCTGGTCAATAGCTTCACATCTTTAAGATGCACACAGGAAGCAATGTCAGTGCTTGCCCAAGCCTGTTTTTTGCTGTTTCTTATAGTCTCTTAGAAAATGAAGTGTGGGTATATAATAAAGAGCTCCAAGAAAAGAACGACCTATCCTAGTTGCTGGAACACTGACAACTTATATATTCAGGAGCAAAATGTGTCCCAAGGACCCTCTTTTCCCTTCTTTTTGTATCCAAATAACATAACCTTGTAATATTTATTCCTCAATTTTTCTCTATTCCCATACATGGTAATTAATTATGTGACTTTCCTCTTGCCTAAAAAACACATGAATCTACAGACAAATTAGTTCTCTTTCTAGTTCTTTTTTTTTCTGTTGTGTTTCAGATCATACCAAAATGGCGCTGGCCTTTCAGGTCCCTACCTACTGCAGGGCTTATAAGCAGCCCTCTACCCTGAACTCTCCAGCCCAGGAGAAGGTGCTTCCCTTCCCCCTTCACTACATAATCCAAACAATTTGTTTCCCTTTTCTCTGTCTCCCCTTATTCTCCTCTATCTCTCTGTGTCTCTCTGTCTCTCTCTCTCTTCTCTGTCTACATATGCTTTTGTTTTCTTTCCCCCTCCTTCTGTGTGGTGGCCAAGAGCTGCTTCCAATAATACACTATAACTTCATCTTGCAATTAGCTCACTCCCATGTTCCAATCCCTTTCAAGTTGACACTTACCTTTAACACTGTTCGCCAACCAAGAAAGTAAGAAATGTGGAAATTTAGCTTTTACATCATTTTCTTAAAGCCTTGTAATCAAGTGGGTTTGCATGCGTGTATGTGTACATGTGCTACAGCAAGCTTAGAGGGCCTCTGAAAGCCTCTGCCCTGCAGACTAGCACAGCAGATGCTGAGCCTGATGGCCAACTGACTGGCAGAGTGAATGGAATTTTATGTAAGAAGTGGGAAATAGTAAGAGCTGGAGAGGACAGGGTCTCCACAAGGAGAGCAACAGAACAAGAAAATTTGAACACAGGGGACTTCCCAGAGACTCGTACTCCAACCAAGGACTATTCATGGAGATAACCTAGAACCCCTGCACAGATGTAGCCCATGGCAGCTCAGTGTCCAAGTGGGTTCCATAGTAATGGGAAGAGGGACTGCCTCTGACATAAACTGATTGGCCTGTTCTTTGATCACCTCCCCCTGTGGGGGGAGCAGCCTTACCAGGCCACAGTAGAGGACAATGCAGCCACTTTTGATGAGAACTGATAGACTAAGATCAGAAAGGAGAGGAGAAGCTCCCCTATCAGTGAACTTGGGGAGGGGCATGCATGCAGAAAGGGGAGGGAGGGTGGAATCAGGAGGGGAGGAGGGAGGGGCTTATGGGGGGATACAAAATGAATAAAGTGTAATTAATAAAAAAATTTAAAAAAGTTATATTTATAAATTTCTGTATGTATTAAAGAGCTAGAGATAGTTAAGTTGTTAGGGAGAGAGGGAGAGAAAGAGAGAGTGAGAAGAAGAAAGATAGAAGAGACTCAAACATGCATGTGAAGATCAGAGATCAGAGAACAACACTTAGAAACTCGTTCTCTCCTTCCACCTTTTCATAGGTTCCATGAATTGAACTAGGATGGTAGGCATGCGTGAAAGTACTTTAACTTGTTGCACAAACTTACCAGTCCTGGGACTAAGCTTTTAATGGCTCTATAATACCCTCAGTGTACAAATAAAACCTTTCATTTTTATCTACTTTTTGTTATTGTAAAATTTAATTACAACATTTCTCCCTTCACTTTCCCCCTTTCAAAGCCTCTTATGTATCCCTCCCCACTATCATTACAATTCATGACCTCTTTTTAAACTAATGGCTGCAATACTCACACACACACACACACACACACACACTCACTCATTCCTAAATATTGCCTACAAGTCCACATAATGCTACCTGTATGTATGTTTTCAGGGCTTAGCATCTGACAATGCAAAACTAATTAATTGGTATGTTCCCTCGGAAAGCCACCTTTTCCACTCTTAGCTTTCTTCACTTGCATATGGTTCTTTCTGTAGGGCTGAGGCCTTGTGGGCTTTTCTGTGTAGTATGGCATGTTCATTGGTGCTGTCCTCATTTGGCTTATATTTGGGCAATAATGTTGATGAGACTTTATGGCTGAAGCTTCTAATATTACAAGAAGATACAATCTCACAGCAAACTTCCTGATCCCCTGGATCTTAACATCTTTCTGACCACTCCCATTCTGCAATGTTCCCCGAGCTTTAAGTATGGGAATGATTTGTAGATGTATTCACTGGGTTTGGGTTTCACAACTGTTCGGTTTGATTATTTGCCACTTTTCTGCAATTGTCTCTGTCTGTCGCAAAGAAAGGTTTCCTTGATGAGAGATAAAGACTGTACTAATCGTTGGATAAAATAACAAATGTTTATAGATTGTTGTTAAGGATTTTCTTGGCAATGGAACAGTTTCCAATGCTGTGAAGAGGCACCATGAGTGAGGCAACTCATGAAAGAACACATTTAATTTGGACCCTACTTCCATTTTCAGAGGCTTATTCCAATATCATTATGGCAGGGAGCATAGTGACAGGCAGGAGAATGCAGTGCTAGAGAAGTAGCTCAGAGCTGCATCCAGATCCACAAGCAGAGAGAGTACCTGAACTTGCATTTGAAACATCCAAGCCCATCCTCTGTGATGTAATTTCTCCAACAAAGCTATACCTCTTCTAATCCACAGGATTCTTCCAATCCTAGAGAAGAGCTCCATTCCCTAGTGACTAAGCCTTCAAATATATGAGTCTATGGCATCCATTCTTATTTAAAACACCACCACAAGGATTATGTTGGGTTAGTAAATTAGTGGTTGTAGATTATTCTCTGTGGTGGCTTGAATAATAATGGTCCCCATAGGCTCCTGTATTTGAAGGCTTAGTCACCAGGAATGACACTATTTGAAAGGATTAGAAGGTGTGGCGTTGTGGAAGGAAGTGAGTCACTGGAGGTGAGCTTTGATATTCAAAAGTCCATGCCAACCAGCCCGGAGTATCTCTCTGTTTGAGGATCAAGATGTAGAACTCTCAGCTCCTTCTCCAGCACCACGTCAACCTGCCTCCTGTCATGCTCCCCACTATTATAATAATGGACTAACCTCTGAAACTGTAAGCAATTTCACAATTAAGTGCTTTGTTTTATAAGAGTTGCTTTGGTCATGATGTCTCTTCACAGTGACCAAGACACCTTCCAATAACCATAACTTTACTAGCACTTATTAGTTAGGTAGGTTTGCTGTGCCAGACATTATTTGCTTCTTGTTGAGCAGAGCTTAATTAGAGAGTTTAGAGTTTAATTAGAGATCAGTTGTTTATTACCAAGGTATATGTGCCACTATGGCACCCTTAAGGTTACAATGCCATATGGTTCATAGCCTCCATAGCAGAGTAGGACCGTTAGTAATCTCGCTCCTTTGAAAGTGCATGGCACCTTTTGGTACCATGAAGGCTATTCCTCAGGGAGGAGGCATTCAGGTCAACTCCATCTTAAATGTCTCTGAGCCCTGTTTCTGAAGTTCATGGTGTCTTAAGCAAGAGGACCTAGATTCTACTTCTGGTGGCGGTAACCAAGGGCAACTGCAATATGCTGTGTATTTTGTGAAATTGTTGCACAACCCTGATTGATAAGTCAAGGGGGTCTTCTTATGTCTTAGATTGATGCTTTCTTAGATAGTCTAAGGCTCTTGGGGGAGCACCAACAGTTCATGTGGGAAAAGTTCACTAAAACTCTATGTGTGTGTTTGCCCAGAGTTACATGTTTCGTATATTTTTAAATACTTATTAACATGACTGTGGCTTTTTCAGACATCTTTATTGTTATTTTACCCATCTCTTTCCTTCTGTATTTCACTTCTTCCCCATCCCTAAGGATTACTCTTTAATATTTTTATATTTCCTTCCTAGGGCCCCATACCTTCCCTGCCTTTGCCCTGAACTTTCTGAATTTTATGTAAGACTAAACTTCATCAAAGTTTTCCTCCTAACAAGACTTGATTTTTCTCAGGAAGCACAACCTCGCCACCTTTCTGTTGGGTGGCATGTGCTTATCCCAGCAATATTAACAGTCATGTTCCTCAAAAAACTGGTTCTGACTGTCATACTGCACTTCTCTAACCAAACTCTCATAAGGCCTGGACCTGGCCTTTAAAGACAAATTCATTTGAGCATAGAACATGGTGTTGGTCCTCCACTATCCATGGGGTACATTTCAAGGCTTCTTGTGGCTGTCAAAAACCACAAGTGGAACTGGAACCTGTATATGATATCTATAGATTACATTTTTCCTACTCACTTATTGTCAAACAGTATCACTTTGGTACAGTAAAATATTAATGATGCAAGGTAATTAAATGATACAATTATGATGGTTTACTACAATAAAAATATGTAAATGTGCACCCATTCTCATCCTTCCTTGGAATACCTTTTTACACTGCCCTTATCTTTCTTGTAACCATGTGGGATGATATAATAATGCCCACATGCTGAGCTGAAGTGAGCCTACTCTTATAACCAGAAGGTTCCTCTAACAGAAACACTGAATACTCGCATAGCAGATTTTCAGTTAGCCATGTAAGACAGTAGCTTATAGGCAAGAAGTTATATAGCACAGGTCCTTGGACAAAGGGATGCCCTCTCCACTTCCACGGCAGGAGTGAACAGACAGTATGGGGCAGGACAAGGTTCTGTCATAGCACTCAAAATGGTTCCTAGCTTAAAACCAATAACTTGTATACTTTTCCATTTAACATTTTCAGGCACTGGTTAAACAAGGGTCTATGAACACTTAAGAAAACTGCAGACAAGAAGTAACTACATGACGACCAGTGTAGCTTTGATTAAATCACGGGCCTTACTTGCTCTGTGTCTTAAAGGTCCAGCTCTGTACTTTTACCTGATACTTCCTTTATGTACATCTCATCTGCAAAACTCTCTCTCATTCTTTCTTTCTCGCTTTCTTTCCCTCAGAGAGAGGTGTGTGCTTCCAGTGTACAGTAAGTACTCATATGTGTCATCTTAGGGGACTCTTAACTAGTTTCCTCTGTGGTATCACAAAGCTATGTAGATTCAGAACATCTACAGCAGAGGGAAGATTCTTTATGGGATGTTCAACACCAAGAACTGAGAAAGCTGGCAAGTTCCAATGAGTGTTTGTTAAGCTGCTCTTTCATCCCTCCCTACTGCAAGACCCTGTAGATTAGTACTATGCTGGTGTGTGTGTGTGTGTGTGTGTGTGTGTGTCTGTGTGTGTGCCAAATTCTATCTCACATATTAATTTCTTGAGTGACATTGCTCATAAGAATGATGCAAGTCCTTTCCCATGAAGTCAACTGAAAACTCAAAATCCACAAGATATTGGTGGAAATTGTTTCTAAGCAGCCACAATCTGCACAACAGCTCCAACATTAAGCCAAAGGCAGCCCAGCAATGTCTCAGGAGACCAGGGAATGTTCAGTGAACCAAACCCAGTTATAATCTCAACCACAGTCACAAGTAATCTCTTATCATCTCATCCCAGCACTAAGCATATATCAATTTGATTAGTTAAGTGTCCCACTTAAGTGTGAAAGGAGAAAAAAATGTACCGACATTCCAATTAGCAATTTTTAAAAGTAATTTTATACATACTTTTATGATCAAACAATGCAATATAAAACAAATATTTAAAACTTATCTTAAAACATAGCTACCCCGATAAGCATAATTTAGAAATCTTTAATGAATTCACCTCAATTAGCCTTTAATTAAATAGCTCATTAAAAGCTGATTTGAATACTGCTCATGGAGAAATCCTTGTTCAACTGTTGTGACAGAACAGGAAGTTAATGAAGTTAAAATTAAGTGCAATTTTGAGGGAACAGTCTGAAAGTCATAAAACTAAAAGAGCAAATGGGATCTCTGACACCTGAGTCATTTCCTCATAACCGTTAGCCCAAAGCAGAAATCTTTGCAGGGCCATGGAACCTAGCTTCACCTATTGTCCTTAGCTTGGGGCTTCTGATATTTGGGATACAAGACAATAGATACTGGATGAACAACAAATGAACAATCAAAAGAGATCTGCACATTTTGCAAAACACTAAAGAATACAAAGGAAATTACACATTTATGTAGCACCTACCTGAATGTTTTGAATGAAGTGTTATTTATTTCTCCTAATAGCCTTTCATGCTAGGAGCTAAAATATTAGTCCTATTTTATAGATAAAGAAATGCAATAGCAAAGCTGGGGCGTGGTGCTTTGTGTTTATCATCCCATTAGCTGGAAAACTTGAGGCAGGATGATCTACTGAGTCCAGCTTGAGTTATATAGCAAGACTGTCTCAAAACGAAAGGAAAGAACAAAGGATGGATGGAAGGAGGGAGGGAGGGAGGGAGGACAGGAAGGATGGAAGTGAAACCATAAACTGTTGTACAAGTCAATATCTGAGCTGACATATTTATCTAAATACAAGAAACACCAAATATATTTCAGTGGCCATAATCCTTGCTAGAATAGCTTGGAGAGAGAGGTATACAGTAGAAGCCTCTACTTGGACGCCAGCACCAGGTCCTCCCAAAGACTATGTTCTCAAGTCAGTACTTGGGCTCCTTAGCTCTATCTTGTCTGCAGAACATTGTCTAGCAATTCATTATCCTAAAAAAAAAAATAATAATGCTGCTTAGGTGCTGTCTATTGGGATAGCTAGGCATCAAGGGACAGATACAGCCTTCTTAGAGAGCTATGGGCTTGATGAACTATGGAGGGTGATACACTATTGGAAGAGAGGAGAGAATGTCAGGAGATTATTTCAGCACCTTGATCCTTAGGGACAAATCTGAAAAAAACATCTCCAAGGAAGCCAAAATTCCACAGCAAGAAAAATGTGAACATCCCCAGACCTGTGGCTACTATCTAGAATAGCAGGCTAAGATGCAGACCTGGTTTTCAGGTGTTCTGCCAGCTGAGCTAACTTGGGTTCAGGGAGGCATCCACACCTATGGTTCACAGCTTTGGGAGCAGGGCCAAGATTTAGGAAGAAATGAGGAGCATGAACTTAGTGCTTATAATGGAGAGCTCAGAGCTTGGAACAAGGAGCATAGAGAGCTTGCTTGATTGAAGCAAACACTGACCTGAAGTAAAACTGGACCACTGAGAGAACTCATGCCCAGCTCACAGATGCTGTTCCTGGCCTTTTCCAGTTGACACTTAGACCCAAGCAGAAGCTCCCATCAAATACAGCCTGGAAAAGTAACCAATCATAGAGCCTGAGGATACTCTGGCTTTTCCCTAATGGTTTCAATGAAGAGGCAGCAAAGTGCCAGTAAAGGGAGAAGCAGGTTTTATACATAGGATCTAGTCCCCTCTGCCAGGATATCCAGTAGAGCTGTGCTTTTCTCTATTTCATATCATGATATTGTGGTCCTTATATTCAACGCGGTCCTTAATGCTTAAGTTTCCCCGGCTTAAAAATCAAATAACATTTGAAAATTGCAGATTGAAATTGCAGATATCCCAGCCCTTACCCTTACCAAACCAACAGAGAAAGTTGTTTATTTATTTATTTTCCAATTTCTGATGGAGTACTTGTAGGGTTAAAAGTCTCTCTGAACTCAAAGAACAGCCAATTTCATTTTGGATAGGCATGACTCTTTATCTATCTATCTAACTATGTATCTATCTATCTATTTATTTATCTATCTATCTATCTATCTATCTATCTATTTATTTATTTATTTATTTATTTATTTATTTATTTATTTATTTATTTATTTATTCTTTTCATACAGGTTCTTGTTTTGTGGGCCAGGTTGGTATCATACTTGCAATGCTTCGGCCTCATCCTCACATGCACTGGGATTCTAAGCATATGCTACCTTGCTTAGCTGCTGTGACTCTTGCAAACAATCTTTCCTGTATCACAAAAGATACTCTTCTATAGCTGTTGGACTCTAGCTCTGTTTATGTGCTTCATACACTCATGAAACACTTCCATCTTCTGTATTCATATTAACTAGCATTTACTAAAAACCCATTTACATTTAGTAAGTAGTTCCCTGGAATGTCCCCCGTGAATTACGTAGTATGAGGATTACCAGGATTCTTATTTTGGAAAAGTTAGTGATGCCGCACTGGTCACCTCAATCGGGAGAGCATCATCAGGTCTACATTCCATGCATTTCCACTCTACACAGACCAAAGGGATGAGAGAAAACATATGGTTCATCTCTGGCCAGTTAGATCCCCTGAAAATCTAGGCTGGATTCTGTGTCCTGCCTCCATAATTCAGTGTTAACCAGATGTCTTTCTGTAGTGTCCTATTTCCCAACCCATCCTCTTTCATCAATAACCGTTCATGAACCAGTCCACACTGCACACTCAGTAAGCAACAGGCACTGCCAAAACAAATGAATGCAGAATCAGGAAATTCCTTCAGTGCCTTTAAGTTTTCTATGGAAGAATCGTCTGACCCTTGAGATCTTAATCCATAAAATCTGTTTACTCTGCAGCCAGTGAATAAGTTTTGAAACATGTAAAACACTGTGCATAGAAAACATTATGGGTCTGTCCCCTGTTCGTTTCTGCTGCTCGCTATCTCTGTTTTCCTGCCTTCTAAGCTCCTGCCTTAGCTCTGAATAGAGCACACTCGTATTCTAGTCTTGATCTTTGTGTCTACTTCCCTCCCTGGATAAACACTCTCCTGTGCTTTTACATGCTGCTTCATTTATACCCATCCCCTCTGCAGAAGGTTCTTCCTCCACACTGTCTCCAGTGTTCAGTAAGTACTCAGATGTAGCATCTCAGGATATCTGCATCATTAGGGAGGGATCACTACAGGATTCTGAGCACTAAGCTCCTAGAACATGCACAGTGAATACATATTAAATGAATAAAACTAATGTACGGTTACTTGATACTTGGAGGTGAGAAATTCTAGACTATAGAAGCAGTAGGTATTTAAATATTCACATTTTAGTTTATAGCTCACTCTCCAGACAGCCACGGCAGGTTCATGATAGTCCTTTGTTTATTCCCAAAGGTGCCTCTGTCTACAGACCTGCTGTGCCATGCAGGCACCCCTGGAATGGATAAAGAACTTTCAGGATGGGTGAGTTTGAAACAGTGATGTAGTTCACAGATCAGGGGACCATAGTGGGTAGAGCATCGTTGAGCTGACACTAGTTACTTTTGAATAGTTTGAAATTCCTTCCACAGTCCACCCACAACATAAGCACATTCAAACGTCTGTATCTCCCTCCATGACAATCATGGAATTTGCATTCTGATGAAGCTTTCAGTGTAGGTACACATAGCTGTGGCAACTGTCAAAACACCTTACACTAGATTCTAATAAATATATACCCATTGATCTTGCATTCATCCTCCAATCCATGTTTTCTTGCATTCACTTCATAAGTCTCCCAGGCCTTAGCATTCAGAACCTATCAGTTCATATATCTAGCTAACCACCCACCCACATCCCCATCCATTTGCATTTCTCAGCATCTGACTTTTCCCCCCTAAGACCCACATTAGTTACTATGAGAACTATAAGAATGAAAACTCTGAACCCTTGCAACCTGTCTCTAAGGATTCAGATCAAACTAGGAGTAAAGTAGACAGCCAAAAAGAATGAAAAGAATACCTGCCCCTCTTCTCATTTACTGCATACTAGGCTTCTCCCACGGCTTGGTGAGGGCTCCTTATCATATTGTTGTCACCTGAGCCCAAGGAACTCACATATCTCTTACTATTAGGTCTGATTGGTATATATCACCTAAGTCATTTAAAATGCTACCTGAAATATTTCCTGTTGGCTAATACAAAACTTGCCTTTTCAGGATGACTAGAAGCAAAGCCATGATTATCAACCCAAACTAGTTTCTTCTAAGGTTTTGTGATTCACTAAACATCATGGACCTCTCTCTCCTTTCACCATCTTGTACAGATGCTATCTGTCCTGCTTTTCTTCCTCAGGATTCCACTTCCCTAATCTTTTACTCAAAGTGCACAACATTAACTTGCCTCCCAATTAGTCTCAACAATACTGTTTGCAGACACAAATACCGTGTGACCCATTTTGTGCTTAGGGACTTTGAGGGTCTTTTTTCTCACCCTTAGTCTTAGAAAGGGCTACAAGACTGGGCTGTTCATATGCACCTTCAAATCTCTTCTCAACTTTATTCTCCTCACCAAACTCACATCTTCAGCCACTAGCCACATTCATTTTCACAAATATCATGTGCTTCCTCTAGGCACATGATGGGCCCAGGAGAGACTCTGGTCATATCCACCATAGAAGGTGATCTCCATTTCCTATGGATTATCTCATAATTATCCCACAGAAACACTTAGCATCTCTTTTTCTCTCTGACCCCTCTGTGGTTGGAAGAACATGCTGGACCAACACAAGACAGGCTGGGATGCAGGGGAGTCAACAAATGGAATTACTCTTCAGTGAATAAGACACAGCTGTTGGGTCAGACCCCGCAACAGTGCAGCTCTCAGGCATGTTCCAGATACTCTCTTCGGCCCCAGCAGGGCTGAACTTCTGTCGCCCACAATATTCATCTGTTCTTTATCATCACCTTCATTGGCTTTCCTCAATTTCCTGCCACACTTCTCCGCATTCGTATTGCTGTTCCTGAAATTACTGCCCAAATACAGTTGCACTCCAAGCCTTTTCTGAAGGTCTTTTTGGGAAAAGATGAAGTAAGATGCCTACACTGAAACACACTTGTTTTTTTCCAGATCAGTGAACTCATCTCTGTTGATGTGGCTGTCTGAACAGATCTTTGATAACTCTGACCCTGTTAACTCCATAAAAACAAGACTCCCGGCTACCTATTCACTTCGTGTAGTTAAGCACAATGCTAGGCATATGGCAGGAGTTCAAAGAATCTGACTGAAACATATTTAAAAAGATACATCAAGCTGGATTCCCTGGCACTGGATACAAAACCATATTAACCAAGCATTTGCTTTTAAGAGGCACATAGTCTGAGAAAAGGAGAATGAAACAGCTACAGTATAACTCTCACTGAAATAAACTTTATTTATTAGCATCAGATACTATGAAATAGTACCTAACCCAGCCATAGGGTGATGAGCAGAGGCTTCCTTAGGAAGAGATCCCGTAGTACCCTCTCAAGGGTTCATCTTCTGAGGCAGAAGACTTCTATATCCAAATCCCAAGGTGTTTTTTGAGACAAGGCAGAAGAAAAATGTTTTCTTCATGAGCATCCTGTGTGGGAAAGTTAATAATAAGCTCTAACTCGGAGTCCCAGAACTAGACTAATCATATTGTGGTAAATATTAATAATGGAAATTAAGTAGCAGAGGCATCAGTAGCAGTGGGCACATTAGAGTGTGAGAACGTAGTTGTAACTTGCTATAGAAATTAGGCTGATCTAAAAATACTCCGGTGGAGGTGCTACTGCTTTCTGGAAGTAATGATTAGGACAGCAGGGGGCAGAGACTTGGCCTGGGAACTTTATTGTCTGCCAAGACTTTGTCAGTCCCCAGGAGGCCCTGGGAGTCTTGCTCACAGAGCAGATACCTCCACAGGCAGAGCCTTTGAGTTCTGAACTCTGCTTGTTGTGTTTCAAGACTCAGACCTGCAGTTGTCAGGGAACTCTGTTTTCGTGTGTAAATTTGTTTAACTCTGGGAGGAATTTGCCAAATTGTCTGCCTGCTATCAAGGTCCAGGTTTGACTTTTCTTGGTGGAAATGAATACTCTCTGGCCAACAAGCTCAGAAACCACAATGGATTAGTGCATTATTTATTGCACAGGTATAAGGTAGGCACAGTATCCAGTAATGGTCTTCAACCAACCAGAATCAGAGTCTTAAAACTGAGAAGCTAGTGGCTCTCCTGCCCTTAGATCTTAAGCCATGTTGGTAGGCTGTATCCTGCTCGGAAACTAGAGGGCCTCTTAGTTGTTGGGGATTGGTTGGGCATGAGATGGGTCGTTGTTTCTGATCATAGACCATTATTAGTCATAACTTAGAACCAAGTTACAGGTACACGCAGACAGTCTGAGAAACACAGGCCAGCAGCATTCCCAGATAGGACAAAAGCAAAAAGAAAACAAAACAAAGAAGAAAAACAGGTTTTATGAAGATTGAGAGGTTTTTTTTCCCACATTTTTCAGGCATGTTTTGCAAGGAGGGGCCATGACAAGGTACCCACAGATGGCATTTCTTGTCTGTTCCATACAATGAAATATGTCCTTATTTATCTTTTTACTGTTTCACTGGCAGTAAAGAGTTGCATCTATCTGGGCCTACTGATCTGGAACATGACTGACAAATTTGTTGATATCAAAACCTACTGAGGTAGATGTATCCACACCCCTTTGCATTTGGGGTGATATGAGATCTAAAAAGCAATGGTTTTTTAAGGAATGGATTTCCTTGTGGATGTATGAATGATTTCAGTTTGCAGGAAAACCTCTTCTGTTTGAATAAGCTTCTCTCTCTCTCTCTCTGTCTCTCCCCAACCCCCACCCCCAGTGTGTGTATGTGTCTGTGAAGGCATGCACTGGAATGCATGTGTACAAGTGTATGTTAGTCCCATGAATGTGAAGAGAAAGACCACAGACCCAAATCATCATGGCCAAATCAATTAAAACAAGCTTCTCTCTCTCTGTGTGTGTGTGTGTGTGTGTGTGTGTGTGTGTGTGTGTATGTGTGTGTGAAAGTTAGGGTATAACAAGTGAGAACTCAGTCCTAACCCTTGTCTTAGAATGGTTGTATGCTTAATAGATGCTGAATCCATATTTACTTTATTGAAAAAAAGCTTGAGCATCATGTTCAGCAACCACATTAGGTTGTTAGTTTTTTAGGTGAGCAAACTAAGTCTGGTAAGCATTAAGGACTGACCCTGACGTCATATAGTTCCTACATGGAAGAAGGAAAACTAAGATCCAAAGAAACCCAATGTAGAAACCTTGCTCCGAATCACAATGTCCCGAGCCTCTTGGCAGCATTTGGTGTTACAGAAAACGTGCTGATTTCTAAAATATACATAATCTATTTGAAAATATTGCATTTGCCTGCCAGAAATTCTGGAATGAGGTGGAATGAATAAATCATGTAAGACCTCTCTCTAACTAATACTACAATTAGAATTTTTTAAATGCAAATGAATAACTATTATTTTTAAGTCACCATCCACATGCTCCCTCTATATAAGTTTCACTTGCTATATTATTAACTGCTTCTCTCTGCTTCAGAATCCTAGTCAAGATCTTCCTTCATCTCTTGGACTTAAAGACACCAATCCAATCTCAGAGTAAGTTCAACCTTTGCTTTCATCAATGATTCTGTTTGCTAAGTCAAAATAGCAATCTTGGCAACTCTGAACCCAGAATTGTTATTGCTTATATTAACCTCACCTCAGGAAAGGGTATATTGCCAAGACTAAGATTCTGGAGATGTGGCAGTTCTATTAAAGGGGCAGAGCTATAGAGAACAGTGTTTCAAAGCACTGTGACTTCCTTTTCTATCTTGCCATGGAATTGCAGAGAAGAACAGAGTTCAAAATTAACTAGTATATTCTCTTTGTGAAATGCTGTGCTACATGAAGGTTAAGACATGGGTAAAATTATATCCTGCTGACTACTGTCCATTTAGAGCCAAAAAAAAAAAAAAAAAGGTAATGGGAATATAAGCTGGGGTCACTGATCTATTTATTTCTTCTTAATTTAAGAGAGAAGGAAATGCCAGTAATGTTCATTTTGCTGAAGAGTAATCCTGTAAGGTATGTAGCGATCTATTGGAAGTAAAGCATAAATCATAGCTGGGTTGGCTTGAACATGATCTATTTAAACTTCAGATGCTGAAATTCAGTGATTATTGCAACAGTAGTAAGAGGTGTGGTCCTGAAAGCTGATTAGTTCAGGAGGGCTCTTTGCCTGTGAATGAGATCCATGTCTTTATTGAAGGAAAAAATTAAGGGGGGGAGGGTGTGAAAGAAGTAAGGGAAGAAAAAAAAAGAAAGAAATATTCTTATTTTAGCCCCTGAGATATTTCTATTTACTAGGAAAATGAAATGCCAGGGGTTTTTTTAGATTTTTTTTTAATTTTATTTTTTTCTTATCAGTTACATTTTATTAACTCTGTATCCCAGCTGTATCCCTCATTCCCTTCCAATCCCACCCTCCCTCCCTCATCTCCACTGTGCCCCTTTTCATGTCCACTGATGGGGGGGACCTCCTCCCCATTCTTCCAATCCTGTTTTATCAGGTATCTTCAGGACTGGCTGCAAAGCCCTCCTCTGGATTAAATCTTGGTATAAATCTTCTGTAACCTCAGCAGTACGTTTTCAAAGGTACTTTTGTCCATTGTCTCACTTCAAATGATTTAAGTTTTAGAGTAAGGTTTTTTAACCAAGAATTGATTTGAATTGGATATGAGGCAGGCAGCATGGGATACAAGGTAAGCATTAAAATGAGCTTTTCTTCTCGGCCACATTATATGTGTGTAAATTACCTTCAGCACAGAGAGGTTCATTATTAATCATTTGTGCTAATAAATGTCTCATTAAATCCAACTTTCATTTACGGAATACACAATTGTCATTCTACAAATATTATTTAATTACATAATGGCTCAACTATTAAGAAATCTGTATTTAACCGATATTCACACCATATTCACAAAACACTTTATCCTAGAGACTATTTGAGAATTCTGTAATCATTGGATTACAAGACGGGAGTGTTTTACTGATTGTATTTGGATAAGCCATGTTGTCTTTATAATAAGGTGTGTTGATATTAAAAAATGATTAAACATTTTCAAGGAAGAGCTGCTTCATATTCATCCACCTTTCATCTCCGTATTATGAATTATATATCACTCTTTCACTTCTATATCCTCAATGCTTTTCACTCTTTGTAGGCAATTATACAGTGACCCATCCATATAGCTCATGAGATTTCTCAATTTTTCATGAATGTTCGTAAATATGAAGGAAATGAGTGCAAAATTTATAAGCAGTTGGACCATATTCTTATCCTGAATGAGCAGGAGGCTGTAGTCATCACATGGTGCTGTTTGAATGTAGACGATGCTATTTTAGGTTAGCATGGGAAGTAAAGGCTGTCTCCATCTAGAAAGTTACTTTGGCCTACTATAGCATCAGGATCTGTATGCAGTGAGGACCTGGGAACCCCATGGAATGCTACTTGGATTTATTTTCTGCAATATGGTGGGAGACTCAGGATCCCAAGTTGAATGAGCGTTGGCTGCCAGCTACAAGAAAAAGTGAGAAGGAAGTTAGTACTCTCTTGTTCCAAGTTCAGGGAACTATGAAAGGTGTCTCTGTTCAGCGAGGCAAGGTAGACACAATTTGGCCTCAGCCCAATCAGTCTTGATATCCATTAATATTCTGGAGCTATTGTCATGAAGGGGAGAAGGTGTACTTCCAATCTGGATAAAATTTGTGTGGCCTGAAGCCCATGTCGGGCAAACAGCAGAACATAAAAACAGTGAGGTCAGGTTTATATCTATCCTCATTCATTCAAAGGCATTTATTGGGCACTGGCTTGATGCAGACAAACAAATTATAACAACAAGAAGCTGTGAAGTGATCAGAAACTCAAATCAAATCCGTAATACCTGGGTTGGAAGAACTATGACACATGGATGTCAGACATCCTTACACAATTGTACTGTGACTCAGGAAGTGTACTGTAGGCCATACACACCAAGTTCCAGCAGGGCAGACTCCAAGATGGTGATCAGAATGTCAGGTTTTTGAAAGAGCATTGTGCCTTCTGATCCTACAGTGGAGATGAGGAAGGGTGGGTGGGATTGAGAGGGAATGAGGGAGCGGGACACAGCTGGGACACAGAGTTAATAAAATGTAACTGATAAGAAAAAAATAAAATTAAATAAAAAATATATAAAAAAGATGCTCAGATCCTTCTCAATGAGAGAATTTGAATATTCAAGAAAACCCAGATTATAATAAAGATATTAATCATTTTATTTCTTTGCAGTAAACATTTGAATTAGTCTGTGCATATGCCAATGGCTTATGAAGTGCTTGTTCGTGTAATCTTGCAACATGGAATAGATAAAAGCATTTCTACTTTGTCAAGATGGTTTTGGAACTATTTAGGAAGCTAAGTTCCTAAATAGGAAGTTAAACTTGCACTCTGAAACCCACAAAATTTTTTAAGCGAAGTCTTTCTTCCTCCCTAGACTTTCATGATGCCTGCCTCAGGTTATTGAGTTCGGGATTTACAGATACAAGCCATTAAACCTGGCTAAAATCATCGCCCCTGAGCCTTAAACTAGAGAATATATTATTATGATGTCAAAGGAAGTATGGAGGAGCAAGAGATGACTTGGAAGAGGTAGGTGGACAGAGATTCTGTCTTATACAAAGCGTAGGATGGAGTTGAGCCCACCAGCGAAAAGAAAGGCCATCATAATCTGTGGACCCATTGAGATTGGAAGTATGAATGTAGAATCTGCTTCCATTCATCACAGAGATGTTTATTTTAATATTTGTCATAGCATGTCACACCAAACGTCCTGTGGGGAAGTGAGCAGGGGAGACTAAGCCTTCCCAATATCCTTCCCACACGCTGTTCTACGGAAGGGCTCACATAAGTCAACAGATGAGTTTAGCACACTATGGAGACACCTAGGAGGTCCTTCTAAACATGGGTGTGGGTCTAGACAAAAGAAGATTTCTCATAGGAATGCAACGGGGAGAGAATCAAAGAATCTAAACTGAGAGTTAAGGGGGATGCTCTCAGTAAGCAGAGGGGCTGAAGAGACGGCTGGGTGAATGAAAACACTTGTTGCTCTCTCAGAATCCCTGAGTTGTGTTCCCAATACCCATATTTGGTGACTCACAACTGCCTATAACTACAGTCCCAGGGCATCTGATACTGTCTTTCCATGGACATGGGATGTGCCATTTAAATGGCACACACACAGGCATATACAAATAAGTCTTTAAAAGATTTTGCAAGGGAACCAAGGTGAGAGTTGATGATTTTTTTTATTTAAAAAAATCTCAAAAGAGGAAGTCACTGAATGGGATCTAAGAGCCAGAGAGACTTTTGTTACACAATAGGCAGTGCTCTGGCACTCAGAACAGAAGCGACGAGGGCTCCCAGAGAGCAGAGTCTAAGACATAGTCTCTGAGAAAAACATTATTGATTACATTTGGTTTCTTAAACCCAACCCAACCCAACTTTTCTCCTATATCAGCAGTTTGGTGAGTTTTAACTAGATTATGTTTCTGTCCCAGCCTGCTTCTTGAAGCTCTTACAAAAGGGCTTTATAAATCTTTCTAATAATGAATTATGAACAACAACAAAAAAGGCCGCTCCTCCCAGGAAAAAGCTGAGCCCGATTCATATATTCTGCTCAATCTGGCCTTGTTTTCTTTCAAAGACAAGAGAACATCATAACCTTGAGCTATCTGGTAGAAATAAAAGATTGATGCAAACTTTGCTGTGTAAAATTTGAAGTCTTTCATCCAGTCCAGAAGACAATTGAATGTTACAAAAATGTTGCACAATTGAAGAGAACTTATTTTATTCAAACACTGAGAACCTTCACCCTGGGAGAAAGCACTTTATGTGAAAATAAATAAATTAGGATATGCCATCTTGAGAAACAAATTTCTCTCGATAAGTTTTGAACCTAAGACTCTCGCAGCTTAAAAGTCCTACTACCTATTTATAAACGTGCAAAAATTGAGGAACTCCCTCAGCAAGGAAGTGAACAAACATAAAGAGGTAAACTTGGCCATAGAACTTAACTCTGACATCTCATTTGACAATCCCACTGGATTTTCTGCACCTTCCAGATCATGATGAGATAGCTATAATGCATCCCCAAGATGTAAGAAAGAAGGATCACAAGAATTACAGCCTCATGGGCTGTAGAGAAGCAAACGCAGGACTTTGAAGATAATTCCAGTGTGAGGGTGTCTGGATAACATCTGCTTGGAGTTCATTTACAATCCCCAGCCTTATGAATAAGGGGCATTCCTAGGTTTCATTAATGAGAAGAGAGTAAGAGGGCAGCATCCATCACTACCACTGGTCTAGCCCAGCCTGGACCACCAGACAGCATCAGACTTGGGACTAGACACACATTCAAAGAGAGAGGGGGCTGCCTTCAGAAGAGTTAATGTATTAAAAATCCTATTCTGACTCTACACAAGATAAAAATCAATGACCTAGAAGGGGGAAAGCATACAAACTGGAAGGGATAAATCCACCCGCCCCCCAAACAAGCCAAATCTTACACAACCTCAATGTCACATAAAATAGAATAGCTAGATTGTGGACTTGGGAATCAACGGTTGTACCCTATTCCACATAGGATAAATAAGCATCACTGATATTAGCATCATCTCATGTTCTTCAGTTATCTCATGTTCTTCAGTTCTGGCAACTTTGCTATGATTTCAGATGCACTTACTAGCAATCTAGCCACTCAGTCTTTACAGCACTACAAGATGGGCACCTTTTTCAGGTTAATTTATTTATTTCCTGTGTAATAGTGTTTTGCCTGATGTGTGCATATGGTCTATGACAGGATATGACTGCCTGATACTCACGAAGGTCAGAAGAGGGTCTAATTCCAGAAGAGAGTCCAGTTACAGGTCTAAATCCCTAAAACTGGAGTTACAGATGGCTGTATGTATTGTGTGGACGGTGGGGACCAAACCAAGGTTCTTTGTAAGAGCAGTATGTGCTCTTAATCACTGAGCCATCTCTTGAGAACCAAGATGAGTACTTTTATTCTGAGTTCATAAATTAAAAAAAAAAAAAAATGAGACAGAATAGATATGTCCAAAGTCACATGACTGCTAAATACAGAAGTTGGAGTTCAGAGCTGATAGGCCACCTACTGACATTTTCACTGACCTAAACACTCTCCACTTGATTCAATCATCACAGCAAGCCAGCTTGCTCCATAATGTTTGCTGAAACCCCAGGCTTTAGAGGATGGCAAAATCTTGAAGTAGAAAAGATGTTCTTTCTATCTGCTAAGAAAAAGAAAGCCATTCAGTATATCTGCTTTTCTATCTCACTGAACAGAAATTGATCCCAAACAAATTATCCCAGTGAGAATATATTTTATGAGCTCTGTGGATGATTTTCACATGCAGTCTGGGTAGACAACCATTGGTCAGAAATATGAGTCAGTGTTGAGAAGCAATAAGGGAATGGGCTCCTCTCTCCTACCCCAGTTTTCCACAGCTGGGCATGGGGGGATGCAGAGAGGCACTGTAGAGTGTATTGTTTGGGAGAAAATTGCATTTGGGGAGCACTTTTCTCTCCCTCTCCTCTTCAGTCTGTCAGCTGGTCAAAGTTGGCTTGTCCGGCCATGACAACTATATGCTTCTCTGTCATGGTACATATTTTGCACTACTTAGTTCCTTTGGCATCTTCCCCTTCTGCCAGACATTCTGCTCCATGAAAAGAGACATCATTACATTTCTTCTTGGATACAACTTCTCCTGGACAAATACAGCCCATGCAAGGCATTCCATGTCCAATTAGCAATGGACAGCTGAGTTGTCTTTAAGGGGAACTTCCCTGAGTACATGTGATCTACTGTCAAAGTTGAAGCGTGCAGCACATCAGTGATCATATGAACTTCTCAAATATGGGATTGTGTGAAGATCAGGCGAAATAGAATTGTGTGAGAGACAGGGTGTAATATCATGTGGACTCCTGTTGAGAGCAGGGGGACACCAAAAAATGCCCTCTCCTCCCTGTACCTTTCCCACCATTTCTAGCAACAATCCTCAAACAAAAGCATCGGGATCCATGAGAAATCTTACTAATAATGTAGCTAGTGCTCAGTAAGAATGTAGGCATTTTTGACTCAGCAGGTCCAGAGTGGGGCTTCAGAATTATCATTTTGTGATAATATATGTTTGTGAGATATATATATATATATATATATATATATATATATATATATATAATCACAGAGTTGGAGGAGTCAGAAATTGTGGCTCCTTCACTGTGTAATAAAGGTTTCAACTGACACAAATGAGGGCCCCAGGGGAATCCTGGTGCTAAATGAGTGAAACTCACTCACTTTGAGACTGTTCTTTCAGTTCAGGTCTCCACAACCACTCAACAGGGTCTTTCTCATCAAAGTGTTCTCATACATACATCCCAGCTCCCTTTTCCATCCTGAACATACTCACTGTAGAGCCTCCAACTCTTATCTACACTCCCATGTCTTCATCTCTCATTGGCTGGGTCAGTATTTTTCCCCTCTTGACAAAATGACAGGGTAACATGTTTGTTTAAAAAGATGGTGGCGGGGATAGGGGTGGGGGTTGTCAGGAACCATGACACCGTGCTTGCTTTCTGAGCTAAAGATGTATTCTTCTGTATTGTGGAGAAATTTAGGAGATCAAAAAATGTACAGGGTGACAGCATCAGCTCCCTGTCTCTCCAGCAACGGCAACACCTGGACTCTCTTACACAATTGCTATTCCAGAGGCAGCAACGTGCCACTCAGAGTGTTCAGGAACTGAGAGAACTTCATGTGTATGGTTTTGGCAGCTGCCAATCACACGAGGTCGCATCTCGATGGTGTGGGGTGCATGCAGCAATTTCATCTCTGATGAGCCTGTGACTTTGAATATGTTCTGTCTCCTCTCTGACCTTGGGTTCCTTGTCAGTATGTTTCTGAAATCTGTACTGTTTTCAGGAATGAAAGAATAGATCACCAAGATATTGTTTGTAGAAAGAATCCTTCCCTCAGATCAAACCTACCATTGGAGCAGAAAGGATGACCTGGAGACAAGGGGCTGGGATGCAGAGTGGAGGGAGTGAAGTAGGGTTATGGGCCAAACGAAAAAGCCACAAAACAGATGGTAAACTGAGAAAGATAGCTGAGGTCAGAGGACAACAAATGGAATGCTGCCCTGGATTTAATAGAGACTATTTTCTGTATTTGATGAAGTATCGCCAGAAGACAGGGACATCAGGGTTGGTATTTTAGAAAACGTGAGGAAGATGGAAATAGCTTGGAAGCAGAGTCCAGAGAAGAGAATTTGGCAAAGCTTTCGGAAACTCTGAGGGGCAGTGAGCATGGAAAGCAAGGACACAGAAGATATTTTGGAAGAGGAAAAAAAAAGGCCTATTACTGATCAGAAATGATTTGTAATTAGCATATGCAAATGAAATCCTCTTAGCCCAGCAGCTGCCTCTTCCTCAAGCATGCTGTCCCTAGCCAAACTCAAGGGTTTTAGTCATCAGCTTTGCTTACACCCCAGCATCTTCTTGTCCCACAGACTGTTTTGGTCCATTGTCTTCTTCTAGGCCTGAGCCTGAGGCTCCCACTGCCTATCCCAGCCAAGGACAAAGGACAAGCAAATGGAAGAAAACCAAAGATTTTCTGTTTTCTTCTGCAAGATAAAGCAGGGTTATTTTTGGCCCCTTTTAGAGCAAATCAGATTTATTTTTTTTTTCTTTTCTCTTTTGGAGCCCTGTGTCTGGCAGGCTTCATGCAGGGGAGTAAAAATTAGAGCTCCCATTTTCAATGCCTTTGCAGTTTTCGCTCGGTGTCAGTTTTGTTTGTCTTCCTCTGGCTGGCTGTCTTCCGCATCTCCAGACTGTTGACTTCTTCCAGAGGTTGCCCTCCAGCCAGAAAAGTAAAACCAAGCCATCCTGAACAAGGGTGGGAATCTTGGGTCAGAGAGAAGGAAAATAAGGCAGAAAGGAAAGTGTCCTCCAGGCTTTATTTTGTGAAGCCCCACTTTCCACCCTCATATTAGCTCTACACCTCATGCTAGCCCCTTGATCAGAGAGACACTGGACTCTCTGAGAGTCTTCTAAGGTGGACTCACACTCTCAGGACCTAAGGTACCTTTTCTCCAACGTTTACTCCGCTTAGCTCATAGATTTTAAGTTTGTTAGTATGCTCTAAGGCAGTGGCCTGAGGGTTAATATTTCAGATTACCTTGGCTATTAACTTCGTTTTGGTAGTCTATGCACTAGGGATACAGATAGAATTATGGGAGTGTGAGGGGTCCGTGGGATGCCTGACACAGGAGCTTTGAGAACTGCCTTGTGTCTGGCTATTGACTGACTGAGTGACTAGCAAATAGCCAAAGGCATATAGAAAAGCTACACTGATGGTAACACACAGTGGCTGGCTACTAGCTTGTTACCACAATTTTGTGACCTGCTTGTGGTATTTAAAAAAAAAAAAAATGTAAAACTTCTTTCTTAAAAGAACCTTTGTTTCATTTTCTTCTTCTCTCCCACTAATTTTTTTTTTCACTTAAGGCAGTTAATGTAACATGGAAGACTGTGTTATAGCAACCAGGTGGTTTCATGTTCGGTTTCACGCATCCTTCTGTCCATTTTTTTAGGCAAAGTCAAATCTGAGTGCCACTTGTAACTCATTTTCTCTCTCAATAAAACACAGCATAACCATCTGCACTTCAACACACATCCCTTCCTGGATGGCACTGTCTAAAATCCGCCTTTTCTCCCCACGTTTTACTGATTTATTCCTTATCAATGTCCTACATGTGTATAATACATCCTCGTCTCACTTAGCCCCCTCAACATCTCTGAATGGAAATTTTGCCGTTTTCAATAGAGAAGGCCCTTTAAAGGTTCTCAGTTTATCTTGTTCTGTTGCTCTGCTTGTGGAGTTTGAACACAGGGAACTTCCCAGAGACTCATACTCCAACCAAGGACTATTTGTGGAGATGACCTGGAACCCCTGCACAGGTGTAGCCCATGGCAGTTCAGTGTCCAAGTGGGTTACATAGTAATGGGAAGAGGGACTGCCTCTGACATAATCTGATTGGCCTGCTCTTTGATCACTTCCCCCTGGGGGGGGAGCAGCCTTACCAGGCCACAGTAGAGGACAATGCAGCCACTTTTGATGAGAACTGATAGACTAAGATCAGAAAGAAGGAGAGGAGGACCTCCCCTATCAGTGGACTTGGGGAGTGGCATGCATGCAGAAAGGGGAGGGAGGGTGGGATCGGCAGGGGAGGAGGGAGGGGCTTATGGGGGGATACAAAATGAATAAAGTGTAATTAATAAAAAATAAATAAAATATTTAAAAAAAAAAGGTTCTCAGTTTATGAACACTGCTCAATGGTTGGTGTAATAATGATAAAAAGTCAGGTGATGATTAAAAAAAATGAATGAGTACCTACCACAACAAAAATTTTATTTTGTATTACTTCCAATCTTTACCTTGACCCTGAATTTTATGCTCATTCTCCTTAAAAATTAATACACTGAAAATAAAAAAAAATAATGTTATTCAACCAAGATAGAGAGACTGGGATGATAATGAAAGATAAGTAGCTTTACATATAATATATTCTTTAATTAAATTTTTATTTTTTATATTAGTTACAGTTTATTTACTTTGTATCCCAGCTGTATCCTGCTCTCTCATTCCCTCCCAATCCCACCCTCCCTCCCTCATCTCCTCCATGCCCCTCTGTAAGTCAACTGATAGCGGAGGTCCTCCTCCCCTTCCATCTGACCCTAGCTTATAAGGTCTCTTCAGGACTGGCTGCAATGTCTTCTGCTGTGGCCTAGCAAGGCTGCTCCTTTCTTGTGGGGGGGGGGTAGCCAAAGAGCCAGCCATTGAGTTCATGTCAGAGATAGTCCCTGTTCCCCTTACTAGGGTACCCACTTGGATACTGAATTGCCATGGGCTACATCTGAGCAGGGATTCTAGGTTATATCCATGCATGGTCCTTGGTTGGAGAAACAGTCTCAGAAAAGACCCCTGTGCCCATATATATTTGGTCCTTGCCCTCCTGCCCTCTCCAGGTCATACTAACTCTCCCTTCTTTCATATGATTCCCTGCACTCTGCCCAAGGTTTGGTTATGAGTCTCAGCATCTGCTTTGATACACTGCTAGGTAAATTCTTTCAGGGGCCCTCTGTGGTAGGCTCCTGTCTAGTATATTTTTTTAATTATAATACTATGATGTATATCCTTTGGTTCAAGGAATACCTGTCTGTTCCCTTTATGTCTGCAAATCCTAGCACATATGTATTTAATATGTGCAAATATTTGTTTTGCTGTTTTCAATAGAGAAGGCTCTTTAAAGGTTCTCAGTTTATGAACACTGCTCAATGGTTGGTGTAATAATGGGTATTATACCTATGGATATAGGTGTAAGCATTTACACTCACAAACATGTGTGCCAATTACTGTTTTCTTCATTTTTGTGGGACACGTGACCCCACACGCAGGTTTTCCTAGCAATGAAGAGGGGTAGTGGTGTGTGGGCAGCCGATTTGAGTATCCCTTGTCCAAGGTCTGGTATGGAGGAAGATCTCCAGGAGCACAGCAGAGCACAGACTTCTGGATCCCTGACATCTCAGATGCATCCCAGCTCTGACTGATGGCCTACTAGATGTAATATTTATGTCTGTTTATGGATGAATTCCTTATTACTAACCTAAACAAATATCTTGCATCTCTTTACTGGTGCTCTCAATCTAAGAGTCTTAGTTTCCAGGACTGCAGAACACATGCACATAACCCTGCCTTTCCTCACAGCTCTGGGCTAATCCCATTAGCACTGATGCACCACATCAGAAGAAAACAATCAACTAGAGTCTCTAGGCTTACCTAAGGGTGGTTCACTGGAAAACATTGATGCTTATCATGGGAAGCCCTTCTTTCTGGTCAGTTTAGGTACCCTAAAGGGGTTAAAGTTTCTAAAAGTAAAGAAAGGCTTGTATGGGTGTACATGAATATGTGGCTGGCCGAGTATGACCGAGTGTTGGAGAAGGCAATACTGTGAACTCAAGATTTCATTCATTCATCAAATGATGGACTGCTTATTCCAGGTTCTTTGAAATTCTTATAAATTATGCTGGGGAGAGGAGATGTTAAAAAGAAGATACTATTCCTTTGTCAAATAATTTCACAAAGTCCTTTGAAAAATAAAACATTTTTATTGCAGAATTTCTCAGTATCTTTGAGAGGCCAATATGCCTTATGATATGCAAAGGTAAACATGGTATACCCTATAATTATTATAATTTTCTAACCCATGATGCATTCCCTCCATACCAAACAAACAACTAAACAAAAACACAAAACATTATAGAGTATCAAAAACAACACTGATGTTTATACTTTGGGAAAAGAACAAAGAACATTAACAGAGACAAAAACAAATAAATACATAATTCATACATACATACATACATATGTACATACATATACACCCTGGACCTTGGTCCTTTGCTCACTAAGATTTTACATAGAAAGAATTCAAAATCAGTATAAATGGTCCCTGTCTATGGGTTCTCTATATGAATTAGCAATGGTTTTTCCTTATGTAGCAAAAGCTGGCCTCAGACTCCTGATCTCTTACCTCTGATTTCTTAGTGCCAGGATTACAGACAGATACCACACTGCCCAGCGCTAACATCCTTCCTCTTAGTCATTCTACAAAAAATGTGTGTTGTTCTTATGTGTTCCATACAGGTCTCTTCTGTCCCTTTGGATTATGAGAAAAAGGCACTCCAGGCTTTTAGAGACACATGGAGTAGTCATGCTCCAAATAAAAGGGAACAGAAACACAGTCCCATAGGAGACACAGCTTCTTTTTCTAGTCTTCCAAACTGCTTAAAAGACAAGGATAATCCCACCCGTGTTACTGGCCACTCAGGTGACCACGAGGAAACAGGTTCACAATGACCAGATGCTTTAGAAAGTTACAAAGATAGGGATATCCAGAGTGCATGCGGGACTGGCAGTTAGTTTTACACCACTCCAGCTCTCAAAATGCAGCAAAATCCTTCTTTATGTCACAGGGGGGACACTGTGGGTGGCTCCCCTCAAATGCCCATTCTAAAGAGCGGGAGATTGTAATTGGTGCCAGGAGTGGCCTGGTTTCGGCCACACAACTCTCAGGCCCACCCAGGAGTCAGCACAAGCTAAATTTGGGCCAAGTTTATTTTTCTTTTCCCTTTGAGTGTGATAGCTGGAGGAGAAGACTGCAAAGGAAGTGCTGCAGACACACACAGGCCCCAAGGGTGTGGGGGTCACAGTCCACAGAGAAGCCAGCCAAGCTTGACACATCATCCCTCTGCACTCACTCAGCCATAGGATGTTTACATTCCTGCTGGTCCTTAAGGATTGAGAATTGACTCGGGAAAGAAAATGTGACCAGGGAAGATGCTAGGGCAGGAGACAAAAAAAAAAAGGGGGGGTATGCTCTGTGCCAAACTGTCCAATAAAAGGATGAACCACTGAAAGTGGGCACACTATTGCATGTAAATGACATGGGTCTGACTGTCCTTAACCATTCATAAGGCTCCTTGGAGCCATGAGCTTTAATTCTCTTTTATTCATGTCAGACACTAAGGATTCAGTTATTTGTGAGTAAAGGAAAAATTACATTCACCTTGAAACAATAAGTACATGATTATATGTGTAAATTATTATATGTAATGTATTTTCTAAAATAGTTTATATCAATTGTCACATGGATAAGTAACATCATACATGTTTATTGCATTTGAATTATATTTGCTATGTGAAAAATAACAGAAGAGAGAATGTCTGCATGTGACTCAGAAGGTTAAGCCTTGTGTGGACTGGCACCGCCAGAAGCTATCTGATATGGCTGTGTATACCCTGTACCTCCTCTGTATGAAATTCTTTATAACTATTTAAAATGAGGCATATGTGAACATTCAAATAAAGAAAAATCTTTCCATCTTCCCCATCACTGAGAAAATGGAATGTGAATGCTCTGATAAAGTGTGAGCTCTGATAAAGAGTTTCCCACACTGATAAATATTTATACATAAATATATATGTGAGTATAAAATGTAAAATCCAAACAAAGAAAACGACCTCTAGCTATGTATGTAAATGTGCATGTCTTTACTTGGATGTGTGGTATGGCTTCCATAGAAGAACATGGCAAGCATTTTTTTTTAGACGAGGATTTGGAAAAAGAAAGAAAGAAAAAGATGATCTGCTATTTTACATTTTCTATTTGATTTCATAGTTGTCTTTACTATTTGAATATTGAATATTGGTCCTTTCTCTCTCTCTCTATCTCTCTCTCTTTCTCTGTGTGTGTGTGTGTGTGTGTGTGTGTGTGTCTGTGTGTCTGTGTGTGTCTGTGTGTGTGTTACAGAAATAAAAGGAATTTCAGTTAAAACAAGAAAGAAAGCAAAGGCAGATGGGACCCTGACACTTGAGCCCCTTCTCTCCAGTTCTGGGACAGCTTGACCACAGGGCTGTTTTTCCAGCTGGGAGTCATTTTATTTTCTTGCCCCCAGTTCTGGGCAGAGCTTATATCCAACCAGAGGCCAAAAGGTGTGCTTTGTAGAAAGATACCCACCGTATCTTAGAGAAGGGATGCTGTGTTTAAGGAGCATGAGGTGCATGTGTTTTCTGAGAGGTAAGGGAGTCTGGAGAAGGTGGAGAGAAACTCAAAGTGCCTAATAAGGAAGCAGATGTGTTATGGTGTCAAAGATTCATGCTTTCAAATCAAAAGGAGAAGAGTGAATTCAAATGAACTGTTGGTAAACATCTACCATGTGAACTGGAATCCCATGAGTAAATAGATTCTGACTTGGGGGAAGGAGAAACATTCCACCCTGACTGGCTGTCCTGTGTTGGGTGGTCATGCCATCCCCAACAATACATCTATATGCATATTACTTATTTTTTCTTCTTGTTTTGACAAGACAGCTGGTATGGAACCACTGTAGGGAAGTAAAGCTTTATTTTGGCTAACAGTTGGGGGTATGGTCCATCCTGGTAAGGAGACAAGGAGCAGGAGTACAAGGCAGCTGGTCACATTGCATCTAAGTCAACAAGCAAAAAGAAATAATGGACACTGGTACTCCATTTGCTTTCTCATTTCCATTCTGTCTGAGACACCCAGTACATGCAATATTGACACTTATATTCAAGGGAGATCTTTCCACCATGGTTGAACCTCTCCAGAAACACTCATACCACAGGCAGAGATTCGTTTTCTATGTAACTCTAAGTCTAGTCAAGTGAACAAACAAGATTCAGCCCTTGTCAACTTTAAACCCAAGTAAGTCACGTTTAAGTCATAACATTGCATCTCTTGTTCCCCCAAAGGATCATGTTTATCACTTAATGCAAAATGCATTGAGTCCAACTTAAAATACTCACATAGTTATAAATACTTCAAAGAGTACTCAAAGGTCCAAATTGTCTTTTTTTTCTGTGGCTCAAGGCACAGTCATAATGATGAGTCTTTATTTAAAAGAAGGTATGGAGAAGTTTACATGAAGAGTATGAGAGTGGAGAGCAGAGCAGAGGAGCAAGAAGAGTAGCACTAAAGACATTTGAAAAGCCAAAGGGAAACATAATTTATGTGCTTCATAGTTTTTTTCCACAGAAATAAGTTACATTGGCATTGCCCTACAGAGGAAATAATGTTCCTCCCAGTTGCCAAATAAAAATCTCAGGACCAGGTACAGGGTACCTCCTTTGGACTTGTTGATCAGAGATATCCCATCGACCCTGACAGTCATACAGGCTGTTGGTTTTGCTCTTGGTTACCCACTTGTTGGTAAGGCACTGTTGCTGAAGACACCACATACTTGGTAATAGAAATGGAAAAATCAAGTTGATACTGACCAGAAAACTTGCTCCCTGCTGGCTAGAAAAGATATTACATGGGCAACTAGGGGACAAAAGTCACCAACTATTTTATTCAGTGGTCAGCCTTCTGAGTTACCAATTGACCAGCATGAGGAGATGTGTCATTAGGTACAACAGTAGTGTAAATGTGATGGGAGTAAATAACAGACTTTTTAAAATTGTATTTGAAGCCTGTTTTAGGAAAAAAAAAAAGGGTATAAATTTGGACAAGAATCCATGGGTGTACTTACTGTTCCTATTTTGCTAAACTTGCATAATATTGAACTTCCCTCTAAATTCATATTTTTATATCCCTTGATTAGGGAAACTTTCAGACCTTATCAATGAATTTTCTTTGTGTAGCGAACAGTATTTAAGCCAGAAAACCACTTGTCATTGTACAGAGAATAAGTGTCTTCGGAGTGTTTACCCATAAATGAGACAGCTATATTATGCCCGCTCCCTCCTTTCAAGACTCAGTAAACATCATGAAATGGGAAGCAAAAAGACTGTAAAAGCCAGAGATTAGGCAGAAACACGGCAAGACACTGTCTCTAGACACAAGACTGCTGCTTTCGTAAACTATAGCAGCAGCAATGGATGCCTACACAAGATGAAGCTGATCCGCAGCCCAGCATGAAATGGGGGGTGAAGGGGGCTCACAAGCCTCCACCTCTAAGAGAGGAGCCACTGCTAACTGATGACCACTGAGAAAAAAGAGTTTGTTTTCTTCCTGGCTACTGCTTCTGATAGGCCAATCATGTCCCACACCGATTTACTTGTATATGGGCAACACAAAATGGATTCTATGGGTGGGTGGAAAAGAAAAGAGAAAATTCGAATGAATGTGGGAAGTAGACAAGAGGGATGAGATTAAAGAAAGGAATGGGTGATGAATATGATCAAAATGAATCGAATACACATTTAAAATTATCAAATAATTTAAAAAATCATTGTTTGGGAGAACAGACGAGTTGCGGGTCCCTGAAACCGTTTCCAAGATGATGCCCACACCAGTTATCTTGCTGAAAGAGGGGACTGATAGCTCTCAGGGCATTCCTCAGCTTGTGAGCAACATCAGTGCCTGCCAGGTGATTGCTGAGGCTGTCAGGACCACCCTGGGCCCCGGGGGCATGGACAAACTGATTGTGGATGGCTGAGGCAAAGCAACAATTTCTAATGATGGAGCCACAATTCTGAAACTCCTCGATGTTGTCCATCCTGTAGCAAAGACTTTAGTGGACATTGCCAGATCCCAAGACGCTGAGGTTGTTGATGGCACCACCTCAGTGACTCTGCTGGCTGCAGAGTTTTTGAAGCAGGTGAAGCCATATGTGGAAGAAGGTTTACATCCTCAGATCATCATCCGAGCTTTCCACACAGCTACCCAGTTGGCTGTCAACAAAATCAAAGAGATTGCTGTGACTGTGAAGAAGCAAGATAAAATAGAACAGAGGAAGATGCTGGAGAAGTGTGCGATGACAGCCCTGAGTTCCAAGCTGATCTCCCAGCTGAAGGCCTTCTTTGCCGAGATAGACGCTGTGATGATGCTGGACAAGTTGCTGCAGCTTAAGATGATTGGCATCAAGAAGGTGCAGGGTGGAGCCCTAGAGGAATCTCAGCTAGTGGCTGGTGTCGCATTCAAGAAGACTTTCTCTTATGCTGGGTTTGAAATGCAGTCCAAGAAGTATAGGAACCCCAAGATTGCCCTCTTAAATGTTGAGCTTGAGCTGAAAGCAGAGAAATATAATGCTGAAATTCGAATCCACACGGTAGAGGATTACCAGGCAATTGTTGATGCTGAGTGGAACATTCTCTATGATAAGTTAGAGAAGATCCATCAGTCTGGAGCCAAAGTCATCTTGTCCAAACTCCCTATTGGGGATGTGGCCACACAGTACTTTGCTGATAGGGACATGTTCTGTGCTGGCCATGTACCTGAGGAGGATCTGAAGAGGACAATGATGGCCTGTGGAGGCTCAATCCAGACCAGTGTGAATGCTCTGATTCCAGATGTGCTGGGCAGCTGCCAGGTGTTTGAAGAGACCCAAATTGGAGGCGAGCGGTACAATTTCTTCACTGGCTGCACTAAGGCCAAGACATGTACCATCATCCTTTGTGGGGGTGCTGAGCAGCTTATGGAGGAGACAGAGAGGTCCCTGCATGACGCCATCATGATTGTGAGGAGGGCCATCAAGAATGACTCTGTGGTGGCTGGTGGTGGAGCCATCAAGATGGAGCTCTCCAAATACTTGCGCGATTACTCATGGACCATTCCAGGGAAACAGCAGCTGCTGATTGGGGCATATGCTAAGGCCCTGGAGATTATTCCTCGACAGTTATGTGACAACGCTGGCTTTGATGCCACAAACATCCTCAACAAGCTGCGGGCTCAACATGCCCAGGGAGGCAGGTGGTATGGGGTAGACATCAACAAGGAGGACATCGCCGACAACTTCCAGGCCTTTGTATGGGAGCCAGCCATGGTGCGCATCAATGTCCTTACAGAGGCCTCTGAGGCAGCGTGCCTGATTGTATCTGTGGATGAGACTATCAAGAACCCCCGATCCACTGTGGATGGTCCCCCAGGAGCTGCTCGGGGCCAAGGCCAAGGCCGCCTCCATTGAGAGGCAGTCTGCACACCTCCCTGTGAGGTGAACTGTGTTTGAGGAAGTGGTTGATTGGGCTGCTGTGTTCTCACTGGAGGTTATTTAAATAAAACTTAAAAAGTTAAAAAAAATCATTGTTTGATATTTTATTTTATACCTCTGAGGAAGGCAGAGGCAGGCAGGTAACTGTGAATTCGAGGCCAGCCTGGTTTTCAAAACAAGTCCAGGACAGCCGTGGCTACACAGAGAAACCCTGTCTTGACAAACCAAGTATATACATACATATATATTTATTTTTAATTTTTTAAACATATTAAATATTTCCAGTATTCAATGACACAGAATAAACATTACAATTCCAAAAAGAAATAAAGAAAGCATGGCAAAAAAAAAAAAAAAAAAAATCATGCCTAAGCAAGACTAACGCCAATCAAGGAAAATAAACATGAAATTCTGCATCTCAGTGTTTGACATCTGGAATTCATAATGGAATCATCTTGGCCCTAATAGCCTTGGGTAGTCCCACCCTTCAGATTTGCTGCCCACAGCACACATGATCTCTTTCTTGGGGCAGCTCCATTCTGTGCCTAAAGATTTCTTTTTGAGATATTTCATATTTTTGGCATTTCCAACATCCTAGATATCTTTCTCGACTTAGGTTTTACTCTGCAGCTTCATAACCTTGTGGGGCCTCCTTTCGAGAAATCGGACTCTACCATACATTGCCTGATCTCAGTGGCTTTCTGGAGACTCACTCACTCTTGTATTTCACATTTCCACAAAACCGGTGCCATATGGATGACTCTGTCAAGTTTTGTTGCCAGCTTAAGATGCAGCTTGGCTCTCCTTTGGACCACAGTTGCAGCAGTATCAATATGCCTTCAAAGATAACTCCAGGGAAACACTTCCATAAGTGGCCATTTGGGGGCAGGTAATCCTTTGGTGGCATTCTTAATTCAGTCTGTCCTTTAATGAGGTGGCATTTCCATATGTCAGTTATCTGTTGATGGCATCTTCTTCTCAGACTCTCTATATAGATTTCTTATGACCCCACATTTTTTATATATTTCCTGCTTCCCCACTGTGGATCTGACTAAGAGCAGTGAACAACAACCATACTACAATCTGGATGTAAAAGCTATCTTGAAATTTTCTTCAATAAACTACTTAGTCTGTTATCTTCTAATTTAGCAGCACTCAAATGTTTAGAACTTGGGAAGAGTATAGCCAGATTGTCGGCAACATGTACCATGAATAGCCTCTAGTCTAGTTCTTAATAAAATTTTCCTCCTTTGAAGTCTCATGAACTGTATTCCCATATTAATATTATTCTCAATATTGCAATCTTCCAAAGTTCCACTAGAATGACCCATTAAGCTTGAGTTAAAATTCTTAGGATTTCTCTAGTCCCAGGTCCAAACTCCCTACCTCACACTACCAACAAAAAAAAACCCAGTGCCAAAAGCTTAAGAATCACATAGTTAGATGTATCAAAACCATGTCCCTATTTTTTGGTACCAATTTTCTATTAGTTACTTTTCTTATTGCTGTAAAAAAAAAGTCACAAAAGCAAACTTACAACTTAAGAAATCTGTGCTTCTTGTCCCTCATGGCAAGGAAAGCACAGTGACAGAAATGCATTGTGTCGGCTTTTGTTACATCTAGAGTTAAAACTGAAGAGAGGTGAATGTTACTATTCCATCCACTTTTTCTTTTTATTCGACCTGAGAAACATGCAGTAAATGTTTCTACCGATATCCAGGGTAGATCTTCTCAATTTTTTAGACCTTCCTGGGAATATTCACACAAGTGTATCTAGAAGATCATTTCCTACATAAGTCTAAACCTAGTCAGATTGACAATCAAGACTGAACCTCACAAGACCCCTCCATAATCAGAGGCTCTGATCTTATCTGGAAAAATGGTCTTTGTGGGTGTAATTAAGAATCTTCAGGTGAAGCTACCTTGAATTACCTAAATGGTCCTCAAATCCAAGGATGAGTATTATTAACAGACATTTTTAGGAGGTGGGAAAGAACACACAGGCATGGGTAAAATCATGAGACAGCAGAGGCAGAGAGAGAGGGGGAGCTGCCAGAACAAAGAAAGTCTGGAACCACTGGAAGATAGAAGGGCAGATAGAGTTTTCCATCTGAGTCCTCATGGTGACATCTTGAATTCAGAATTCTGTCTTTTTTACAGCTGTGAGAGAACAAATCCCTATGGTTAGTTACTTTAAGTTTCCAGGTTTGAGCCATTGCATACAGCAGCCCAAGGAAAGAGCTTTCCTTGAAAGAACTAAAGAGGCCAGGGGACTTGAATTGGATTTATAGGAAAGGAAAAGACACTAAGATGTAAGGAGGTAAAAGGCTTTCATGACACACATAGAATGCCCATTCAAAATCATCATGTCAACCTGCCTAGCATACCCCATGGGTCCTGATCCTCCTTAATCTAAAATTATACCTCCTAACAGTGTCTATGGGACTAGTCTACTTAACTCTTCTGAATGATACCTATCAAGACTTATTATTCTACGTTTTTTATTTCATGTTGTAGGATGCTGGCTCCCTTGAGACCATGCATGATCCTGTACCCTGGATACTTCTGAATTCACTTCTTCAAACAGTGCTTGACAATTGACATCACCAGGATGAGCTTTGTGAGAGGAAGAAAACCAGGGATGTTCTGAGACAAATGTTCTACAAGGCCTTAAGAAGGATGCAACAAGCCCCCTCACTCAGCCCTTACCTACACCAAATTCATTGTCTAAGCAAGCAAGCTGAAATGCAGGTGAAAAATGCTAAGAAGTGGTAAAAAAGAAGTCATGAGGAAGGGTCACGTAAAAATCCCAAGGGACCAGAGAGATGAAGGAGATGTTCTCACTCCATTGGGAAAGCTAAGGAATCATAACCCAGAGAAAGACTGCTAAGAATTTCAAATTCTAGGTGTGAAAGATGCACAGAAGCTTCATGGGAGGAATCTGCCCAGGCAGCCTCAGAGAACCAACATGCACCTGGTCCTGATTGTTCAGCTTCCAAATCCACTTGCTTTGCATTCCTCTTGTATGACTTTCCAAATATCACAGTATCCTTGGTAATTACAGCTATTCATCCAATCAGGTGTGCTGCTAAGGAACTTCATGCACACAATTTAAAACCTCTTAGTCCTTTCCTAGAGTAAATAGAAATATTTTCTTTTTCCAGGTGAGAAAATTGTGGTTTTTAATGATAGAGCACCTTTAAATTTTAACAATGGGTCTACTGTTAGAAGAATGTGCTTGTTGTGCTTGTGTCAGGCCCAGAATGAATCATGTCTTGCAAAGAGTGGCATCTTTTCTAGAATAGTTCACACATGAGACTCTTGCTTGACATGAGAACAGAAATGTGAAGCCTCTTGATCAGAGGTGCCTTACCCTGTTTTAAAGCTGAGAAACTAAGACACTGTTGGTCATCCTCAAAGAACTGCATCTAAGGAGCTTCCTAGCAAGGATAAAGAACATCCATGTTCAGAGGCAAATCCTTGCTTGAGAGGCCTTCTCATCAGAGTTGAACGGTAGAAACTAGGACACAATATACCCACTAAACACTGCTCACTCTCTCTATCCTCTCATTTCTGTGTCTCTCTCTGCCTTTCTGGATCTCTATTTCTGTCTCTCTACGAATCATTTATCTATCTATCTATCTATCTATCTATCTATCTATCTATCTATCTATCTATCTATTATCTATTTATCTATCATCTATATCTCCATCTCTTTCCTTCCCTCTCATCCTCTCTCTCATCTCTGTGTTCTCTCTGTTTCTCACCTCAGTGTCTCTCTGCCTCTCTGTTTGTCTGTCTCATCTCTATGTATCGCTCTTTCTGTGTCTTTGTCTTTCTCTGTCTTTCTATTTGTCTCTCTTTGTGTCTTTCTCTGTCTCTCTTGATCTCTGTGCATCTCTTGGTCTCTCTGTATCTCTCTCTCTCTCCTGAAAGCAACAGACAGGGACACAGGACATCCATCTCCACAAGAGCCTTCTAGGGAAAGCCATGCTCCTTAGAAGGGTTGGCTGCATCTATCTTGTAGGACAATGTTCTATTTTACTGGGAGAGCTAACAGACATAAATAGAAATTTCAAAACTTTTTTTTTTATAAGCTGACATGCTGGCCTCTGGATATCCCTTCATTAAACTATTTTAAAAAATAAGACAGGACAGCATCTTCCAGAAACCAAATATCCACCTGTGTCACAGATAGAATCAGGAGCCTATAGCCACACAGCAGATACGGCCTCACTTTGATTTTTTTCTTATACTTTTCTTAGTGTAGTCTTGGAAGTGAATGAATACCTCACCAGGGACCTCTCTGCCCCTTCTGCTGTGATCTCACTCTTTCTTTCTATCTATCTTTCTGAGCATGCCCAGAACCTCCTTCATCTTCCTTCCAATCTTCCCTGGGTTCTCTGGGCTCCTTTTTCATTACAGGCTCTTCGTACAGTCTACTGCCCTGTCTGTGATGTCACCTCTAATGTACTGGCAGAGTTCTCGCTTACTGAGTAGGGTCTTTGGTTATATGTATTCCTAGAACTCTGTCCATTGCCTAGGAATACTTAAGTGTATAAGGGCTTGCATGATTGTTTCATTAGAACTTAAGAAATTCATCACCAGTGTGAGCTTTATGAGCTGCCTCTGTTGGGCAGACAAAATGGCTCACTGGATAAGAGTGCTTGCCACCATGAAGACCTAAGTCTTATTCCTAGAATCTGTATGTTGTAAAGAGAAATAATCCCCACAAGTTGTCTTCTGACTTACAGACTTACACTATAATACATGCATACACTCTCACACCCACTCAACCACCTAGACAAACCCACCTATACACACACACACACAAATAAATAAATAATATAATAAATGAAAGAAAGAAAATAGTTTAAAGGCTGCCTCTATTGTATAACCAGAACCTAAAAAAAAGAGTAAACAGTTAGTAGGTAAGCAAATGTATGCAAGAAGAATACCTGACTACACAAGTAAGTTAATTGATTGAATAAGCAATGACTTTGTACAATGGTAATAAATAAGGAAGAATTTGTCCCTAGGGAATACCTGTCAATGTTTTAGGACATTTTTGTTTGGCACAACTAGGGTACCTAGTGGCACTCTTGGAACATAGAGGCTGGGAGGCATGGTACTATTTCTAAAGAGTCTTTCACTTCATAGGCTAATCATACCTGGCCCCAACAGTGTGTGAAACCCTTGGAAGGGCTGCTTCTCTACACTTGTGAATTGGCAGGGATTTCTCTCCTGGAAGCCCTGCGGGGGAGTCTGTGCCATGTCTCTGTAGGCTTCTTGTGGTTGCCTTGCTCCTTGACACTCATAATCTCACTCCAGTCCCTGACTGTCTCTTCCCTACGCTGTATGTGTTTCCTCTTTTCTTACTTGAATATCCACCACTATATTCAGGGCCCATCCTAATGTCCCCCATCTTATGTAATTATATCTAAAGGACCCTTTTCCTGAGCAATGGCAAACTGTCATAAATATTCAGGCTAGAGGGATAACACAGTTTTTAAAGACATAGATAACACAGATAAATGTCTAATTCTTATAGTGTAAAGTTAATCACATTCCTACCCCTGCCCTCACCTAGAAAAATCATTAAACAAACCTATCCTTTCAGCTCCACTCACATATATAAAATGTTCTGTCACCCAGCCTGTTGGCTCCTGGGCTGTCCTGTGCACCACTTGCTCATCCAAGCACTTGATTGCCTGAACCTCCTTAAGCCTCCTGAGAACCACGCCCTCCCATCTGCCTCTGGAGCCTCTTATCACATGGCTTACTACAGCATTTAACCTACATTCTAGGTGTCACTACTGGCCTCTACTCAAAATCAATCAGAGGAATAAACACAATGCCCTGAACTCTCAGAGCTTTGCTGCCTGATCCGAAGGCCATCTCACCATCTCCAAAGACTTCTCTTCCTGAGGTTCAGCTTTGCTGGTTTGCTTTGCTTCAGTTTCAGAAATTCCAATCTGTGTTCTCAGAATGCCAGAGACTGCCAACCTCCCTTTCTGTTCCCTTACTGTTTGCTTACACTTTTCTTTCCCTGGCTATGAGGTCTTTCATGGATACAACTTTTATTTCATCTCTGTGTCCCCAACTCCAAAACCTGCCCCAGGGCACAGCACACTTGACCAATTTCTGTTGCTTGAACAAATGAATGCATTCATAAGCTCCACAATATAGTTTAGAAACATTGTTCTTGTTTATGCTGGAATTTCTCAGGTAGCATTACAATAAATATAACACAGCACAGCGGTTCTATTAGAAGTGATGAGAAAGTGCATCAAATTTTTCAAGAAGAAGAAGAAAGCAAACAGCAAAAAGCTTCCATAGGCCCATTAGTTCACATGACTGGCTTAACAAACAGCATGGTTCTACTCAGTGAATTGCAAGAGACTTACATATTCTAACTTCTTTCAAGAACATCTAAAAAGGTAGACATGCAAAGCTTTTTTGTTTGTTTGTTTGTTTTATTGTTTTCAAGACAGGGTTTATCTGTGTAGTCTTGGCTGTCCTGGGCTTGTTTTGTAGACTACTCTGACCTCAAACTCACAGAGATCCACCTGCCTCTGCCTCCCCGAGTACTGGGATTACAGGCATGTGCCACTGTGCCCAATGTCATGCAAAACTTTTTAAATAAAGTTCATTGCTTATTTATCTTTATTGGTATTTACTTACTTACTTTCGGTTTAGCGATAAGACCTTTAAAACAGGTTTTGTTTTTTTTTTTTTTAAGTTGTATATTTGTTTTTGTTTAATCTTCAAGAATATCAGACACGGGGAAGAGTCAAAATGTCGGGGGCGGAGCCAAGATGGCGACTAGCACACACAGTTTCCGAGCTGTGGAAGAGATAAAGTTCTGAGTTGATAAGTGGAAGAACTTCTGAAGCCAGGGAAACAACGGAGAGACTTTCTAAACAACAAGGAACATCGCAGGAGGTGAAAACCTTGGTCTCGGGTCACCCAGGGACTTGTTTGGGGAAGGTGAGAAACGATCCTTTGATCTCTCGGCACTCCCCTCCCCCAGACCTCCCTCCTCCTCAGCACAGCGGACTTGCCTTTCTCAGCGCAGACCTAACTGCCTGGGGCCGGCAGCCACTGAGGCGGAGCCCCAAGCCCTTTATTGGCAAAGGCCAGCAGTACTGTGTCTCGGATCCCCAGATTCCCGCAGCGGCTGCACCATCCTCCCAGGGCCCGAGTCTGCTAGACGCCATACTAGCTCCGCAGGAGCGCCATCACTGACGGTACGGCCCGCCCAATCCCACAGTGACAGAGAATACGCTATATACTCACCAAAACCAGACAGAAACGCCATACAAGCTAGACACACCAGGTGCTGAGCCTCCGAAGCTTGGAGAGCATAGTGAAGAGACCCCAGGACTTCCCAGAAAGCATCTGGACTAGCAACCCAGTCTCCAGTTACAGCAGGACTATCTAACCTGGCGGCGGAGCAGCACTGAGCTGGTGGGGCACATCAGCCCTCCAGTTTAAGACTAACCAGGGCCAAACCAGAGAACAGAAAGGCTGGTTACCCCGATTCCCACTGACGTGACCACCCTGAAATCTCCAGCTGCAGCAAGACCTCATAACCTGGCAGTGACAACAGCACGGAACTGGCGGAGCACATCAAAGAAGCAGGGCCAAACCAGAGAGCAGAGAGCCTAGATACACCGTTCTCTGCCAAGTGACCTGCCTGTAAGTGAGCGAACCCTTGAGAATCTGCAGCTCCACTGATCCTGGGTCCTGCTAAAACAGAAGCCAGGCATCGAACCCCCTCCCACCCATATACCCACTTTGGGAAACAGAGGGGCACTTGGAACATTGAAGTTCCTGCTCTGTGGGTCTAATTGAGGAGTTAAGGCAGTTAATGCCAGAAATCGCGCTGCGATCATCACTAGCGCCTGCGACATATACATTGCAGAGCCCCTCCCACACACTCAAGGGTTCAACATTAGCCATCACTCTGTCCCTTGAGACACACGCCCACGCCCACTTACACACACACACACACACATATACACACACACGCACGCTTGCATTTGCCTCTGTTTGCGCCTGCGTACTTTCCTCCCACAGGTACAGCTAGTCCTCAGCACACGCTAAGGACACAGGACCTCTCTCAACTTCCTGAAGAATTCTCCAGACTCGAGAGAGAGACAGTACCAGTCTGATCGGCAGAATCCAAAAACAAACAGGGAAGGTCTCAGATAAGCCAATGGCCAGGGGTAGGCGAAAGAACACTTCCAACATAAATCAGGACATCATGACTTCACCAGCAAACCCCAAAATCGATGGATACTCCAATTCATCAGAAGCACAGGAAAATGACCTTAAAGCCATGCTTGCTCAATTATTTGAGGATCATAAGGAGGAAATGAACAAATCTTTCAAAGAGTTGGCCAGTCAATTGGAGGTAAAGAAAGAAGAAATAGACAAAAACCTTAAAGAAACACAGGCAAACATAGCCAAACAAATAGAGGCACAAGTAGAGAAAAAATTAGTGGCATACAAAAAGGAAATGAACAAAGAAATAGAGTCCATCGTAGAGAGACAGGAATCCAAATTCAAACACATAAAAGAAATGGTGCAAGGCATGAAAACAGAATTAGAATCAATAAAGAAAACACAAAATGAGAAAACTCTTGAGCTGGAGAACTTGGAGAAAAGATCAGGAACCACAAAAGTAAGCATCACCAACAGAATACAAGAGATGGAAGAGAGAATCTCTGGAGCTGAAGACACACTTGCAGAAATTGATACTTCTCTCAAAGAAAAAGTAAAATCAGAAAAATTCCAATCACAAAATATCCAAGAAATCAAGGATGCTATGAAAAGACAAAATCTAAGAATAATAGGAATTGATGAAAAAGAAGACTCCAGGCTCCAAGGTCCAGAAAATATTTTCAAAAAAATCATAGAAGAAAATTTTCCCAACTTAAAGAAAGAGATGTCCATAAATATACAAGAGGCCTACAGAACACCAAATAGACTAGACCAGAAAAGAAACACATCACGTCACATCATAGTCAAAACACTAAATCTACAGAACAAAGAAAAGATATTAAAAGCAGCAAGGGAAAAAGGCCAAGTAACATATGAAGGTAGACCTATCAGAATCACACCAGACTTCTCATCAGAAACTATGAAAGCCAGAAGGGCCTGGGCAAGCATCATGGAGACTCTAAGAGATCACAAATGTCAACCCAGACTACTATACCCTGCAAAGCTTTCAATCAACATAGATGGAGAAAACAAAATATTCCATGACAAAACCAAATTTACGCAATATCTATACAGCAAACCAACCCTACAGAAGATACTAGAAGGAAAACTCCAATCCAACGAAAACAAATTCACCCAAGAAAACAGGGCATACAGATAATATCCCAACAAAAATGAAAAGAAAACAAGCAATGAAACAAGGTAAGATCATCGACTCCATTACAAAAGGAACTAACATGCATTGGTCAATATTATCTATCAATATTAATGGACTCAACTCACCAATAAAAAGACACAGGCTAACAGAATGGTTACAGAAACAAGACCCAACATTCTGTTGCATCCAAGAAACACACCTATGCAACAAAGATAAACACTACCTCAGAGTAAAGGGCTGGAAAAATGTTTTTCAAGCAAATGGTTCCAGAAAACAAGCTGGAGTAGCCATCCTAATATCTAATAAAATAGACTTTCATCCGAAGTTAATCAAAAAAGATAAGGAGGGCCACTATATTCTCATCAAAGGAAAAATCCAACAAGAGGACATCACAATTTTGAATATCTATGCCCCAAATACAAGAGCACCTACATTCGTAAATGAAACAATATTAAAGCTTAAATCATACATTGATCCTAATACCTTAATAGTGGGAGACTTCAACACCCCACTCTCATCAAGGGACAGATCAACCAGACAGACACCAAATAGGGAAATAAAAGCACTCACAGAATCCCTAAATCAAATGGACCTAATAGATGTCTACAGATCTTTTCACCCAAACTCAAAAGAGTACACCTTCTTTTCAGCACCACATGGAACCTTCTCCAAAATAGACCATATAGTTGGTCACAAAGCAAGCCTCAACAGATACAAAAGGATTGAAATAATCCCTTGTATACTATCTGACCACAATGGACTAAAGCTGGACATCAACAACAACAGAAACAACAAAAAGCCGACACGCACATGGAAACTGAACAACTTACTACTCAATGACAGCTGGGTCAAGGAAGAAATAAAGAAAGAAATTAAAGAGTTTCTAGAATTCAATGAAAATGAAGGCACAACATACCCAAATTTATGGGACACATTGAAAGCAGTGCTCAGAGGAAAATTTATAGCACTAAGTGCCTACAAGAAGAAATCCGTAACATCACATACAAACAACTTAATGGCCCAACTGAAAAACCTAGAAAAAAAAGAAGCAGATACACCCAAGAGGAGCAGAAGGCTGGAAATAATCAAAGTAAGGGCAGAAATCAATCAATTAGAAACAAATAAAATTATCCAAAGAATCAATGAAACAAAAAGCTGGTTCTTTGAGAAAATCAACAAGATAGACAAACCCTTAGCCAAACTAACTAAAAAGCAGAGAGAAACCATACAAATCAGCAAAATCAGAAAGGAAAATGGGGACATAACTACAGACACTGAGGAAATCCAAACGATTATTAGGTCATACTACAAAAGCCTATATGGCACAAAATTTGAAAATCTAAATGAAATGGATAACTTTCTTGACAGATTCCATCTACCAAAATTAAGTCAAGATCAGGTAGAAAGACTGAATAGCCCTATATCTCCCAAGGAAATTGAAGCAGTCATTAACAGTCTCCCCTCCAAAAAAAGCCCTGGACCAGATGGCTTCAGCGCAGAATTCTACAAGACCTTCAAAGAAGTACTAACACCAATTCTCCTCAAACTATTCCACAAAATAGAAATAGAAGGAACACTACCAAACTCATTCTATGAAGCCATAGTCACTTTGATACCTAAACCACACAAAGATCCAACAAAAAAAGAGAACTTCAGACCTATCTCTCTTATGAACATTGATGCAAAAATACTCAATAAAATACTTGCAAACCGAATCCAAGAACACATCAAAGATATCATCCACCATGACCAAGTAGGCTTCATCCCAGGAATGCAAGGGTGGTTCAACATACGGAAATCCATCAATGTAATCCACCACATAAACAAAATGAAGGAGAAAAACCACATGATCATCTCCTTAGATGCTGAAAAAGCATTTGACAAAGTCCAACACCCATTTATGTTTAAAGTCTTGGAGAGATCAGGGATAAAAGGCACATACCTAAAGATAGTAAAGGCAATATACAGCAAGCCTATAGCCAACATCAAACTCAATGGAGAGAAACTTAAATCAATCCCACTGAAATCAGGGACAAGACAAGGCTGCCCACTCTCTCCATATCTCTTCAACATTGTACTTGAAGTCCTAGCCAGAGCAATAAGACAACTAAAGGAGATCAAGGGGATACAAATCGGAAAGGAAGAGGTCAAAGTGTCACTATTTGCAGATGATATGATAGTATACATGAGCGACCCCAAAGATTCAACCAGAGAACTTCTTCAGCTGATAAACACCTTCAGCAAAGTGGCAGGATACAAAATCAACTCAAAAAAATCAGAAGCCCTCTTGTATACCAAAGACAAAAAGGCTGAGAAAGAAATTAGGGAAACAACACCCTTCACAATAGCCACTAATAACATAAAGTACCTTGGTGTGACTCTAACCAAGCAAGTGAAAGACCTGTTTGAGAAAAACTTCAAGTCTTTGAAGAAAGAAATTGAAGAAGATCTCAGAAGATGGAAAGATCTCCCATGCTCATGGATTGGTAGGATTAACATTGTGAAAATGACCATCCTGCCAAAAGCAATCTACAGATTCAATGCAATTCCCATCAAAATACCAACTCAATTCTTTACTGACCTTGAAAAAAAGATTCTCAGCTTCATATGGAGAAACAAAACACCCAGAATCTCCAAAACGATCCTGTACAACAACAGATCATCTGGAGGTATCTCCATTCCCGATCTCAAGCTGTACTACAGGGCAACAGTAATAAAAACTGCATGGTATTGGCATAGAAACAGAAAGGAGGATCAATGGAACCGCATAGAAGACCCAGAAATAAACCCACACACCTATGAATACTCAATATTTGACAAAGAAGCCAAATCCATTCAATGGAAAAAAGACAGCATCTTCAACAAATGGTGCTGGACCAACTGGATGTCTACATGCATAAAAATGAAAATAGATCCATATTTATCACCCTGCACAAAACTAAAGTCCAAGTGGATCAAGGACCTCAACATAAAACCAGATACTCTAAATCAGTTGGAAAAAAAGTGGGAAACAGCCTAGAACTCATTGGCACAGGAGACAACTTCCTGAACAGAACACCAACAGCACAGGCTCTAAGAACAACAATCAATAAATGGGATCTCATGAAACTGAAAAGCTTCTGTAAAGCAAAAGACACTGTCATCAAAACAAATAGACAGCCTACAGATTGGGAAAGAATCTTCACCAACCCTTTATCTGACAGAGGGCTAATATCCAGTATATATAAAGAACTAAAAAAGCAGAAAAGCAACAAACCAAGTAATCCACTTAAAAAATGGGGAACAGAGCTAAACAGAGAATTCTCGAAAGAGGAACATCGAATGGCAGAGAAACACTTAAAGAAATGCTCAACCTCATTAGCCATTAGGGAAATGCAAATCAAAACGACCCTGAGATTTCACCTTACACCCATCAGAATGGCCAAGATGAAAAACTCAAGTGATAGCACATGCTGGAGAGGTTGTGGAGAAAAGGGAACCCTCCTCCATTGCTGGTGGGAATGTAAACTGGTTCAACCACTTTGGAAGTCAATCTGGCGCTTTCTCAGACAACTAGGAGTAGTGCTACCTCAAGACCCAGCTATACCACTCCTAGGTATATACCCAAAATTTGCTCAAGTACACAACAAGGACATTTGTTCAACCATGTTCGTAGCAGCTTTATTTGTAATAGCCAGAACTTGGAAACAACCCAGATGTCCATCAACGGAGGAATGGATACAGAAATTGTGGTATTTTTACACAATGGAATACTACTCAGCAATCAAAAAGGAGGAAATCATGAAATTTGTAGGCAAGTGGTGGGATCTAGAAAAGATCATCCTGAGTGAAGTATCCCAGAAAGAGAAAGACAAACTTGGTATATACTCGCTTATATAGACCTACAAGATATGATAAACATAATGAAATCTACACACCTAAAGAAGATAATCAAGAAAGTGGACACAGGCGAAGGTGATTAATCCTCATTTAGAAAGACAACTGGGATGTGCATTGAACTTATGACAGGAGTCTACCACAAAAGGCATCTGAAAGACTCTACCTAGCAGTGTTTCAAAGCAGACACTAAGACTCATAACCAAACCCTCGGCAGAGTGCAGGGAATCATATGAAAGAAGGGAAGTTAGTATGATATGGAAAGGATAGGAGCTCTACAAGGACCAAACATATCTGGGCACAGGGTCTTTTCTGAGACTGACACTCAACCAAGGACCATCTATGGATATAACCTAGAACTTCTGCTCGGATGTGGCCCGTGGTAGCTCAGTAACCAAGTAGTTTTCCAAAGTAAGGGGAACACGGACTATTTCCTACAGGATCTCAAGGGCAGGCTGTTTGACCCCCCCCCCCCCCCAGGGAGGAGCAGTCTGTTAGGCCACAGAGGAGGACTTTGCAGCCATCCCTGAAGATACCTGATAAAACAGGGTCAGATGAAAGGGGAGGAGGTCCTCCCCTATCAGTGGACTTGGAAAGGGGCAGGGAGGAGACCAGGGAGGGAGTGTGGGGTTGGGGAGGGAATGAGGGAGCGGGATACAGCTGGGACACAGAGTTAACAAAATGTAACTAAAAAGGAAAAAAATAATAATAAAAAAGAAAAAAAAAAGAGTCAAAATGTCCTGAGAAAAACCACTGATGCTCTTCCAGGTTCAGAGAAGCAGGGGAATCCCCTGTGCAGTAGAGAAACCATTACTGACCAGCTAGGCTATTTCCCTCTCTGGGTCCCAGTCTTGCACCCACCAGGTACCTGCAACGCACTTTCTTCTGGTGCTCTGTTGATCCCCTCACTCTCATTGGAGTGAGTTCTTTCCTTGTTCCTGGTCCTAAGTTGCAAATGAAAGTAGATGGCCTGGAGCTCCGTGCACCTCATTAACCTCTGCATTATCTCAGGGAAATTATAGCAATTATCACACCGGGGCTCGGAATTGAAAAGCTACCACGTCTGTGCAGACGGTGATGGATGCTAGCAATTTAAGGAGAGGAGGGGCAGTTGCTTGGGTGATGAAGGAATCATTTGTTCAGCCACGAGAAGATCTTTTGTGGAAGACACAATGTACAGCTCTCTGCTTGGGGTGGAGGGTGGGGGACATTCTTCTGTAACAACTATATTTTGGAGTGAGATTTTTTTTAAAAACTAGCATGTATTGATTAACCTTATTTTTCTTATTGTCTTAATACAAAAAAATCAAACTACACAGGAAAATAAAACATAAGCACAAAAATGGTCCACAATCCTCCTTACCTGGTGATTCCTGTTAACCTTTACAGACAATTAAAATGAAAGCAGCACAGCACAGGTGGATTTGACAACTCAGAACTTAGGAAGTGATCAAATTAAAGCAACGTTCTTCCATGTCTTTTTCCAAGCTCCTTCTCTGGACATCCAACAGGCTGCTGTGGTTTCTTTAGAATCGCAGTATAAACAGATTTGTTGAAAGCACTTATGTTCAGCTCTAGGCAGGGGTTGCAAGTGTTCACTCTCAGGCTACAGAAACCCACCCAGAGAGTCTGTGGCTCAGCAGAGGTGATGTGCACACCTCACAGTTTCTCTGTGGTGCTGAACCTTAGTTTTCCTGCTATGTGATTGGGCTTCTTAATAAGTTAGTCTTCTAGTCTTTCTTTGCCTTGTTTTTCCCTTTCTGTAAATTGGATCTAATTACTGGAATTTAATAGCATTCAAAAATTAAAACATGTAAAAGACACTGCATATTAATAACCCAGCGTTTTGCTACTATCATGAATATACCTGCCTGAAAATGTACCTGTTATTTATTATTTCAATATTAAGCAAAAGAATATATATTTTTCAGAATATACTTTTCTCTAGAATGTGCTAAGTTAAAGTAATGGCTTTTCACTTTTCACATGTTTCAACCTAGAGTAGATATAGACAGTCTTTATGAATTGCTTAACACGAAATTGTGTTGCAGATTTGCATGCATTAGGAGTCACAGGAGGCCACCCTAGTTAGTTTCCCTCACAGGTAGTAGGTAGTCTGAGCAGCCGAGGGAAAAATAGCCTTCTCTCATGAGATATTTGTGAGCCAGTTCATAGTTGGAAAATTAAAATGCATATTCATATTGCTGGGAAGGCTGCATGCGTTTCTTAAGCCTTGTCTACCAGAAATCCTGGTGGGACAGGGCAGGACGGTTCACACCTTCAATCCCAGCACTCAGGAGGCAGAGGTAAGCAGATCTCTTTGAGTTCAAGGCCAGGCTGGTCTATAGTGTGAGTTCCAGACGAGCCAGAGCTATACAGAGAAACCCTGTCTCAACAAAACAAAAACAAACAAACAAATAAATCCTGCTGGGACTTCAGGTACGTGGTATTTCTCTCCATGAACTTTGTGGTGGTGATCTTGTTAACTTACTTGGAGTAGAACATACCTAGGAGAGTAACAAAGCACCCTTCTGTGTAGGTCTGTGATGACATTATTAGAGAGTATTAACTAAGGGAGGAGGGTCCCGTCATGACTTTGGATGGTATTGTCCTACAAGGAGATGGCCGAAGTAAAACAAAAAGAATAAAGTCTGCTAGAGCAGTAATGTATTCATATCCTTTCTCTCTCTCTCTCTCTCTCTCTCTCTCTCTCTCTCTCTCTCTCTCTCTGTGTGTGTGTGTGTGTGTGTGTGTGTGTGTATGTGTATGCATGTGCTCATACTCTCCTTTCCTGATGCCATTATATGATCATCCCTCGCCACCACACTGGGCAGGAATCTCTGAAACTGTGAGCAAAATTAAGCCTTCTTCCCTTTCGTTGTTCTCAGGTTTTGTTTTGTTTGTTTGTTTGTTTGTTCATTTTATCACAGTGACAATATCTGGCACAGACTTTGTCACCTACATTTTCTAAGGACCAATGATCTAGGAATGTGCATGCACTGAATTGTGTTGAGACTGACTATGACTTGTCCATTGAGAGCACAAATAACAAGATGAGGATCAAGTTCAAAGCCAGCGTGTGCTACTTCAGGAACTTGGTCCTGCAGGGTGAAAGCCCCAAGAGCCAATGCCTGGCAGCACAGCCTGAGATGCTCAACAGTGCACTAACATGCATAGATCAAACATGGACAAAAGCAGATTCAGGGAGTTAGCCCTCAATAAATGCTTCCAGAGGAAATGAAAAGTTCAGGTTCACAAGTAGCAAAGTTCCAGATTCACACATCTAGCACAAGATCTATTCTCTTTATAATCACCTAACTGGAATATAAATATTGAAATAGCTTTCCATGGATCCTAGGCTTGCCTGTGAAAACTGCATCCTCAGTTCAAACTCTAGGTTTATGGAAGCAGAAATGTCATGGCCACAGTGGTCTACAAAGATTCTGTTCCTGGGTGGATGGCCAGGGGACATCCCATTAGTTACAACCCTGCCTGCCCAGCAAGTCAGCTTTGGCCCAGTCAAGTAACACAGGGAGACATGCAAAAGCCCACTTAGCTAGAATGCTTGGGATTTCACAAGCTTCTTGCTCAAATAGTAAAGAACAATGGGAAATGAATCTGAAATATAAGAGAAGTTTGCCACTAGCTATTTCATGAGAGGCATCAATTTAAATATTAAAACTTAAATACTCCCAAGGGGTGCTTTGTCAAATAAACATCGGGATGGTGATGGTTCACTGCTATGCTCAGCAAATGATCTCAGACAAAGTTCAGATTGGAAGTGCAATTGGGAAGGCTACTTGGTCCACTGCTGCAGAACAAAAGCATCGTTTATCTTCATGAAGTTATCTGGCGAATCTTCCAAAGTCCACATGCCCTCCAAAGAAATCTGGGGAAGAGCATCTTTAAGACACGTTGTTTAATCTGATCCATGATCAGTCTTCTAATTGATGCAGAGATCTTCCAGCCATGGTTATTTCCTTGCTTACTTCCTCAGCTTTACTGCCTACTGTACTCTCTATCCATTATCCTTGCAACAACCCATGCCTGTATTTCAAAATCTGTATAAGAGATAGCTCAGAGATAGCTCAGCAGTTAAAAGCACTGGATGTTCTTTCAGGGGAGTCCGATCTGATTCCCATAACCCACATGGTGTCTCACAAACACCAGTAGCTCCAGGTCCTTGGGGTCCTCAGCCCTATTATCACCTCTCAAAGCATCAGGCACTCACAGGTGCACAGACATACAGGCATGGCAAAACATCAGTACTCACAAAATAAAAATAAATATTTAAGAGACAGGGGTTACTTGAGTCCCAGATTGGCCATTTTCTAGCTATATGACCAGGGAAATCCAGTTAGCCACTCTGAGCCCCCGTTTCTGTTTCCGTAAGATGTAAGAACATTGGAAGACTTAAATGTAAGCATTCACATAAAAGTGCAGCTCAGAGCCTCAGTCGTGGGCATTTTTTCAGTATCTTCAATGTCACAAGGCAGGGGGTGGTGTAGAGAGAACTCCCTTGATGTGTGGCTATTCTTCATTCCACGTTTAGGTCGGGTGACTTATAAGCTCATCACTTAACTATGAGTTTCATTGATGACCTGACATATGTGTTAATGGGAGTTGAGAAGAAAAAAATAAAGGGAGTGAATTAGTTAGGACTTTAAAAAATGATTTAGGCTACACCTAATTTGAGCTGGCTTAAGGAAGAATATGGTGTTCGCTCAGGAATGGTGATGTTTCCTTAAATAATGGGATGACAACTGCAATGGAGCCTAGAGAAGGGCCTGGAAACCAGGGCTAAAGACATATTTAAGCCTCATAACTGACTGTCTCTGTTTTCCATCCTCTCCCCTTTTTGTGTTGATTCATTGCTTCTTCTGCACCTCTTAGCAGCATTTCTCTGCTCTCAATCCCTATGGTGGAAATACGTGGCCCCACATTACCCCATTGGAGAGCCAGCAGAAACTCCACCATCCACACCTAGAGAGTAAAATCTGATTCTCACAGCTGCAGTCTATATCTGCTCTAGCCAGCACTGGCTGGTGAATAGAATCACCAAGGATCAAATACCTTTTAGAGACTCTTGTGTATCATCAATGTAAGGCAGAAGAAGTTTACATTATTAGGACAAATTGATCCTCTGAGGAAGAAGGGAAAAGAGAAGATATTTCTGAAGTAGTAAAGGAAGCATTGCTTGGTTACCCTTCTCTGTGGGGCGCTGCTGGCGGCTCAGAGGTGAATCTCTCACTTTGGAGCAGTAACAACTTATCTATTTTTATATGAGAAAGTTGAGCTGAATCAATGGTTCTCAACCTTGGCTTATTATTTGATTGACATGGGAAGCTTTTGGAAATGCTAAATATTCAGACAACATCTTCAGATCAAATAAATCTAAATCTCTAGCTATGGAATTCTGGTATTGATAATTTTTAAAGTTCTTTAGCTTATCCCAATCTCCGGCTAAGGTTTAGGTTTAAAGCATTGGATATGATTTGGTGATTCTCAGATCAATCACCTGAATCTAGTTAATGTGAGGGGTTTTTTTGTTTGTTTGTTTTTGTTTTGTTTTTTGTTTTGTTTTGTTTTGTTTTGTTTTTCAAAAAGGGGCATGGGATTCTGCCCTGGAAGCGAGCCTCTGGGTAGTAGCAGTGCTGCCTTGTAGACTATACTCTAACTATTCACTCACCGAATCCTTCCTCAGTCCTGCTGTACTTCAGAGACGTCAGGAATGGACTATCATTTATCCACAACTCTTCATTTCCATTGCCAGAACTTGAACTAAACACCATGGCACCAAATCTGGTGAGCATCTTCTAAAAAGGAGTTGACCACGTGTTCTATATGGCATGGGAGAAGCTGCTAAAAACATTCTGTGCACAATACACTTTTTGAGTTGTGTTTGGAAATATGATTATTAAGGGTTTTATGTTTCATTATTGTTTGAATAAAAGAGTCTTTGCTGAAGAGGCAGCTGGCATCTCTGACAGGCGGAAAACTGGCTCAAGTGAGGGACTAGGGCAGCCTGACATGAAAAGAAATACTTTAAGATTTTTAACAATTTATTTTGAAATTCTAATATAATCATATCCTTTCTCCTCTTCCTTCCAGTCTCTCCTATGCTTTTTCAAATCTATGACCTCTTCTCCTTTAATTATTATTATGTATTATATATATGTATTATTACATATATATTTCTAAATACATAAATACAGCCACTTGGTCTCTATGTTTCCTGTATGTATATAATCTCAAAAACCCCATCCCTTTGCAACAGGTAGAGACCATCAGAAAACCACAACTGATCACAATGCAAATAAGGAGAGAGTGTGGTGCACAGTACAAGGTGCTGTAGCCACAACACAATCCCTGCTGCTAAGGCTCGGGGATCATTGTGGAAAAGAGGGTGAAAAAACTGTGAGAGCCAGAGGAACAACAAATTAGCTGTGAAACTGTGTCCTCTAGAAATGTTAAAAGGTTACACCCATGAAGTCCCATCAACACGGCTGTCTAAATAAGAGCAACAACGATGGAGAAGCTAACACGGAAGAGGAGAGAAGGTAAGCTCTAACACCTAGCTGTTAAGGATACGAAAGCCAAAGCACAATCTGTGATGAAGAAAATACCTTGGCCTGACACACAAATGACAACTTAGAAACAATAGCTGGGAAAAGTAAAGTAAATAGATGATATAGGTATAATAGATAATAGGTAGATGATAAATAATAGATAGATAGAAGAGAGTATGGGCATATGGATGATGGACATATAGCTATTCCATAAAGGAGCCTTCTCATTGTCTAGTAGATTTAATTGCTAATGAGCCAAACCCCTTCTGAGAGATCATGGGCTCACGTTAGAATGTCAATGGAGTCCCTAATAACAAAATGAAGTTGTTTCAATAGTTTGTAACTATTCTACTTAACTTCTTTAATCTACCCTATGTCAGAGTCCAGGAAAGAATCCATAGTTAGGATGACTTGTTTAAGTATTGTTGAGTAAAACATACACAAAAATAGAAAGGAAAACACAATTTTTAAAGATCGCCAGGTTTTCACACAAAGGATAGTTCCAAAGTATACACTATGTATCGGGCACTGAGATTATCAAAGTTATAACCCTGGAATTGTTAACATTATTAATATAACATTTCTATTGGTGATTAGAAATTCAGTAATTTTGGTATAAAGTCACATTTTATACTTACTGAAACTTGGAATCTAGGAATCAGAATGTGATGTCGATCTCAGTGACATCAGTAGTGGTGGTACAAGTGAGGATGGTGGTGTTGGCTAGCGTGGGTGTGGTGAAGGTGGGTGTGGTGAGGGTTGGTGTGGTGAGGGTGGGTATGGTGGATGATGATGGTGGTAAAGGGGGTGTGGTAAAGGTGGCTGTTTAAATATATTTGTGTAGTTAACAAATGTTTTAGTAAGTTCTAAATGTCTAAAGAAAGCACCTTAGTGCTTGCTAGTTCAAGCTGCAGTGAGAAATCAGATGCTTAACCGCCAAACATGGCTTCTTCTCCCTTTCACCATTCTGAGTGATGAGCTTGTTTCTAAAGTTTAGTCTCTGGTTGGCCATAGTAAAGCTGTGTGGGAAGACAACCCAAAACCTCAGCCTCTACACAACCCTATACCTTTATGTCTAAAAAGGGAAGACATTTTAAACAGCAACTTCTGAAGCAGTCCCAATTCTTTATTTCTAGCCTGAATTCTTCCCTCCTGGCAAAGAAGGCTGACACAAGAGCTGGCCGTAAAAGGAAATGTTTCACCGGGCCTTGCAGATGCATTTCAGTGCCAAAGTTGTTTCTACCTTTCTAGCTGGCACATAAAAAGGGGATATTTAGATGGCACTTCATGAAAATGTGGTTGACTTAGGAAATCAGAGTTATAACTGCCCCCCAAGAAAACGCCATTCTTTTCAAACAACTTCAATTGCCATGGCCTTCCAGCAGCCCATCTGCTCACAATCCCAGCCAACTCCACACCACAGCTGGAGTGAGTCTATTCAGAAAGCAAATGCAACTCTTTCTCTCTCTCCTGAGAAAAGATTTCAACCTTTCTTCTACTTTCTGGTCACAGGCAGGAGTGTCAGGCACCTGAGCCAGATAACTTCTGTCACCAAGTTACTGTTAATCACTCCAGCTTTGCTTCTCTTTTATCGTTTCAGATTTCCATAATGTTCTGCAAAGGCAGATCCTGGGCATCTTCAATCCACCCTGAAAACCTGCTGATGTTTCAAGACCCTGTGTTATATGGATATCTTCACCAGAATGGTGTCTCTGCTGTTTTCATCCTTCATGGCTTGTCTTCAAATACTTTCTAGACCATTCTTAATGTAGTGCAGGTGGGCATTTATATTACCTTCTAGGAGAATATGCCATGACATGTGTGTGCTTTAGAGAAACCCCACTAGCTATCACTACCATCATTCTCATCACTTTAAGACCCCCAATCACTGAATTACTAAATTACTGAACTACTAGGTTCCAGCTATGGTGCTTATCAGTTTATTTAGCATAAACTCCCATGGCATCTATTGGAGATCATAGATTAAGTTCAATGAACAGGGAAATCAAAATCACAACAACCCTCCAAACTTTATAGTAGAAGGAACGTTCTAAACACAACAATCATTTATTGCTCAATGATTTGTAAAGCAAAATCAATAACTATTCATTTACTTTCAAAAACATACTTTTAAAGAATCAGTTCTAGATTTACAAAGAAGTTGTAATAACTACGTTATTCCTATGTAATCTGGACCCTGTTAGTATCATACTGTGTTGTATCATACTGTGTTGTATCATATATTTCTAATTATTATTATCCAATCAACATAGCTACTTAACTAACTTGACCAAGTAAGGCAAAATAAATTTGAAAACGTGTGTGTACATATGTGCTTGTGTAATCTATGTATATACGTGTATCCATATAAATTTATTATATCTGCATCAAGCTAAACGTACTATGCTCTCCAAATCTAATTCATTACAGCATGATTCATTTAACTTTCTTCAATTGGTTATCTGTAAGTTTCTACTATAACAATAGAAAACCTGATTTACACCATCTGCCACATATTTTGTTTAACTGTTCAACTCCAGTATAAATATACAACAGTATTTTAATTTTAACCTATAGACCTGTGCAAAAGAACCTTATCAACCCAATTATGTGAGAATTTTTTTTTGCTTTGTACTTACAGACTGTTCATCTCCAATGCTGCATTTTTCGATACCTTTTCCTCTCGTCCTCTTCAGTTTCTTTATGCATTTATAATGAGGCTACATTCGTTTGCCACAGCCTGTCTGCCTTCCTGATGTGGGATTTTCCTGATTTCTAAGATGAACTTTAAGTACATAGGTTAATGTTCACATTTTGTGAATTGGAGTTGTTGTATTCATTCATTTTCCTCATCTATTTCTCACTCGTTCATTATTTACTCCTACTTTATGCACATAAAAAATAAACTGAATTAGCTTAAATTGAGAAAATGACTCTCACTTTGGACTCAGATTTAATCAAAAAGATCAGCATCTAGAAAGGAAAGGAATACATGGCAACTTAGAGGATATTAGCATCCAATCCCTGCACTGAAAGTTGAAGTCAGTCTTGAGACTGCTGCAGCCATACTGATAAAAAGAAGCACACAGGGTGCCTTTCAGTCCCCGAGTATTCAGTTAGTGATAAGGGAACCAGAGGAAGGTATGTCTGGATTATGCGAGGTTGATACAGGCCTGCAGATGGAAGAACACGTTCAGATTTACTTCTTAACTCCAAAGAAACTCGCACTTTAAATTCCACACAGTTTCTCTGGAAATATCTTCCTCCGAGGCCCACACAAACACATGGAATTAACTGAGAGTACCGTATGTTGGCCTTTATCATGACCATCACTATGAGAGACAAGAATTCATATTAATGTTTGCTCATAAAATACTCCAGCCTGTTTTTCTCATTCTCATGACCACTTGGAATATATCGTGCTAGGTTTTCATTCATTCCTATTTTGCAGATCAGCAATCTGAGGTCCAGAGTGGACTTGACTTTCCCTTGACATGTATTAAAAATAAGGGACTAAATTCCCAGAGCCAGCTGTCTACCTCCCTTGCTCATAATGACCATCACCATTTCCATCTCTTCATTACTTCAAGGCAGCACCCTAAATACAGCTTATGGCAAGTGGCAATCTAAAGCTATGTATATGGGCTTTGCTATTTCTGATTTCTGTGTGAATCTATATTGAAGGACTTCAGATAAAATTATAGGCATTAAAATTCACCAAGGCTTTGATAGGCCCAGGTGATCTTTGTTGGCTAGGAAAGCAGATGTTTGATTTTGCTTTCCTAAGACTTTCTGAGATACCCATGTCTCCTTAGACCTAACACCATTTCTAAAACAAGCAGAACCTGAAAGGTGTATCAGTTACCTTTTCCTTTTTGTGATAAAACACCATGACGAAACGCAACTGATGATAGGAGTTTCTGTTGGCTTCTGTTTCCAGATAGGTAAGAGTCCATCATGGTGGGAAGACAAGGGCAGCAGGCAGGCATGGTAGACAGAGCAGAAAGTGGGAGAGGGAGGAAAGCAGAAGTGGAGCGAGGTTTTAAACCGTCAAAGCCTGCTTGACTTTGCTGTACTCCTTCTACACTTCTCCATCACCTCTGAAAACAGCATGACTAAGTGGGGACTAAATGTCCAGATGCCTGAGTCTGTGGACTCATTCAGACCACTACAAAACAAAAGGTATAAAACATCATAGCAGCATTCCTGCAGGTTCCTCAGTATTTATACATAATAGAGAATATTTGCTCTTATTTTACAAAGACTTCAATATTCTGAATACCTGATATCACATAGTATGTTACAGACAGTACATAAGGAGAGATCGAGTTGTTACTGCAAAAATAAGGCATGAGGTTTCTAAGTAGGAAACCATCTGAGAATATTTCAGAATCAAAGTGTTGGTGTGCTTCAGTTTCCCTTGGCATTGTTAATCATTTAAGCACAGTGATGTAGTCTGTACTCATATATCTGTCACCAAGTTATTTTTTAATTCAAATTTATTTTGTTGTGTATGTTTTTCTTCGAATAGTGACATTTTTGTTTTGTGTTTGTTTGATTTTAAATTGTATTTTATTCTAAGTAATTAAAATAAGTAAATACTTCAATATTTATTTCAGGAAAATCTTAGATGTATAGAAAGTAGGATAACCCAGCATAACTCATTAACTTAATAAACATTTCCTGTGTGTAAATTGTAGATCAGGAACTGGGGAGAGAGAAATAAACAGTATTGATCCCTGTCTTCAGGAAGCTCAACATCTAATTTAAGAATTCGTCTCTAGGGATCTGGATAGCTGAGGTTTTTTATGGCATGAAAGGCTAATAGTTAAATCCTTCCTTCTCTATGAGACTTTTGGGGCTCCTGGAGGTAAAAAGCATTGAATTAAGCCTTAAAGTTTGAGAAGAAGCAACAGGATTCATATATTAAGGAAGGAAGGAATCCATATAAAGAAAATTGAGAGTAGGGATTCTTCTGACAGGAGCTGTGATTATCCATAGGCTAAATCGAACCAAGGTCTCACACAGAGAGAAACAGGAAACTAGAGACAACAAGCAGTGTCTCTTTCCCTTAGTTCCCTGGCGGGTCTGTCAAGTCCAGCTGGAAACTGGAGGGTAAGTAAGGAAAGCCACTTGTGTAGACAGTCAGGACCAGGTGCAGAGAAGAAAGAAAAGGAAAGTACAAAGAAGAAAGTACAAAGGAAACAAATTATAATTATTATCATTATAATCATCACCACCTCCACCACCATCATCATCATATGGGTGGCAAACAGAGACCATCTCTCTGAGCTAACATTATTCATTTTAACAGAAAAACTGCATAGCTCTGTGCTGAAAGACAGTTTCCCAAACAGTCCAATGATACCCTCCAGATAGCATGGAGTTACTGATTGCACTTGTCCTCGCCAAACCCTCTTCTGGACTCTGTTCCTCAATCATTGAAATTCTGTAATCATTTCAAGGCCTATGATACCTTATCAGTTTTGAAAGGTGAACTTGATCATTACAAACTTTTTGTTTGCTAAAAAATATAGCATAATTTTCAACTTGAAATATCTAGGAAGAGAATAATGCTTTCATAAAAAATGAAATTAAAAGCACTGGGCTAGTTTTAGAAACCTCTGTTTCTTATAAACTGGGTTGAGTGGACTCAAACAAGATGTGCACCTTGATAACACCTCACATTTTATTTTTGTGAAAAACAATGAAAACATCTCAGGATCATAATTTTGAACATCTGAGTATACAAAGGAAAAGTCCATGCCTGGGTTGCATAACTTGCAAGAAGACAAATTACTTTGTCCTCATTTTTATTTGGTTATATTGTCTAATAAGGCATCTCAGTGGTCAATAGATCAAGCTGTGGTCAAAATACAGAGGCTTTTTTGTTGGACTTATTTTATCTATTTATAATTTATTTAGATGGGCTCTTATGTGACAGACTGGTCTGAATCTTATAGTAGTATAGCTTAGTCTAGCCTTGAACTCACAGCAATAATTCTGCCACAGGCTTGAAAGTATTATAATCACATGGAAGATTTCTTGCATGCAGCTAACTCAACGTTTTGAAACTTGGCTCTAAAATCTTATGTAGGTGATAATAAGCAAAGGTTTCAATCTTTCTGATCCACAGTTAACCTGTGTTCATCTAGAATCACTGAAATAGCCAGAGACTGTGGCTATATGACCACAGAAGTAAAGAATATTTCAGAATAGTGGGGTGTGTTTCCCAGTCAATTAGTAACTGAACATCACTTACCTGGCCTTGTAAGGCTCTGAGATTTATTATTAAGCTAAAAAAAAAATGCCAACACCCATGTCTACTTATGAGACAATAATCATAAACTTCTAGTTGCTGCCATTTTCAAACATTCCTACTGAGCTCTTTTTCCAAGCTTCAGAGCCCTTTCCTTTAGTCTTGTGAGTTTTTGATATGAGCTAATTAAAATTATGGTTCAGGAATCTGAGACTAGTACATTCACCATCTCTCCCACTAAGTAGCTCATTGTTCCTGAGAGACATTTAAATTTCCTGGGCCTCATCAAACTAATCTGAATAATCTGAAGAAGGAATGGAGGAAGGAAAAGGGAGGAAGGGAGGAAAGAAGGAGGTGAGGAAGGGAGGAATGGAAGGAGGGAGAGTGGGTTGGAGGAAGGGAGAAAGGGAGGGCAAGATAAAGGAAGACATTTATACCAGGCAGGAAAAGCATTGAAAGTTCTCATTTCCAAGATTCTGAATCCATCAATCATTCGTTCCTTACTCAAACACACACACACACACACACACACACACAAACACACACACACATACCTTTCAGTTAACCATGCTCAGAAGAACACAGGCATACTAGCTACCTACTATGTGCATGGCATGAGATTTATAGGCAACGAATTCTGCATATTTCCTAAAACAGTGCTTCCCATAATCAGTCATTGAAACCAAGCACATGAATGCCTCCAAGTAAAATGGAAGTACACACAGAATGTAAAATCCACCCTTGTTAAATCCTGAACTGGACCGAACAGTGCCCACATCCCATATGGAGTCACATTGCTGAGCTTTGACTCATGCTTAGTTTCCTAATGTGGGCTGGGAGGATTGGCTGAAAGAAGATCTGCACCACAAAGAATGACACACGTGTCCTCTTGGCTAAGATTTACCCTTTGTCTAGTTCTCAGTTAATTCGCATGGGAAGGGAGCAGTGGGAACCAGCACTGATCGCCCCTAAAAACAGTTGAGGGAACGTACTGCAGTTAAGATGGACAGAATGCTTCAGAAAACAGAAATAGAGTTGGTATATACATGTCAGCCTGATCTGTGAAGCCTGCTGATCCTTTTCATGGCCCCAGCGATTAATTCTGAGGACAGTTAGCATTAGATCCATCTATCAGTGCTTACGACTCTTTACAGAAATGTGTCCTTGTGAGGGAGGGGGTTGGCCTTATTTTACCAGTAGAAAGCTATTATCTTCCAACAGCTGTTTATAGTTAACTGCAGCCCGTACTTAAAGCCTGAATGCCGGAGCCCTATTTACTGCCTGTGGATTTGCAGTGAACAAAGTCAAGCTTAACTCTTTCCTCTCCTTGCATTTAATGGCCTACGTATGGGTGAGCTGAAAGGCAAGGCAAACAGAAAGGGCAGGTTAAGCAGGGGTTTGGGCACTGGCAGGTGGGACTGGCAGTTTCTAGTCAGGGTTATTCTTGAGGGTCTAGTCTGGGTTAGCAATGAGTTGAACATTTTGCATTCATTGTTCTTGCTCATCAGAATATTGGTATTGATATACATATGTCCTTTTCACAGGCTAGGAAAGGAAGTTCAACAATGAGTACCAGGAGTAAGATAAATAAGAATCTTGCTGCAGAGGAAATGTGACTAACACCTAGATCATGCCCCAGTGCACAACTGAGCCTGGGCTGTGTCCCGTGGCTGACTCAGGCTACACACTCAGGCTACACCAGTCCAGGTGGTACGGTAAGGCTGGAGAGAGGCCGTGATGACTCCAAACTTCTCACTCTTTCCAGGTGAAGACAGTTGACAAGAACACAAGGAAAGGCAGAGAGAAATGGAATTGACCTAAAGCTAAGTTTGTTCAAGAAGAGAACAGAGCTACCAAAATCCAACACACTTGTCACACAGCCATTGGAAAATTGGTTCGGAGCATGTTTTTGAAGAGTTGGCAGGATCAGAACCCTAAGAGCCCCTCTCCAGGCCTAGATTTTGTTGTTCACAATGAGCACTATGGAAGCTGTAGTGGAAACAATATTTCGAAGGGGACAAGGAAGATGAGAAAAGGGAGGATACTCTGTGACAGACCAGGAACAGGAGACATACAGTGTTACTAGGTGTGGCCAGTTGGAAGTGAATGCAGAAGGCATGTCCAAGGAAGAAGTACAAAGGATATTTGGTTTGCTTGTCTCTAAAAAAAATAAAAGAGAGGTTAAATTTGCCAGCAGGAAGTTGGATAGAGCTCCAGTTCAAACCACTAACTCAACCTCAAATGGCATACATTCCTGAGGTTTACAGTGCTAACCAGGGAATGGAGAGCAAAAGCAAGACAAGCCAACTAACACTCGCTCAGTCCCCCCTTCTCCACTCCCCCGTGTCTCCTCTCTCTGTCTCTCCCTTTCTCTCAATTGCTCAGCATGTTTCGAACTTTTATTTCCCTCTTTGACTCCAGCATCTTGCCCGATGACAAAGGAAGCCAAAGATTTTGAAACCCATTGTTGAACACAAAGAGAGGTGGAGTGAGAGTGGTGTGAGGAGGGGAAGTTGGCTGACTCCAAACTTTATTCTCTGTCTTGGTACCCAACAATTCACAGTGGGAGAGAGAGTGGCTTGCCAAAGGGCTCTGTGTGACTGAGCTAAACTAGAAGAATATGTAAAGTTCAAGATGAAAAGACAGCCCTCGCAGCTGAAAACAGAGCTGGAAGCTCACAGAGCTTGGGAAAAGAGCCTTCACAAAGAAAAGTGCTTATTTGCAAACTCATTTCTCTACAGCTAATGCTCTGAGGACCTCTGGCAGGAGGAATTCCTGGACACAGGCCTTTGCATTGAGCTGTTAGTGATCTGCGGTTAATTGCCTCTCTCCAGGCTCCCCTCTGCAGCCAATCTGTGGGAAGGCCTGCAGAGGTCTGGGGGAGAGATTTTGCCATTTCAATTCCCCAAGTTCAACAAAGTTAAAGGCTTACAAGTGCAGAGCTGGGAAAATATCAGTTCTTCTCTGAATTCTTCTTTTGGCCAGAGGTATGAGAGATGGGTCAGGCAAGCAACCAGGGACAACAGCCAGAAAGGTCAAGGAGATAGTCACCACGGCAGCCTGTGAGTGAGCAGACAGGCTATGGACAGCTCAGCTGTCATGTACTTGTAGGAGAGCTGGGCTGTCACTCTTCTGTGACAAAGCTTTGCCCTGGAGTTTTACTGCGAGGAGACATAGATTTTCTTCTACTGGCCAAATGGCCTAAGGACACCTCCAAAGATGCTATCCTAGGCTTCCATTACTTGAAATAAAAGCAAAACAGAACAACATCTTTCCAAAACAGGAGGCATAAATGTCAGGAAGTTCTAGAGAAGCAGAAAAGAACACACAAGCATAGACACACACACACACACACACACACCATACACACATAGACACAGAGAAGCACACATGGAGACACACAGAAAGACAAGCATACACATAGAGATGAGCACATACACACACACACACACACACACACACACACCGTATGACTTAAATTTACAGTGGTACACATTCAGCTGTACTTGACAGCTGTACTTTAGCCTTGCTCCTTCTGTATAGGCGAGTCAAGTGCAGAAGGATACTGTCTTCCACTGCTATACAGTGGCAAAAAGCCCCAGGCCCTAGTCAGCCATGCATCCAGGAAACTAATAATCACTGGACATTCTGCAGTGTCTGAGTAACTGCTAAGATTTAATATTCAATAGGTTGGCTGGAGAAAATGCAATCTTCTCTTATTATATTTTCCACTTATGGTGGATTTATTGGGCTTTAATCCCATTGGACTTATATATTAAGGAGCATCAGTAGGTACAGACACATCACCTGTATGCATGCACACATGCGCACACATACCCACACACAGCAGCAAGGTTGAGAGACTGATTTGTTGTAGGGAATTGGCTCCTGAGACTGCAAGGACTGGAAAGTCTGAAATTTATAGGCCAGGCCAGCAGATTCAGGTCAGAGTTGACGTTGCAGTCCTGAATCCAAATTCCACAATGCAGCAGCCCAGAAACTCAAACAGCAGCATTCTTCATGTTCCCATCTGGGGCAGAATCCTTGCCTCACAGGAACCCTGTAACTTAATGTCTTCAAGTGAGCGAGCAGGTGAGGCCCACTGGCATGATGGATAGACACCACTTTCTTAAAGCAATTTGAATATAAACTGTGGCGTCAAACACCCTCACAGCAAATTCTAGTATCAGACTGAACATTTGGTCACTGTAGCTCGGCCACATGAACATATAGAATTGACACTTGCACAGTGTACTCCCAAATTTCCAAGGAAAGCCAGCACTCTGTATGTGGAATATCTGTTGACAAAGGAATGAGATCAACACAGGACAATGAATTCCTATAGTACTGCAAACCACCTCCAGAAAAACAAATTATCATGGTATCAGGCATAAGAGTGCCTCCCTGCGTCAGTTCTCAGCACTCTGCGCCCTCCATGCACCTGTGATACCCACCAGCACATACACCTGAGACCCATCTCCTCAAGAAACTTAGCTGTCCTGTATCCTCCCAGACTCAGGCATCAGGCCACCCTGTGACCAGTGTCATACCCCAAGCAGGAAGGCAGTCCACCAAGAAGGACTTTACATTCTAGACCAAAGGCCTCCTCCTATTTTGTTTGAGCATTTGTTTGTTTGCTTGTTTGTCTCTCCTGACTATGGTTTAACTCAGTGAAATTTAGATGTATTACAGCCCTGAATCTAGCTTTCAGGAAGCCTTGGAGCCTGTGCCTATAACCTAGACTCACACCCAAATTAAAGCTAGAGCAAATTACAAATTATGAACTGAACAGCAGAAGCCAGGACTCCACCCCTAGATCAGGAACTCAGCACTGGCCCTGAGTCAGGACACACTCACTGTAGTTCCTTCACGGGTAAAAAAAAAAAAAAAAAAAAAAAATGGTTGTCATATTCTTTATACCAGGTTTGGGCACAAGGTCAGTGACTATAAAGGTGATAAGACAACCCCTCCGGTTTGGGGACAAAAGTCTATTTTGAGGTTTTTCAGGCCTCTAGTCAGTGTGTTCAGACCTCATTTCTCATTCTTGCCCAGGGAAGTCATCATATTTATAAAGGCCCATGTGAAGGTCATGGTATAGGCTCCAGACCCTTATTAAGTATATATCCTAAAGCCACTGAAAATTCATATTCGTGAATGATTCAATAGGATGTCATCCATTCCACAAAACTCCGTAAAATGTAACTAAAATTTTAAAGCATGGTGACTGTTAATTATTTTGCATAGCTACAACCAATGTGCTTGAGGAAACACCTGAAGAGGGGGACCTTTTCATTTCACTTACAGTTTCAGAGGGTTCATCCCATGCTTGTTTGGAGAACAACCACCTCCTGGAATTTCCAGCCCCTCTCAAAATAGTCGCACCAGCTGAGGACATTAGGTTTTAGAGCATAAGTTTGCAGTTGATATTTCATACTCAAATATGGATCCATTTCCTATACAAGCTGAGCTGTCCTATGACCTTCCCAGACTCAGGCACCAGGCTACCCTGTGACCAGTGACACACTCCCAAGTAGGAAGGCACTGCACCAAGAAGGATTTTGCATCCTATCATAAAAATCATTCATAACACAAAGAGAATTGAAAAAAAATATTTGAAGTATGGTACTGGTAGATATTCTGGGGATACTCCCAAGTCCAGAAGCATGCTATTATGCTCTTGATACTATGAGGTCTCGTTTACAGGCCTCATGAACCAGTGAAACCCCTTGAAAAGTACGGTCAATCAAAAGACAATTTATCTCTGTTGTTACTGAGCAAAAAGAAGCCTTTTGATGACTTCTAAGGTTCATGGTCACTGGCTCAGACTCCCTTCATGCTGGATTTCTTCTTTATAGTACTCCTTTGCCATTATGATGAATAAATTCTTGCTTAGTTACCTGATGCCTTTCTTCTTGGTGGTGATGAATTGGGGAATGTCAAGCTTGAGTCTTGTGTACTGAACTTCTGGTAACTCCAAATGAGGATGGCTAGTGAACTTTCACTACATAAATTAACACCAATAGTTAAAGTGCTACATCTATCAAATGTGACCTGACATGCATCTTCATTCATATGCCTATGTCCAGTTTGAGATATAGCAAATAGGAATCAAACATAGGTGGATTTTACCCCCATTTTCTCTTTCTGCTGCAGTAGTATCCATAGTGAGAAACTGTCCCCTGCTTTCTGTAAGGGAGGAATTATTTGTTTTGATTAATTCCTAGAAAATGGATACCGATGTATGTATAGATGTTATCAATTACAAATCTTTTATCTTCCTTTCCTAAAAGTCTTCTTTCAGAGCTTGAAGAAAATTGTGTTTTTTTCCTAAACTTACTTTTGTTCTTAGAAATTAAGGTGTCTAAATTAAGGTGTCCTAAACCTCTTTCCTGTCTCTTTCTGTCTCTGTATCTCTGTCATCTCTGTCTGTCTGTATGTCTCTATGTATGTGGCCTCTTTCTTTCCCCATCACTCTCTCAGTATCCTCTAGCCTCTCTAGACTCCCCTCATGATAAAAGTAATGTCCTAGCCTACCACTGACCAAGAATACAAACTAATGAAGAGTTCATTAGACAGGTCTTGGGTTGGTCCTGAAAACACATAGAGAACAAAACTGATATAGTCTCAGCCATCATGCCCTTGCACATGATTAAAGAAGGCATAAATTAAGCAAGTGGAATAAGAGTTACTAAAGAAGACCTATATAAGCACTGTGGAACCACAACTAACAGAAATTTCGTCTAGAATGCCAAGACAAGCCTCCTTGAGAATATGATATTTAGCATGAAAATTAACGGAATCAGTAGCTAAGTAAGGAGAGTTGCCTTAAGGATGATGTTTTATGGAGAAGGAAGAATGATAAAGATGACTCAGCATTCAAAAAGAACTTGTCATTATCCATGCAAAAGAAGCTTTACCACATAATATATGCCAAATTCCCTGTTTCCTTGCCCCTTATTATTCCCTTGGCCTTAAATGCTGTTATTGGTTCTTCTCATCCTGCCATATACCTGGTTCAATGTTTACTTGTATTCTGAACTTTTCCCAGCATCCCCTTTGATGGAAATTTTCTTTCCCTTTGTAACTCTCTACATAAAATTCTACCACAGTGCTCATATGGTTCCAGTTTGACAATGTTACTCTCTGCCTTTTGTATGATGGTAAACTCAGCGTACTTTATTTGCCAACACGCAAAGCAGCAGTGCTAAGAGGAACTCAATGCTTTCACTAGAGTGTATTGAATTAAACTATTTGATTTGCCTTCTTCAAAGTGACAAATATTCCAAGAGGCTTGGAGCCCCAAATCTCACCCAATTCGCAATCATTTTCTTCTATATTTCTGACCACAAGGCTTTCTATCTAATTGTTGTTCTCAAGAAAGCCTACAGAGGGCAAAAAGGATGTAAGCTTTTGAGTGTGGAGCTATCTACAAAAGAACATATTGAGAAAAAGGTTTAACTTGTGCAAGAAGATTAATAGTCTAAGCTTAAAAGTCATTAAGAAAATGTAAGAGAAGGATGAAACTGGAATAAACAAAGCCATGTCTAATGAAACAGATTTTTATGTCAAAGGCAAATTCAAAGCAACAGACTGCCACTGGATTTGTCAACATCTAGAAGTGTCCTGGATATGTTGCATGCGGAGACAGAACTGCCATGGAAAGTTCCAGCCACAGAAATTGGGTCAGCACTGAGGATCTGAGAAATTCTAGAGAGGATTGTTCTAAGTGCTGGGAATCTGGGCTTAGTACCTGCGTTTCTTCTGTGCTCCCCTCATTCAGCTTCTGTTCTTCAGTTAGCCCTGATCACCGGGTCCCTTTAGTAGGCAGCTCGGTCTCCTTTTTATACTAGACACTGTGTTTGTTCTTCTGGAATCTAAAACACAAGTACTCATAGTACATGTAGGATACAACAACCGCAAAATGACAATCTATTATTTTAAAATTCTCTTTAACGTTCTGTACTGCCCTTCCGTTTTGTAAAATGAAAACCATATGCTGCCCCTGCTTAGGACATAGGATTGCCGTGAGCAAGGAGCTCATGTATATGAAGAGTAACCTCAGAAATAGAAGCATCATTATCACATTACAGTATGGATAGAAAGCATCAGTTCAGTTTTTACTCAGGTTCAAAGAAACCTGACTTCATTATATTCGTCCATTTATTTGATCATGCGCTCATTCTATCACCTGCAGATGCTCATTCCACTAACTATCATTAATAATAAATAGTACTTTCTACTCACCAGTAAACGTGCTTTATAGAACTGCCACGGTGAGGATCCTTGATTGTAAGTCAAGGCACACAGTCTTTTGATTTGGAGCCTGTATGAGAAAGCACAGTTTGTTTGCTGTTTCCATACCACCTAGGATGAAGAGATTTTATTTTTCATTCAGCTATCCTGGGGCATCTTGTTGCATTTCAATGTTTACAACTCAGGATTGAGGCTGCCTGTTTTTTTTTTATGGTACCCCCTGGAGCAACTCAGTAGGAGTTTGGGCTTTGAAAAAAAAAAGTGTATATTAAAATATAATATACAACATCCCAAACATATCTTCCAAATTTCTAATATCCAACTGAATTTTTTTTATGAAACAGTTAACAAGCATCCGGAAGTTTAATTTGATTTGTGTGGACATTATAATAGCCCTTGACTGTGTAAGGCTAAACAGGGAAGGCCTGCCACAGACACTTGCTTTCCTGTAACCTATGGTAGAAAACAAAAGCACAGTGTTAGCTGAGTGAGCACAACTATCCGTGATACTCAGAGGAACAGGAGATGTGCAAACTGACTGTAGAAATGCCTTACTCAGGGGAAGGCGCCCTTGATGCTGAGAGAAATCCTTCTTCAACAACTCAGAGGCACAACGGTGTCAAGTATACAGTGAACATGGGAAAAGACAGTGCTCCGTTACCGCCACGTGTTTCACTTGAAAGCTTGCATTTATGGTTATAGGCATAATTTTTATCTCTTTTATTTGGCTTCCTTATACTTCTACCTCCCTTCTCCACCCCAATCCCTTCTAAACACCCCAGCACCAGGTAGGAGAGAAGGAAGGTTAGTGGGGAAAAGGGATGTGGTTCTCTGTGACTACTTCCTGCTGGTTAGGGTTAGGTTCTTTAGGGCAAGTCCAATCTTCATTTCAGAACGTCTCCAACTTCTTCTCATTAAATTGCAACAACAGCAATCAGGAGCATCAGAGGAAAGCAGCAGTAGTCTTCTTTCTCAGACCCCTCCCCCAATTCCTGTGTTGGCTCTGGCATTTATTGCCTCTCCAGAGTCCTCAGAATTAAACTATCTGCAGCTGGGAAAGATCACACCCCTCAAAGAGCCCACATGAGGCAAATAGTCTGCTGCTGTGGACAGTCTAAAGCAGCTCCATATCCCACACTTGGGATTAAAACAAAAACATGTTTATATAATATAACTGAGTTTTTAAGAAAACAAAAACTTCTGATACACAAAGTCCTGTTTCTCTATCTTTCAATTCAAACTATGTGGTTTGGGGCAAGTTACATAACCTTACTGCCTCAGCTTCTTCACTGATGAAATGTGAAATGCATTGTTATCTTGTTTCACTTTTGTGATACTCAGTGTATTCATATCTCAAAGGGCTCTTGAGAGACATGTGACTGTTAACAATCATGATCAGGATTATAATCATGACTGTCACTTTCTGAAGCTACTGCCATGTTAAGCCATTTCAAGAGGCAAATCATCACCAAAGCCTTAAGTTTTCATTCATAAATGGGGATATTAGCACTTACATTGTGGGGAGATTATGAACTGAAATGACAAATGTACTGTGTGTGTCTAGAATAGGCATATTTGATTACTTGGCAAATACTAATGTTACTAAAAGTAGTCCAAATTTCCTGTAGTCTAAGCTTTGACCTTGGCCCAAGTATGACAATAATCAACTGTCTAGACGTGGAAATACTGACAGAATCATCTCCAGCTTTGGCCAAAGCAAAGAACCCAAAGCAGAAGACAATAAATGCATTATCTTCCCACATGAAGATGGCTACCTCTTCCTTATGTATCAATGACCACTACAGGAGCAAAATCCTACCTCATGACTAGTATCTTTTATAAGTTGTTTAATCATAGTACTCTGATATCTCTGACCATGGACAGCTTTCCACATCTGTTGTTCCAAGCATTGTTCTCTGCGGAGAAATGTCAATGACATGAGGAGGTAGAAGAAGTATGAAACTTGAGTGTCACAGAGAGATACAATGACCTTTTGATGACCGTCTTGGGTACCCTTGATGTTAGTCAGTCTAGGAGGCTGTTCCCAGCAAAAAAGATCACCCAGCCTTTTTCCCAGGTTCCATTAAAAAGCTGACACCATTAATCTGCTCTACTTTACTTTTCATTATGTAGGAATGTGCTCTTGATCAAAAGTCCCAGTTATGTAGCTGCCTGATTCATCACCAGTGGCTGTGGGCCACACACCAGAAATTCATAAGCAGTGATATTATCCACCCAAATAATTTCCAGGACTTGAAAAGCTCAGAACTATGTTTGTTATTGGGAAGACACAGCCACACAAGATGCAATGTGCCAGTCACTCCAATGATTAATATAGGGGAATACCCCACAGTGTTAAACTAAGGGATGACTTGATAACTCCACTAAATATATTTGGGGCTCCGATCTTTTGAGGTTACCACACACAGATCCTACATAGGAACTGAACATCCTTCAGTTTGTAGAAAAAGGAGACTTGGGATAGACAGAATGACACCATTATACTTGACCAGGGACATAGAGACTCTGAAAAGAGATTGAGACTGAGACGACATTGCGTAGTTCTAAGTTCCTTGCCCTTTCCCCAGATCTAGGTTTACTTTAATACTCACTGAATAGTGAACTAATATTGAATACTTTACATAGTGGTATTCACTCCTTCTCCTTCTTCCTCTGACTACCTCATACAGAAGTACTTTGAACTATATAAAAGACAACCAGTACCAATGAATTGTGGTTGCACCTGTTCTCTGAATTGGTTTGTTCTGTGCCTTTAGTTGATTGACTTATTTTTTTGTCTTTATTTATTTATTTATTTGTTTGTTTGTTTATTTTCTTCTTTCTTACTTCCTTCCATATTTCTTTCTTTTTGTTTTTTTTGTCTGTTTGTTTCAAGAAATATAGCTCAGGTACCTGAGAGATAGAAAGGGATACCATGGAATGTTTTTTTTACGAGCATTACTGATATTATTTTCAAGCTGTCACAGCTATGTTCCTATTTTTTTCTTTTTTTAAATTTTAATTATTATTTTTTTCTTCATAATCTATTCCTTATATATCTCGATTGAAGCCTCTTCCCTCAATTCCCCCCAGACAGCCCTCCCTCCACTTCTCCCATCCCTGTCTCCTAGTCCACTGAAAGTGGTAGTTCTCCACTATTGCCAACTGCACAAAGCTTTTTAAGTCTCATCACGATTGCATGGATGCTCTTCCTCCACGGCCTGGCAAGGCTGCATCATCAGGGTGAGTGATCAAAGAGCAGTCAACTGAGTTTATGATAAAGGCAGCCCTTGCTCCCCTCACTTAGAGATCCATATGGAGACTGAGCTGAAAATGGGCCACCTCTGAGCAGGAGGTCAGGTCCTCTCCATGCATGATCCTTCGTTGGTAAATCAGTCTCTGCAGGATCCCCTGGGCTCAGATCATTTAATTTAGTTGGTTTCCTTATGGGGCTCCTGTCCCCTCCATATCCTTCTACTCCCACCCCTCTCTTCTTCTATAAGACTTCCTGCGCTCTGTCCAAAGTTTGGCCCTGAGTCTCAGCATCTGCTTCGATCCCCTGTTGGGTGGATCTTTTCAGAGGACCCTTTATAGTAGGCTCCCATCCTGTTTCCTCTCTTCCACCACAGAATGGCTAAGATAAAAAAAAAAAAAAAAAAAAAAAAAAAAAAAAAAAAAAAAAAAAAAAACCTCAAGTGACAGCACATGCTGGAGAGGATATGGAAAAAGAGGAACCCTCCTCCATTGCTGGTGGGAATGCAAACTTGTACAACCACTTTGGAAATCAATCTGGCACTTTCACAGAAAATTGGGAATAGCACTATCTCAAGATCCAGGTATACCACTCCTGGGCATATACCCAAAAGATGTCACACCATTCAATAAGGACATTTACTCAACTATGTTCATAGCAGCTTTATTTGTAATAGCCAGAATCTGGAAACAACTTAGATGTCCCGCAATGGAGAAATACAGAAATTGTGGTACATCTACACAATGGAATACTACTCAGCTATTAAAATCAAGGAAATCATGAAATTTGTAGGAAAATGGATGGGACTAGAAGAGATCATCTTGAGTGAGGTAACCCAGAAATAGAAAGACAGGCACGGTATACACTAACTTATAAGCTGATATAGCAGTATAATGTAGGATAGCCATTAACAGACCTAACGAAGCTAAACACTATGTTCCTATGTTTAAAAAATAAGTTTAAAAATGAAAAATGCTTAAAAAATCTAGTAAATCCTTGTGGTGGCTAGTTTTATGTCAACTTGACAGGAGCTAGAGTCATCTGAGATGAGGGAGCCTCAATGAGAAAATGCCTCCATAAGATCAGGTGTTAGACAAGCCTGTAAGGCATTTTTCTTCATTAGTGATCGATGTGGGAGGGCCCAGAAGGTAAGGCGTCAATGGGCTTTTGGTCCTGAGTTCAATAAGAAAGCAGGCTGAGCAGGCCTGGAGAATCAAGCTACCAGCAGTCAGCATTCCTCTGCCTCAGCTCCTGCCTCCAGGTTCCTGCCCTGCTCAAGTTCCTGTCCTCACTGTTTTTGATGATGAATAGTATAAGGAACTATGAGTGAAATAAGCCCTTTTCCCCTAAATGAACAAAAGAAATTATTAAAAAAAAAAAGAAAGAAAGAAAAAAGAAAGGACATGACCAGGCTTGGGTTTTGGCACCAGATGAATGAAAAAGTAAAAAGAAAGGAAAGGTCATGCCTGTTTCTACATATGGTAAGAGAAAGGGGGAGCATAGTCAGAGGCAGGGACATTTGAGAGTCCAGAGTAAACATGATCAGATTCTGTGGGCCACATGAGGAAAGAGGGAAGGGAGAGAAGTGAGGAGAAGTGGATAATAGATCACGAGGCCAGAAGGGTAAAGAGTAGAAAAAAGTGGTGGACCAAATGGCCAGGATTATATAGGGAAGAGCAGCTGCAAAAAGAGCAGCCCAGACTCTGGGCCAGAGAAGTTAGGGCAGGTGGGCTGGATATGCCAGACAAATGGGCTCTGCAACTGGTAGGGACAGAGTGTTGCTGGGAGAACCTCAGCCAGTGTCTGCTTTGATATATTAAATAGGCACCTCAGCCATTCTCTGCCCCAGGTGTGAGACCTAACAGTCCCCAAGCTGTTTTTGGTCATAGTGTTTCATCACAACAGTACTAACCCAATGAAGACAATCCTTAATAAATTGTATTACTTAGCATCTATTAATATGAATCCCTGCTAAACACGCCACAGGAAGAACGGTTATGTTTCTGCTTAAACACCTTCTGACAAAAGGATCTTGTTCCCCGTAGTCCTGTATTCCAAGCCCACACCCTTTAGGCTTTGGAGTTGATCTAACATAACGTGGGCTCAATTCTACATTTTTCCAAACTAAATGTGGGCTCAATTCTACAGTTTCCGAGCTCCAAAGTACTATTTCTACATTTGGTTCATAGCCACATAAAATAATTCAAACTTCTTCCAGAAAGATAAAAATCTCTGGGTTTATTAGAAAGTAATTCTACCGTGATCAACTCTTCTGTTTTCTAGGCTAAAATAATAATAGGCTCTCGTTTGTTTCTTCTATGATTTAACTTGAATGTTACTTCCAAACTTTCCATTTAAAATTGAGTGTCCTCCATATCTTGGCTTCATGGAGAAGAAACTGTGGAAGGCAAATCCAGTTGCTTTTCTGCCTGATGATTGAGCAAAAAACGGACCCCAGCAGTAAACAGAAACCCAGATGCATGAACCCCAGATCCAAGGGATGTGGTTCTGCTGTGCTTGCAGTAAGAAATAGACAGATTTTTAAAAATTAATTACTCATTTTACATCCCAATCGTAGCCTCCTTCCTCCTTTCCTCCTACTCCCACACTCTTTTCCCTCTTCCCACACCCCCACCCTTTTTCCTCAGAAAAAGGGAGTCCCCAACCTCCTGCCCACCACCCCTGTTCATCAAGTCACATCAGAACTGAGCACATCCTCTATCCTTGTAGCCTGGTAAGGCAGCCCCAATGATCAAAAAGCAGGCAACAGAGTCCATGTCAGAGACAGTCCCTGCTCCCCTTACTAGGGAACCCACATAAAGCCTGAACAGCAGCTCATCTGCTACATCTGTAGAGGTCCTAGGTCCAGTCTAGGCGTGATCTTTGGTTGGTGATTCAGTCTCCACAACTCCCTCTGGGCTCTGGCTAGTTGGCACTGTAGGCCTTCTTGTAGAGCTCCTGTCCCCTCCAGGTCCTTCTATTCTTCCCCCCATTGAAATCTTGTGGAATAAACAGTTTTGAAAATGGAAATCCTACCCAGTTCCTTCACTTCTTGCTTCCACCCCAAAAGTGACCAATACTTGGAATCTGATAGTCAAAATTTCTGTACAGGTTTTTCTAATCTGAATAGGCACTTTCACAATTAACATTGTAATATTGTTGCAATCAATAAATATTTAAACGAATGCCTCCATGCCATGCATTTGTCTCACACCTTTTCACATTCCATTATGTGTTTGTAATATATATCTGCTTATGTATACTACCTCATTTTAGTTTTGAATAGCAGCCCACTATGTGAGTTAACCATTGCTTACTTACTCAATCCCATTATACCAAAGACTTACAAGTAGGTTAATTAGATTGCTAAAGATGTCTGCAATTACAATTTTACAAGTGTGTATGTGTATGTGTGTCTAAATGTGTGTTTGGTGGGTATACATATATACATATGCACACAGATGAGTACAAATAAATATCTATATACACTCCTTGTGTGGATACTCACATACGTTTCTTTATTGTTTGCATATATGCATGATTTTCATATAAAACTGTAGGTAGAATGGGCTGATAAAGACTATTCTATCTGAAGCATTGTTGGACACTGGCAAATAGTTCCCCCATGTCACTTTGCCTACACTGTCGGTATCTATTTCACCTCAGATTAAAAATGAAAAGATTTTATTTTTTACAGTCTCCAAGCATAATACTTTAAAATTACAAATAGTTACCAAAAACAAGTGAAAATCAAAGTTGCTTGAAAGTAACAAAGCACACCCTCAAATAACTGGGAAATAAACGTTAAATGCAGTGAAGAAGCCAACTATTGCCTATTGAATTCTATGAAAGTCTACTGAAAACTGAATTCAAGGCACATTCCACAAAATAAATTCACAGATCAACAATGCTTTCAATTCACATGTGTGAAGCCCTGCAAAACAATTAATCCTTTCGTAATTAAAATATGAGAAAAAATTGAGAAATGCAACACTCACCTGTTACAACATAGGTCAAAGAGAAAGAGGAATTAATGACATCTAGAATTACTAAAAGTTTAAAGCAATAATGATAATGAAATCCAAAATGTTTCCTTGGAAAAACAAAAAGTAGACAAATAAGGAAATTAGTTACGGAAAGAAAAAGAGAATGAAATGCTAGGTAGGAGACCTACTACAAGCAGAAAAGACATTAAAGAAAATAATGCATACAACTTAATGAAATTAGTTTTAAAACTTTGTGGAAGTTTATTATTTCCTAAAGAAAAGTAAATGAACAAAATTAGCATAATAATAGAAAAATTATATTATTTATTGTTGCATTACCATAATTGCTATTATGCAATATAAAATATTTAAAAGGTGCAATTAAGAGACTAGAAATGTTACTTAGTCATATTTGATCATTACATATCACATGCATATATTAGTGATCAGATTGTGTGCCATAAATATGTACATTAATATATCAGTCATGTTTTCAGCAATTAAAAAAAATAACAAGCTAGAAATCAGGTCACATGATTGTAATCCTAGCACTCAGAAGTCTGATGCAGGAGAATCTTGATTTGGGAGCCAGCCAAAGCTAAATAGTGATACCTTGTCTTAAGGAAAAGCAAGCGAAAATAAAATAAAACAATAAATAAAAATCTTTGGAAAAGACCTCAAAATTAAAATAAAAAAAATACAAACCTAGCTATCAGCTACATTCACAAATGAGTAACTCAAATGTTATGAAAGCTATTTTAGATCTTCGGAGAAAAATCCAAACAAGATACACAAATGGGCAACAACCACAAGAAAAAGATGTTCAACAATATCAACCATTGGGAAATGCAAATCAAAATACAATAAGATCCCATTTTGTATCCAGAAAGATGGTTTAATTTTAAAAAGAAAGTAAATAACAAACGTTGGCAAAGATGTAGAGAAATTAGAAGCCTTACGCAAGGAGGGTGGGAATGCAAAACAATGCAGCCATTTTATAACAGTTTGCCAACTCCTCAAAGTGAAATTACCATATGATCCAACATTTCCACTTCTAGGTATATACTTAAGAGAAATGAAAACAGATGTAAACACAAGAATGTGTGTGCAAATGTTTAAAGCAGCAAGCATTATTCGATGTGGCCCAAAAGCCAAGACAACCCAAATGTTCAACAGAAAGTGCATGGACAAGGAAAGGAAGGAATCCTCTTAAGATGCAAATAAGTGATAAAGTATAAATTTCTGATCCATGTTACAACCTGAAGACAACCTGAAAACATGATGCAAAACGTAAAGTCTCTGTGTGTGATTCTGTTTGGAGAAGGAGGTCCAGAATAACTGATGTACAGACTGAAAGTCTGTCAATGGTTAGGTAAATGGAGGTTACTTTTGGGAGTGGCAAGTATTTATGAAAATCAAATGACAGTGAGGGCAGCAGGATCCTATGAATATTCTGAAGCTATTGCATTGTCTACTTGTGTGAATAAAGTGTCTGCTATGTAAATTATACATAAACAAAGCCATTAAACTCCTAAAAGAATGGGCTGAAACTCTAAGAATAAGCCAGATGGACCCACACTTAGGTGCTGGTATTTTGAAAACAACTTTTTATACCTGTGAGGCTTCAGGCTCATTTTTTTGCTTTCAATTTTCATTAAAAAAAACTAATAAATAGAGAATTAAGCCTTTTATTCTTCCATAGAAAATAAACTGTGAAAATTGCCGTTCTGTTGTAGAATACATGGAAATATCTCATTGTGAATGGTATGTCAGTGCCCATATTCATAGAACCAGCTTAAAAAGTATGTTTTGGGATTTTAGAAACAATGAAATGTACAATGTAAAAATGTACTTACAACATGTATGATCTTGTTCCAAACTAAGAAAATTAATTGTAAAATGATTTAATAGAATCTGAAAGTATATGCATTACACAGATATCTAGATATACATACATCTATGAATACAATTTCCATCATGAAATGATGCTCATTGAAAAAAAAAATGAATCTGACTCAATGACTTCCCACACGGGTCTCAACAGCCTAACGAGCTTATTTCCTTTCTTTCAACTTGGAAACAAAGCTGAGTGTGGTGGCACACATCTTTGATCCCAGCACTCAGGAGCCACAGGCAGGCAGATCACTTTGAGGTCCAGGCCAGCCTGGTCAACAAAGTGAGTGCAGGACAGCCAAAGTTACCAGAGAAAGTTGTATCGGAAAACAAAAACAAAATCAATCTGGAAACAAATTCTGGCCCATAGTTATCCCATTTCGTGTAAATTTTTAGTAGAAGTGTTTTGCAATGCTAGCTTATAATTAAGTATAACTAATAACTGAAAAAAAAAAAGATACACAGTAGCGCTGATGTATAAATAAGACACTTTCGAGTCCACAACTATATGTGTCAAGTATCTGAAGTGTTTGTAGGGTAACTTAGTGAACGGTGTTTTCTGAGTACTTTAAATGACCACCTTAACATTCCTCCAAGTTGTACTGGATCTCTTAAAAAGACCACTGTGTCTTTCTTGCTTCCTGTTAGCCACACTGTTTGCCCTCAATGTGTCCTGTTGCTTATCTCAGTTTCTAAGGTCAAAGTCCTGATGTACAGCCATTGTGCTGGCCTCTTGGTACACATTTTGCTGTGAGACTTCAGATCCCACAGGTTTCTATTATTATGTGTTATGGCAGAAACTGTCAGTGAAACTTATGTTATCCCTTGGAAAACTAATCAATCCGGTACATTTCTGTCTCTCAGAGTTTATGACTGAGACTACATGGTTCCATCTGAGTATATTTAAGTCTTTACATGTCTCCTAACCCTCCCGCCTGATGCTGTCTCAATGTGACAGAGGTAACAAGGCTTGCAGTTAGCACCGAGTACATATCGGTGCTTCTTACAGGTTTATTTTTCGTCTTCATCCTCTCCCATATGACTTTAGGCTTAGAGTTTCAGAATCTTATAAAAAAAAATCTATTTAACAAACCAGAGACAAATTTGAGCATTTCTCTTCTGTACCAGAGTTTTACTCAGCCTAGATAAAAACGGTGGTCAGGCCAGGATGCTGCCTCTCTGTCATGCACACACATGTCCCAGACTAGATGGGTCAGGACTTCCCAGAACCTTTGCACTTGCCAACTTCCATGAGTGATTCTGACACATGGTAAGTTTGAAACCCTTTCATTTAGCTCCTTCATGGATTAGTCTAGAATGTCAATAATTTCCCCCAAATCCCAATTTCCCAATGGCTATAATGATATTCAAGTTTAATATTTCCACTCTGATGATGAAGCATATACTTAAGGTCCTTTCTCCAAGCCCTGTTTATTATCTTGTTTAAAAAATAAGACATATCAGAAAAGCCAAGAGAAAAACCAAAATCCAAACAAGAAACACCACAGACACCACAGTGTCTGTGTCATCACTTGAGTTTCCAAATGTGGTTTTTACTAGAACTTATTTAAACATATGCAGAGGGACCCTCCATCTCCTTGCTAGGACTTCCTACAGCTGAGATGCAGACTTGACTCAGACTTCCCAAAGCCATCCTGCTAAGCTCTCCAATTTGACTTTCCAAACATAGCCAGGTTTACCCCAAGACCACCAAGACTTGACAGGAGTTTGCCATTTCACTCCTGAGAACAAGGACCCCAAACATGGGAAGTGTGACGTTGCTCTATGTGCTTTATTCAGTATTGATACCTGAAGTACACCTGAGAAAAATAAGACAAGTCAAAAGCATACTCATTGAGAGAATAAGGGACACACAATGCCTGCAAAAGAGACAGCGCTTTGAAAGCACCACTCATTGAAGAAAACCGGAAGAGATGATTTCAAGAAAGAAAATCTAACTGAACTAAAAGTGTGGAAGCCTTAAAATACCCCCTGTAAGGTAGAGTTCCATTCTCACTGGTATGACAAACATTTTCCCCACAGAGGAAATTTAACACATTATATAAATACCCCAATCCGCAAATGCTCTGGTAGTAATAATTAGTTTTCTCCCCTTTCATCTCCTTTGTTGCTGCCCACACATATTTCCTATTTCAAGCTTTGGTGTAACAAATGCATCTTTCGAAGTGGAAGCCCATGCCTTGTTTGCACAAACACGGGTCTCTTTATCGCCACGTGCAGTCTCTCTAGTTCACAGAGCTGAACAATGCAGCATTCTCTTCTCTCCCAGAGCTCTGACAGAATTCATTTAATTTCCATGTAAAATGTAATCTGCAGGTAATAATAGGTCACTCACAGCAATTTCATTCAGGCTGCCAGATCACTCGTCACTGTGCTAATTATGGGATAGTGTGATGCATAGCCAAGGCGTGCACTTAGAATTAGGTTGGGCATTTTGTTTTGATGATGCTATGAAGAACTCAACAGAAAGTGTCAGCAAATACCATAGGCATTACCCATCTCTTCCAAAAAGGACTGAGAAACCAAAGCAAATCTTCTTGTGTATTAGACATCTTCGGCTTCAGGATTCTTGATGTCACCTACAACTTCTACAGGCTTCAGATATTTTTCTGGCCATGGGTATGTTCTTAAATACTCTGATGCCCAACACAACAGCTTTGTGGCTTCTTGGAGAGAAGCTAAAACCAGCTGTATGATTGCAAGGGCATGTGGCAATCACTCACTGAATGGCTATCCCAAATCTTTCATACCTCCTTTTAAACATCAGAGAAAAGTGAAGTACTTTTTTGTGTAGCTTTCATTTAAGTAGAAACTTAAATTGGCCATGATGCTCTGTGTGTGTTTGTGTCTGAGTGCATGCTTGTGCATGTGTGTTTAGGAGTTTCCCAACTCAGGAAATATCATAGAATGTGGTAACATAAAGATGGACCCAAAAGATGACAGCCCAAATGACTCATTTAAATAATTTCATTGTATCTTATTTTTCTTATAAAGGAAACTCAGGATGTTTTGTTATGAGTTTAATATGAAATGTCTTCCCTAGGGCTGTGTGTTAAAGGTTTGGTTCCCCAGCTGGTAATGTTATTTTGGGAACTGTTGGAAACTTTAGTAAGTCAGGTCTAGCTAGAGGCAGTAAGTTCCCCAGAGGCATGTCCTCTGTGGGCTGTGTCTTGCAACTCCTTTCTGTCTGTCACGTGATAAGCAGCTTCCTCTACCATATGGTCGCATGGCCATGCTACTGTCTCATCCCAGGCCAGAGCAATCTGTCCAGCTGACCTTGAACTCAGACCATGAAACTGAGACAAAACAACTCTCCCCCCTTTAAGCTGTGCTTCTAGGGCATTCATCACTGTGACAAAACATCCAATTAACATGTTTAGAAAACAGAGACAACACTTTTACCATGCTTACAGAAAACAGAGACAAACCCTTTCTCCAGAAAGACCAGTTCAAGTGTTGATGGTGAAGTCAGAGCAAAAGAAAATTATTCTTCCTCAGAAGGAAGTCATTTGACATGTGGAGGGTGTGATTACAAGGAGGTATAAAGAGGAGGAAATGCCTGAGGAGAGTGGGAGCCTCAGAGCTGCCTGCATCATGGCCCAGTGCTGAGGGAGTCCCACTCACTTTCTGTTGTATAATGGGGTGTGTAATAAGGGTTGTATAATGGAGGGTGTTTAATGGGTGGGTGTATGATAAAGAGGTGCTTGGGTGCTCCAATTCCTCCACAGGGGGGAAAAAAAAGAAAAGAAAAAGTGGGCTGCTGACTCAGCGTGTGCATAGTTTGGACTGCTTCATGGATCCTGGTAGGATTTTCAGGTTTTGGAAAAAGAATCATCAAACCCATTCTCTGATTACCTGATGTTTTGGTTTGGATATGAGAAGATAGATAATGTGTGGGCATCAACCGAGACTGACAGAAATACAGCGAACGTCAAAGTACTGGGAGAAGAAACAAGATTGAAATGGCTGCATAGGGATAAAGAAGTAGAGGAACAAGGACAGTAGAGAGGCATGCAGAGGAGACAATTGATGATCAAGGGAGCATGGAGTGAGGAGAAAGAAGAAAGACACATGAAGAAAAAGTAAGGAACAGAGAAACAGAGTGAGGAATGACACAGAAGGAGAGGATGGTGGAGGAAAATAGAGGGCAAAGAGGAACAGATGGCTTTAGGGAAACCAAAAGGAGACAGACAGAAAAAGACAAGAGTTGGGTCAGACTGAGCCTGAGGTTGTGCTTGGGAGGTAGAATATCTGTGTGTGTGTGTGTACAAAAATATGTGTAAATGGCTATGACTGTGTATGGGTGTGTGAGTGTGTATGAGTATGTTTGTGTTTGGGGGATGTGCAACTTGGAAGTGGCCTTGGACGGGTCACAGTATTTTAAAGCTTCCCTAACCTTAGAATTAATTCTCTCCCATCTCCTAAACACCTTGCATATCTCGAGAACCTTTCCTTTGTATTCTTCTTCTCTTCTTTAATAGCCACCACATCTTCCTGTATTCTAGCCACTTTACCCATTCCTTGGTGAAGCTGTGACTGCTAAGTCTACACCTGAAGGCAAAGAGCGTGCTCATGTTAAAGACATGTGTGCAGTCATACTAGCACGCATACATTGAAGACCCCCCCCAAAAAAAGGAAATGTGTACACACACAACTACTATGGAAATAAAAATGGAAGTTAGAGAAGAAGCTATCCACATATCAGGGGATGGCAGAAGCTTCCTGGACACATAAGACCTATGACTGCAAAGACAAACACTTAATCTTTTAAGTTAGAAGTCTGTAATATTTCTGGGTTGCTACACTGATTGATGGCTCTGATGGTAAAGTGCTCACTGAAAAAACATGAGAATCTCAGTCTGGATCCCCCAAACTCACATAGAATCAGGGTCTAGCAAGGACTGCCTTGCTATAACTGCAGTGCTAGCAGGGCAGGCAGAGACAGGTGGATCTGAAGGGCTCACTGCTTGGTGAGGCTAGTCAACACAGTAAGCTCCTGATCTCAGGGAGAGAGTCTATCTCAAAAATAACATTAGTAGGAAGAAAGATTTCTTCCTACATTGCTCTATATTGCTGTGATAAACAGCATAACCAAAAGGCAGTTTGGGGAAGAAAGGGTTTGATCACAGCCCATCATTGATGGAAGACAAAACAGGAACTCAAGGCAGGAACACGGAGGCAGGAACTGAAGCAGAGACCATGGAAGAACACTGCCTGCAAGCTCACATGTTCATGAGCCAATCTAATGAAGGCAATTCCTCAGTCAAGATTCCTCTTCCCTGATGACTCTAGCTGGTGTCAGGGTGGCAAAACCCGATCAGCACAATACTCTAAAATCAACACTTGGGTTTGTGTACTGGCATACATACATATACACATACACACATACAAATATACACATGGGGGCAGGGAGAGGAAGGTTGTCTGTATTAGTATTTCAAGATAGGATGGCTGGCCTCAGATTGATGTTTTAAGATCAAAAATTAAATTTAATAAGCTGAAGAACACCACGTCTTTCATAGGTACTACAGGACAAGCTGAGTTGAATGTTATTTTATCCCATATTCGCCTGGATCCTCACAACAAGCTCATATGATGCATTTTCCTATGTTCACAAAGAGAGAAGTGCTCAGATTCCAGTCATTGTTTCCTGAAGCACACTGCTAGCAAGCAGCCCAGCTGGATTTTTAATGCACAGCTGTACACATCCCAAGCCCCCAAGCCTCGGCTTCCATGGATAGGCTATTCTGTTTCTCACTGTTCATTGCCTGCATTTCTGAAGATGCTCATTTGCCATGCTGTCTCACTTCCTGGTGACAGGCAGCCCATTGAAGCCATGCCTGTGACCAGCAAGCAAGCACCACAGAAACTGCTTGCTAAAAGCAGAGAGCAGAGGTCTATGGAACTTGCTGATATCTAGCATTGGACACAGATCTTTGAAAGGGTGTTTGGATCCTGAGATGCATAATATTGATTATTAACTTGATGGGAATTAGAGTCGCCATGGAAACAAACCTCTGAGGATGCCGGTGAAGGAGTTTCTAGATTAGGTTAATTCTGAATTAGGTAGGTTCTAATGTAGGTGGCACCATTTGTAGTGTGGGAGTCGCAAAACTTTAATGAACAGGAGAGTTGGAGCAGAGCGGAGCCTTCACCTCTCTGTTTCTCCCCCCACCCCCACTCTCTGCCACCTGACTACACACACAACACTACCAGGTTACCAGGTATCTTCTGCCTCAACCACCATGCCTTCCTTGCCAAGATGAACTCTACCCCCTCAAACTAAACACCAGAACAAGCTCTTCCCCCTGAAGTTGCTTTGGTAATGGCAGCAGCAAACATAACTGGTGTGGAATCTCCCTTTAGGGTCAGATCTGGAAACTGGCATTCTTTCTGCCGACCTAGAGATGCGTGTCCTTCCCCGAAATCGAGACCTCCTGGAACTGCCAGCCTTGGAATAAAAGACCTCAGATCTGCAGGATGTATCAAGCTTTCCCAGTATCAACATGTCTGGGGACACATCTGCTTGATTGTCTCTCTCATCCTCTTGCCAGGCTGCTTTCCTGCATCCTCTGATGCAGGCAGCCATACAATTCCCGACTTTCCAAACACTGATCAGTAAAGAACAGATGAAAGGAATGAGGCAGAACCCTCCATTGCCATTTCGGTTCTTGTAGTCTTGGATGCAATAGGTGCTTGCTGTGTGGCCTATGTTGGTTTCACACTCACAACTTTCTTCCTTCAACTTCTTGACTGCTGGGATCTCAAGTGTTTACTACCAGGCCCAACTTCAGCTTTGATTTGTGACTTCCAAATTCCCCCAAGCTCACAGATGTCTCTGCCTGCAGAAGGAGATCTCCAAAACACAAAAATGCATTTGCCTAAAGCGAGAAAGCTTGTTGTGTTGCATTATACAAGGGCTAGCAAAACCTCAAAATAAACTCGAGCCGGTGACTCTGAAAATACCATGCATCATAGGGGATTCCCTCAGGGACACATGCACTCAGAAGTCTCTGAATCCAAACTCTGATTTTCCAAACTGCCTTTCTGAGTCATTCCCCTGTTGAGTTTAGCTTGCCTTTGGGCAGCCTGGAGGCTGAGGGCCCTGCTCAGGTGCGGCCGCTGAGTGGAGCAGGCTCCTAATAAGGCAGGCGTCAGTCCAGAGAGAAAATATTATCACTGATTGTTTATGAAGGATGCGACGATTATCCCGCGGCTGGGAAGGGAGCAAGCTGTCTGTCCCAGCAGACTGTGATCGGAATGTCAAACCCTCAGCCGTTAGTTGCAGCTGATGGGGAGTAAGAGGGAAGTGCCTGGCTTTTTTTCTTAGAGAGCAAGGGCCAAAAGCATCCTACAAGCAGGGTGGTGGGGGGGACGGGGGACAGAATCACCCAGTACAGAGAAGGTGAGCAGGGAGGTGCCTGACTACCTACAGGAGGCTGGAGATCCCACCAACATCGCTCTGCGAGTGAAAACACTGCTCAGCTCTGCAAATGCTTGGAGATTAGAGAAACCCCTTGGCGGCTTTGACTTTAAGTGGAGATTGTTCCCCGGGGAGAAATCAGCTGCGAATCTGTGCAGGCATATGGGCACAGGGAGGGGACTGCTGGAGCTGGGTGGCTTCATCAACCTGCTGTGAAGTCGGAAGTAGGGAAGTCAGGGGTACTATGTCGGTGTCAGGGGGGCGGGCTCTAAAAACCCTGAGGCCAGAAAGAGGCCTGGGGACACAGGAGTGGCAAGTTCAATGGCGCCTTTTCCCCCAGGTGAGATGGGTAGGGCAGAAGGTTAGAATGATAAAACACAAAAGGGATGGGAACCAAGAACCCCAGCTAGGAGAGCCTGCCCCAAGTCTGCCTCCAAAGGGATAAACCCGTTTTGTGGTGTTTTTCTAACAGAATTATTATGTAGACACAACACAATTCTCCGATTTTGAGTGTGCAGTCTATTGAATTTTTGACATTCGCATTTCCCTAGAAACCACTATCTCAAGTAAAATATAGACAGTATTTTTATCACCTCGGAAAGTGTCCACCTCACCCCACCTCCTTGCTAGAAGCAACCACTGTTCTGGCTTCCTATGATCACAGGGTCACTTCGGCGTATTCTGGAGCTCCGGATCAATGAAATCATACAGCAGCTATCACTTGTGTCTGATTTGTTCACGCGGCAAAGCACATTTAACATTGTGTCTGCTGTGCATCACAGAGGTTAGTCCTATCGTCTATGCCAAGATTAAATCACAGCGTGCTGTTTGCCCACTTATCGGCACATGGGCACTGAACTCGCCGACAAGGTTTTCAGCTGTTATCAGTACAGGTATTGCGAACATTCTATTTTTAAAATACATTTCTTAGTTAAAAAATAGTTTTAATAATAGTGCGTGCAAGTGTGTGGGTGTCAGCTAGAGGGCTTATGCATGTTCATGAGGGTGGCCACAAGAAGAGGGAGTAGGATCCCATGAGCTGGAGTCACAGGCGGATGTGAGTCACCTGCTAAAAGCAGACCTTGGGGCTTCTGGAGGAGCAGGATGAGGTCTTACCACTGAGCCCACTGAGCCACCCCTGCAGCCTGGGGATGTGTGCGCGCTCCTGCGAAAGTGTGTGTGTGTGTTTGGTGTGTGTGTGTGTGTGTGGTATGTTTGTGTATGTGGTGTGGTGTGTGTGTATTACGATGTGTGTGTATGTATGTGTGCTGTGCTGTGTGTGTGGATGTGTGTAGTGTGTGGTATGGGTATGTTGTGTGTGTATATTTGTGTGTGGTATGGTGTGTATGCGTGTGTATTATGTGTATGTGCTGTGTGTGGTATGTTTGTGTGCATGTGCCTGTGGTGTGGTGTGTATATGCTATGCATGTGTGGTATATGTGTGTATACAGTGTATGTCTATGGTGTGTGTTTGGTGTGGTGTATGTGGGTGTGATGTGTGTGTTATGATTCGTGTGTATGTATGTGTGTTGTGCTGTGTGTGTGGATGTGTGTAGTGTGTGGTATGGGTATGTTGTGTATGTGTATATGTGTGTGTAGGGTGTGTGTTTGTGTGTAGTATGTGTATGTGTGTGTGGTATGTTTTTGTGCATGTGCCTGTGGTATGGTACATATGTTACATGTGTGTGGTGTGTATGTGTGTGTGGTATTAGTGTGTATATGGTGTATGTCTATGGTGTGTGTGTGTTGTGTCGGGGTACAGTGTGTGTGTGTGTGTGTGTGTGTGTGGTGTGGTATGGTATGTGTATCTATGTGTGTGTGTGGTGTGTATGGTATGGTATAGTATGGTGTGTGTGTGTGTGTGTGGTGTGGTGTGTGTATGTGTGTATGGTACATATGGTATGGTGTGGTGTGTGTGGCATGCCATGTGTATGGTGTGTGGTTTGCTGTGTATGTGTGGTTTGTATGGTGTGGTATATGTGGTGTGTGTGTGTGTGTGTGTGTGTGTGTGTGTGTGTACACAAGCCATGGCATGTATATGGAGGCCAGTGGACAACCTTCAGGAGCCTTTCGCCGTGTGTGCTCCAGTTAGAGAACTCAGGCCATGGAGATTAGGTTGGCAGGAAGAACCTTTACACACAAGGTCATCCGGCCAGGCTGAAATGTCTTGTACAATCTTTTTGTGCATCCATCTTACTTAAGGAAATGAAGGTAGGTGTGGGTGTGTGTTTAATTCCGTAGAAAGCTACCAAGTTGTTCTCAGTGTGTCTGCGCTGTTCCTCAGTCCCACCAGCGGAGCGGGGGAGTTCCAGGCCAGGCCCTTGTGTTCACGTGGCTTGGTCTTCCACCTGGAGGGCAATGCCTCCCTTGGTTTTGGAGTGCAGCTTCCTGTGGACTCCTCACATGCTGCTTCTTCCAATGTGCCTGCTGCTAGCTTCCACCTTCTTTGCAAAGCCATCTGTCTACTTTCTTCCTGAATTACTTGTTATTAATGAATCATACATGTTCTTTGTATATTGTATTTACAAATGAACTATAATTCTACTTCCCTGTTTTTGACTTACACATGTTCTTTCCTGGTGGTATTGGTTTTAAGAGCGGAATTTCATTCTGCTAAGGCCCAATTTATTTTTATTTTCATCACCATAGGTTTGGCTGGGTTCTTTGAGACAGGGTCTCATGTGGCTCAGACCAGCCTCACTCACCAACAATGGCCTTGAATTCATGTTCTTCTTCACTCCACCTTCTAGATACTCCTATTGGCAAGGCGAGCACTCCACCAGCTGGCCTCCTTTCTGAGACCCTGATTGGTGCTTTATGGTGCCAAAAAATGTTTTCATGTGCTTTGTACATGAAGATGTCCTTTCTGGTTTCTATCACCACAAGATGAGTTTTGCTTGTTTCAGAATTCCATATAAGTGAAATCACATGCTACATTTTACTCATGTTTAATCGTTTCATGTAACATGCCCCTTTGCTGGGGCCACAGAAGTTAGATTTGTTTTCCATTACATAAATGGATCACCGTGTGTTTACGCATTCATACATAGATGGATATTGGGCTTCATAAAAGTTTTTAGCTATTATCAATAAAGCAATTGCAAACATTCCTGTATAATTGTATTGTTTTCATTTTTATGATTAGGTCTATAATCCAGCTCAAAGTAATTTTATGAATAGCTTGTCAGGATTTAAGACCAGCTTTTTATCCGCACAAATATTTAGTTGGTTGAAAATTATTTCCTGAAGATTTTTTCCTTTATTGAATTGCCTTGACATCTTTGTCATATAGATACATGATAATAATAAAATCTTAGCCATGAATACAGCCATCTATGAATACTCATTTTATAAATCATAGGAATGCTCACTATATCAAAGCGTTTCACTCAAATACTTGGTTCCTAACACAGAGCTCCTAAGTTATAGTTCCTGGGTGTCCTGCATGATAGAAAGGCCATCACGTGACAGAAGATAGGGACAGAGAGATTGACCCTACATCAATCCCTGTGTGTATGTGTGTTCATGTGTATACATGCCTTATGCATGCTAGTCAGGGGCTTTACCTCTGCACTGAATCCTTTGTCCTTCACTAATGAATCCCTTATAAGGAAACTAATTCATTCGATAGGAAGAGAACCCTGGTGACCCAGTCACTTCATGAAGGTTCACCTCTTAAAACCTTCACAATGCTAATTACAAAGTTTCAGTACCTGAAATTGTAGAGAACACATTCATATCATAGCTTGTGAGGAAAACAGAGAATCTTAGCCATGGGCTGGGCAGAGATGGTGTGTGCTATAATACCAGCACTTGGGAGGTGGGGATAAGAGGATCAGGTATTCAAGACCAACCTAGCCTACATAGGAAGAGCAAAATCAGTCCGGCTTACATGACACACATAACACAAAACTAACAGTAATAACAAATATAATAACAATAATAATACATTTTAAACCGAAATATAACTGTGTACAGAGTACTATAGTCTGTGAGTCATCAAACTTGAGGATAGTCTGGGCATCGGCAAGCTTGTTCCTCTAGCATACTGTTATTAGTCGTTTATATTTTCTATTTATCCTCTTTATTGAGGAAAACTTAAAAGAACAAACTCAAACTTGTTCACTGTGTTGGTCAGCACTGGGCTCTATTGGCATTTTCCTGTGTCACGAAATAACTTCTTTTTATATTTTGTATGGTAAAATGGAGCTTAAAATGGAGTTTGATTATTTAACACATTGTTTTCCCCCATCAGCATTTAAAGATATGCATTTGCCTCTGTGTATTTGATACGTCTTACAGTCTCTCTCTCCCTGTGTGTGTGTGTGTGTGTGTGTGTGCACGCGCCTGTATCTGTGTGTGTGTTTTGCATTTCTGTGATTGTATGGGTACATGGCCATGAGCAGGCATATAGAGGCCTGAGCATCAAGCATCTTTGTCTTATCCTCTGCCTCATTACCTTGAGCAGCGTCTCTCACTGGACCAGAAGCCCGCTGTATAATCTAGACTGGCTGGTGCATGAATTCTTGTAATCCTGTAATCCGTAGCTTCCCCCTCTGCCCCGAGCTACTGAGGTTACTAGCATGTGAAGTGTGAAGCTGCACCCAGCTTTTTGCTTGTGAGCTGGTGATTTGAACTCGGTATCTCCTGCTCTGTTTGTCCATGAAGTCATCCCCAAGCCCTATCCCAAATTATAATGAGGGTTTTAATTACCATTCATTTAAAACTACTTAGCTGTTTTTGTCATTTCTTCTCTTTCAAAATATTTGCTCCTGACTGCCAAGATGCCCTTGCATAGGAAGAACCCTTACAATGATGTACTTCATCTGTCCCGTTATTCCCTGGCCTCTGAGTCTGCTTCTCTGACACATAGCATTGGCTTCCTCAGTATACCCTTGAAGGTCTGTTCAAGATGTCCCTGTCCCTTTGCTCTTTCCTCACTTATGTGTGGTAGTTAAAATGTGTCTCTGAAAATCCTATCTTTGATTTTTCCTTCAAGAGCAATGTAAGGACTACCTTTGACTGTTGACTCATTCGCTTTCCTCAGAAGTGTAGACAGCAGCTTGCTATCCGTGGGTGCTCTGTGCTGAGTGTGGATCTGGTTACTTTGTATTTCTTTCCTGCGGCCTTCAAGTTCAGGCCTGATTTTCTTTCTTTAGCCAGTCCTCTTGTTTGGCTTCTTTGTTTTATTCGGTTCTTGTTGTTTTGTAGTGCATGTTCCATGGATATCAGCACATCCTTAGCTTATTTAAGTCTGTACTGAGTTGACACTGCACCTGCTCAGGAAGAGAATGAGGTTTAAGAGGAACAGTCCCTTCCTGCCTGTCCTCTCTCTCCTCCTCAGCTCCTACTTCATTTTTGTCATTTTCCCCCTAAATAATCCACTGACTTTTTACAACATTTGAAAAGGAAAATGTAGCTCTTCCTAGTTTGTTTCTGGTTCTTCCTTTCTTTTAGAGTCTAGTGTTCATTTTACATCATTTACATCACCTCTTAAGTGTTTCTTTTGTATTTCTTCTAGTGTCTGCATGTATTTTTTTCAGATTCTGTTCATTGGGAAAGCTTTATTCTTAGCTTGAAAGATGTTTGTACTGACTAAATGAACTGTGTGCTAGTGCTTCTCCAAACACAGGCCCCATTTGACATTTTAAGATACCATCATTCCTTTATCTTCTTGACTTCAGTTTCATTTTTTTTAAATCTTCAAATATTAAGCCTGCTGTGATTCTTCTTTACATTTCCCGAATTCTAGATGTTTCTAAGGCTTTTCTTTTACTCCAGTCACAGAAGCTTACTATATCGTGTCCATGCATGATTTTTTCTTTTCTTTTCTTTTCTTTCTTTTTTTGGTATCTGGAGTTTTCTCGGATGCTTGATCTAAGTAAGTCATTGTTTCTGATCAAAGTAGTTTGCTAAATATTTTTTAAATATTGTCTTCCAATTTTCCCTCTCTTTTTGAGAAACTGAATCATAAGTTTCTATTTTATTTTTCAAACATTTACTTTCTTCTCTCTCTCACCATCCTTAGTCTATATGTATTTTTACTACTATGTCTTTAAGTCCATGGGTACTTTCATTGGATGCAACATGTCATTAATACCACCAAATTAATCTTCACTTCAACTACTGACTGTCTACTTAAACTTTTGAACCGATTCTCTTTTAAAAAAAGATTCTCTACCTCCATTTCCTTTGTATATTTATTTCTTTAATATTTTTATGTAGGCTAAAGTAATTGTCTGCTAACTCTAATCCAGTGGTTCTCAACCTGTGGGGCACAACCCCTTTTGGGGACCGAATGACCTTTTCATGGGGGGGGGGTCACGTATCAGATAACCTGTATATCAGATATTTACATTATGATTCCTAACAGTAGCAAAATTACAGTTATGTAGTAGCAGTGAAAATAATTTTATGATTGGTGGTCGCCACAAATGGGGGATTGTATTAAAGGGTTGCAGCATCAGGGATGTTGAGGACCACTGCACTAATCTCTGTTGTTTTTTTTTTTTTTTTTTTTTTTTTTTTTTTTTTTTTTTTTTTTTTTTGTGCATCTGTTTATTGGTTTCTTTCCTTCATATATTGGGAGACGATTCTGTCTTCATATATTTAGTACTAAAAAAGAGAAAAGAACTATTGGACGTTGTTGTTACTGTGCTACAGAGACTCTGACTTCCGTTGCTGCGTTTGAAACAATGGCACTTGAGTATATTCGCTAATGCCTGGAAGCTGCAGCGTTTAGTTTAAGATTGTTTTAGGTGGATACAATGTTGCTTTCTTCCTGACGGAGAATGTTTTAATTCTCAGAAGTGGTTTTACTTCCTAGGTTTGGCCTTTTGTATGTTTTAGCAAAATTTACTCACACAGAGGGATTCTAACGCAAAGCTCCTGGTGGGTAGCAGAGGAAATCTTGCAAGGATCTTTCATCCTTTAAACTGTTCATACATCTTCTGGCATCCATGGGGTCTTATCTACACTTGCATAGTTAAAACAACTCACAGAGATTCTTGAGGTGTTGATATGTGGACACTTTACTCTTACCTGTGTAGCTGCATTCTTTCTGAGAATGTCCTAGGGTCTTGGGATATTGAAGGATTCTGTCTTCTGACTCATCAGATCCATAAATCTGCAGGCTGGGTAAGAGGCCCCACTACATTTCTACCAATATGTTCCAGGGAACAATAGATTTACTTCTCATCTCAGAGATTTCCTTTGTTCAAGCATCAAATCTATAGTAGTTTCTCCTTCCTTTGGTGACTCTTCTCCACTTTTTGAAAACTTGTGCTATGCTCATGTTTTTATATTGCTTTCAAGGGAATAATTAATCTAAGATAAATACAATTACCTGCACTTAAACTCCTTGAATAAGTTTATCTGCTTAGTCAACAGTCATTTATGAAAGCTGTCTTAGTCACTGTGACATTTTTGTGAAGAGGTACCATGACCAATGCAATTCTTATTTTTCCAAAAAAAAAGCCTTTGCATGGGGGCTTGCTTACAGTTTCAGAGGGCAAGTCCATTATTATCATGGTGGGAAGCATGGTGGCAGGCTGATGCTAGAGAAGTGATTAAAAGCTTATCCTCAGGCAGAGAGAGAGGATAGGTACAGCATGAGCTTTTGAAACTCCAAAGCCCACTCTCAGTGACATGCTTTCTCCCATAAAGCCACAGTTCCTCATCCTTCCCATCTTATCAAAGAGTCTACTCCCTGATGACTAAGTAGTCAAATATATGAGCATATGGGGGCCATCTTATTTAAACCATCACAAAGCCCTTACCACTGATTTGGTGTTGATTGTAATAATGGCAGCTTAAGGGACAAAGCTAGAGAATGAAAATAGAAGTCGTTCTGAAGAACATGATGTAATAAAAATAAGAAGGAAAACACGTAATTATGAGAGCCTATAGCAGCCCAGTTTTAACCCATTAAAGCAACCTATGGTGACATCTCTGGAGATAAAGTATGCAACTAGCATTTAAAGCTTCCACTAGGTCACTGCAGAAGCCACCATACAGGTGACCTCCCAAGAGAGGCCAGGAATGTACTGGATACTATGGTGCAAGCATCCATTCATAGCCATTTTTAGATCTATGAATGGCTTGTAGAAGCATCCTCCACATCAGTCCTACAAACTAGGAGTTCTTTAACTGGAGTTATGGGAGACAGAGAAAGTGCAATCAGCCATACCAACCAATTAATGAAGGGGAAGGTCAGGGACTAAAATTGTCTGAGCACTTCTAGCACCTTTAAATAATAGTAAATTGAAGTGAATGGAAAGACAAGAGCTAAGAATCATCTTATCCACTCCTTAACAAAAAGAACTAGGGGGGAAAATAAAAATGTCCATTACAGATTAAAAATGCTATTGACAGTAACAAAGCCATCAGCAGCCAGGATTTTGTTCCCATTCTTGGAGCCTGAGGATTCACCACCAGGGATTCCTGTTGAGATCAGCAAGTTGGGAGGCAGGAAGTCTCAGGGGCAGGGTCTCTGGAGAGCAGTGGGTGGGAGTAGTGCCCTTTTACCCCAAACCTGGAGAAGTGAAAACACCTCTCATTCACATTTATCATTGTAACTACTTAGTATTTTTTTATGTTGATTTATTCTGAATCCTGTCAACTTATGGTAATATTTTCTCAACTTCTTTTATAATCATGAAGTAATTACACTGGGTTGACATAGATACTTAGTCCCTCTTTTTCTTTCTGTGCAGTGGCAGACATTCTGCCTGAAACCCAAAGCCTGATTAGCCAACCCTTGATAAATTTGCCTTTTATAAATCCTTCTGGTCTAGTAAGAAAATGAAACACATCCTCTAGAAGATGCTCATTATTTTTGTATTAATTATATTTGACTTAACAGCCCTTCTGATCCTATGAAGAATATTTAAGAAAACAAAATGAGACAGTAAAAAAGAAAGATATAAAATATTCACAGCCTTTTACTTAAAGCTTACCAATGCTAACATTCAAGGTTAAAGGCTTGGTGCCTTTTAGCAAAGGCATATAGACTAAGGTTGGTACTGAATATAGACCCACTGTGATTGGTTAAGAAATGATGACATGTGATATTTGCTGTGAACAAATCATATACAGCTTTTTAAGGCACACTAAATGTACAGCTTATTCTTAAAGCAATGAAAAACCACTGAAGGGTTTTGAAGCAAAGGAGATCATATAATCATATTTGTATTTTTAAAATATTCACATTGCTGAATATTATGTCACATGCCTTTAAGCCTAGCATTTAGGAGGAAGAGGCAGGTGGATCTCTATTCATGTGTAGCCAGCCTTCTTCCTGGGCCATAGCTACATATGTCATCTAAATAAATTAAGAATCCCTGACTACAGCATAGAGAATGCATCCAAATGAGGATCCAGCCAGCAGGGTTTGAGGAAGATGCCATTAACAGACTACTGTTGCTGTCATCAAAATGAGAGTTGACAAGAGTTGAGACAAAGACAGGAGTGATGGAAGGAGAGAACATTTCACAGGATAGTTAGAACATTCAAAAGAGATGGGGATGACAGAGGAAAATGTCAAGTAATTCATATATGTTACAAGATCTTTCTTTCTTTCTTTCTTTCTTTCTTTCTTATTCATAGGCTTCTCTTTATCTTAATAAGGTTATCTTAAATACAGAAATATTGTGCTACTCATTTTGACTTATCATCTATACTATATTTGCTTCTTCTTTATTGCTGTTAAATTCAGTGTTATGATATCTTGATTTATGTGGTGGGTTTAACCCTTCACCTCCCTTGACATGGGAGACTAGATTGTTCTCCAGGTTTTGCTAACACATGTAATTCTATAATTGATCGCTTTAGGCACAAAGAAAATTTTTTTTGTATTTTATTTCTTTTAGAGTAAACTTTCACAAATAATTTACTGGGTTAGAGTATATGACCATGTTAAGAGTCTCACAGCAGCAAATTCATGGTCTTATTATGTCATTCAGACAAGAGGGAAGCCAGCGCATATCAGACTGATTATGTCAATCCTATCTTCAAGGAAAAGGAGAACAGTTTGCCCTTATGGGAACAGATGCATGTTCTCAGTACAGATTCATCTTCTCTGCTCCAGTGCTACACATGGGCTGACAGTACATTGTAGTCACCCCCAGAATAACAAGCAAAATCGTAGATGAATGGAGAGCTCATGTGTACCTGTCAGCTTGTTCTTATGGAATTCAGTGAGCATGACAGTGAAACTCCTCTACTCAAAAGTATACCGTGGCCATGTTCAGTTAAGACACACATTGCCAGTTTAGCATCGTATCTTTTTTTTAACTTTTTTTATTTTTTATTAATTACACTTTATTCATTCTGTATCCCCCCCCATAAGCCCCTCCCTCCTCCCCTGCCAATCCCACCCTCCCTCCCCTTTCTGCATGCATGCCACTCCCCAAGTCCACTGATAGGGGAGCTTCTCCTCTCCTTTCTGATCTTAGTCTATCAGTTCTCATCAAAAGTGGCTGCATTGTCCTCTTCTGTGGCCTGGTAGGGCTGCTCCCCCCTCAGGGGGAGGTGAACAAAGAGCAGGCCAATCAGATTATGTCAGAGGCAGTCCCTCTTCCCATTACTATGGAACCCACTTGGACACTGAACTGCCATGGGTTACATCTGTGCAGGAGTTCTAGGTTATCTCCATGAATAGTCCTTGGTTGAAGTATGAGTCTCTGGGAAGTTCCCTGTGTTCAAATTTTCTTGTTCTGTTGCTCTCCTTGTGGAGTTCTTGTCCTCTCCAGCTCTTACTATTTCCCACTTCTTACATAAAATTCCATTCACTCTGCCCATCAGTTGGCCATCAGGCTCAGCATCTGCTTTGATAGTCTGTAGGGCAGAGGCTTTCAGAAGCCCTCTGTGGTAGGTTCCTAGTTTGTTTCCTGTTTTCTTCTTCTGGCTTTCAGAGGCCCTCTGTAGCAGGTTCCTAGGTTGCTTCCTGTTTTCTTCTTCTTCTGATGTCCATCCTCTTTGCCTTTCAGGATGGGGATTGAGCGTTTTAGTTAGGGTCCTCTCTCTTGCTTAGTTTCTTTAGATGCACAGATATTAGTGGGTTTGTCCTATGTTGTATGTCTATATGAGTGAGTATATACCGTGTGTGTCTTTTTGCTTCTGGGACAACTCACTCAGGATGATCCTTACCAGGTCCCACCATTTACCTGCAAATTTCATGATTTCCTTATTTTTCATTGCTGAGTAATATTCCATTGTATAGATGTATCACAATTTCTGCATCCATTCTTCAGTTGAGGGGCATCTGGGTTGTTTCCAGCTTCTGGCTATTACAAATAAAGCTGCTACAAACATGGTTGAGCAAATGTCCTTTTTGTGTACTTAAGCCTCTTTTGGATATATGCCTAGGAGTGGTATAGCTGGCTCTTGGGGAAGCACTATTCCTAGTTGTCTGAGAAAGCACCAGATTGCTTTCCAGAGTGGTTGTACAAGTTTACATTCCCACCAGCAGTGGAGAAGGGTTCCCCTTTCTCCACAATCTCTCCAGCATGTGTTGTCACTTGAGTTTTTGATCTTGGCCATTCTCATGGGTGTAAGGTGAAATCTCAGGGTTGTTTTGATTTGCATTTCCCTAATGGCTAATGAGGTTGTGCATTTCTTTAAGTGCTTCTCTGCCATTCGATATTCCTCTACAGAGAATTCTCTCTTTAGCTCTGTTCCCCATTTTTTAAGTGGATTACTTGGTTTGCTGCTTTTCAGCTTCTTTTGTTCTTTATATATACTGGATGTGAGTCCTCTGTCAGATAAAGGGTTGGTGAAGATTCTTTCCCAATCTGTAGGCAGTCGCTTTGTTTTGATGACTGTGTCCTTTGCTTTACAGAAGCTTTTCAGTTTCATGAGGTCCCAATTATTGATTGTTGCTCTTAGAGCTTGTGCTGTTGGTGTTCTGTTCAGGAAGTTTTCTCCTGTACCAATGAGTTCTAGAGTATTCCCCACTTTTTTTTCTAGCCGATTTAATGTGTCTGGTTTTATGTTGAGGCCTTTTGATCCACTTGGACTTCAGTTTTGTGCAGGGTGATAAGTATGGATCTATTTTCATTTTTCTACATATAGACATCCAGTTGGACCAGCACCATTTGTTGAAGATGCTATCTTTTTTCTATTGTATGGTCTTTGTCCAAGATCAGGTGTCCATAAGTGTGTGGGTTTATTTCTGGATCCTCTCTTCGGTTCCACAGATCCATCATTCTGTTTCTATGCCAGTACCATGCAGTTTTTAAAACTGATGCTCTATAGTACAACTTAAGATCAGGGATGGAGATACCTCCAGAAGATCTTTTATTGTAGAGGATTGTTTTAGCAATTCTTGGTTTCTTGTTATTCCATATGAAGTTGAGAATTTTTCTTTCCAGGTCTGTAAAGAATTGTGTTGGTAATTTGATGGGAATTGCATTGAATCTGTAGATTGCTTTTGGTAAGATGGCCATTTTTACTATGTTAATCCTGCCAAGCCATGAGCATGGGAGATCTTTCCATCTTCTGATATCTTCTAATTCTTTCTTCAGAGACTTGAAATTTTTTTCATACAAGTTTTGACTTCCTTGGTTAGGGTTACTCCGAGATACCTTATGTCATTTGTGGCTATTGTGAAGGGTGTTGTTTCCCTAATTTCTTTCTCAGCCCTTTTGTCTTTTGTGTATAGGAGGGCTACTGATTTTTTTGAGTTAATTTTGTATCCGGCCACTTTGTTGAAGGTGTTTGTCAGCTGTAGGTGTTCCCTGGTAGAGTTTTTGGGGTCATTCACTTATACTATCATATCATCTGCAAATAGTGATAATTTGACTTCTTCCTTTCCAATTTATATCCCCTTGATCTCCTTCAACTGTCTTATTGCTCTAGCAAGGACTTCCAGAACTATGTTGAAGAGATATGGAGAGAGTGGGCAGCCTTGTCTTGTCCCTGATTTCATTGGGGTTGTTTTAAATTTCTCTCCATTCAGTTTGATGTTGGCTATAGGCTTGCTGTATATTGCCTTTACTATGTTTAGATATGTGCCTTGTATCCCTGATCTCTCCAATACTTTAAACATGAATGGATGTTGGATTTTGTCAAATGCTTTTTCAGCATCTAGGGAGATTATCATGTCGTTTTTTTCTTTCAGTTTGTTAATATGGTGAATCACATTGATGGATTTCCATATATTGAACCACCCCTGCATAGCTGGGATGAAGCCTATTTGGTCATCGTGGATGATATCTTTGATGTGTTCTTGTATTCGGTTTGCGAGTATTTTGAGTATTTTTGCATCAATGTTCATAAAGGAGATTCACTTGAAGTTCTCTTTTTTTGTTGGGTCTTTGTGACGTTTAGGTACCACGGTGACTGTGCTTCATAGAATGAGTTTGGTAGTGTTCCTTCTGTTTCTATTTTGTGGAATAGTTTGAAGAGAATTGGAATTAGCTCGTTTTTGAATGTCTAAACCGAAACCATCAGGTCCTGGGCTTTTTTTGTATGGGAGACTTTCGATGACCGCTTCTATTTCCTTGGGGAATATAGGACTTTTTAATTGATTTACCTGGTCCTGATTTAGCTTTGGTAAGTGTAATCGATCGAGAAAATTATCCATTTCATTTAGATTTTCAAATTTTGTTACGTATAGACTTTTGAAGTAAGTCCTAATTATTGTTTGGATTTCCTCAGTGTCTGTAGTTATGTCCCCCTTTTCATTTCTGATTTTGTTGATTTGGGTGGTGTCTCTCTGCCTTTTAGTTAGCTTGCCTAAGGGTTTGTCTATCTTGTTGATCTTCTCAAAGAACCAGCTCTTGGTTTCATTGATTCTTTGAATTGTTTTATTTGTTTCTTATTGATTGATTTCAGCCCTGAGTTTGATTATTTCCAAACGTCTACTCCTTTTTGGTGTGTCTGCTTCTTCTTTTTCTAGGTTTTTTAAGTGAGCCATTAAGTTGCTTGAATGTGCTGCCTCAAATTTCTTCTTGAAGGCACTTAGATCTATGAACTTTCCTCTTAGCACTGCCTTCATTGTGTCCCACAAGTTTGGGTATGTTGTGTCTTCATTTTCATTGAGTTCTAGGAAGACTTTAATTTCTTTCTTTATTTCTTCCCTGACCCAGCTGTCATTTAGTAGCAAGTTGTTCAGTTTCCATGAATGTGTAGGCTTTTTGCTATTTCTGTTGTTATTGAGGTGATTTATTCCATGGTGATCAGACAGGATACAAGGGATTATTTCAATCTTCTTGTATCTGTTGAGGCTTGTTTTGTGACCAACTATGTGGTCTATTTTGGAGAAGGTTCCATGAGGTGCTGAGAAGAAGGTAAATTCTTTTGTGTTTGGGTGTAAGGTTCTGTAAATGTCTGTTAGGTCCATTTGATTCATGACGTCTGTTAGAGATATTGTTTCTTTGTTTAATTTCTGTTTTGTTGACCTGACCTTTGTTGAGAGTGAGGTGTTGAAGTTTCCCACTATTAATGTGTGGGGATCTATGTGTGGTTTAAGTTTTATCAATGTTTCTTTTACAAATGTGGGTGCCCTTGTATTTGAACATAGATGTTCAGGATTGTGATGTATTCTTGGTGGAATTTTCCCTTGATGAGTATGAAGTGTCCTTCCCTATCTCTTTTGATTAATTTTGGTTGAAAGTCTATTTTATTAGATATTAGAATGGCTACTCCTGCTTGCTTCTTGCATCTATTTGCTTGGAAAGCCGTCTTCCATCCCTTTACCCTCAGGTAATGTCTATATTTGTGACTTAGGTGTGTTTCTTGTATACAACAGATTGCTGGGTTTTGTTTACGCATCCATTCTGTTAGTCTGTGTCTTTTTATTGGATAATTAAGTCCATTGATGTTGAGAGAGATTAATGACCAGTGGCTGTTAGATCCTTTGAATTAGATGTTGGCTGTGGTCATATGGTTGTGTGCTTTGTTGCTTTTTTGTTTTCCTGTAATGGGGTTATTTATTTCCTGTGTTTTCTTGAATGTAGCTAGTTTTCTGGGGTTGTATTTTTCCTTCTAGTGTCTTCTGTAATGCTGGATTTGTTTGTAGGTATTGTTGAAATTTGTTTTTGTCATTGAATATCTTGTTTTCTCAGTCTATGAGTACTGAGAGTTTTGCTGGATATAGTAGCCTGGGCTGACATCTGTGTTCTCTTAGGGTCTGCATAATATCTGTCCAGGCCCTTCTGGCTTTCATAGTCTCTGTTGAAAAGTCAGGTGTGATTCTAATGGGTTTGCCATTATATGTTACTTGGCCTTTTTCTCTTGCAGCTTTTAGTATTTTTTCTTTGTTCTGTATACTGACGGTTTTGATTATTATGTGGCAGGAGGATTTTCTTTTCTGGTCTAATTTATTGGGTGTTCTGTAGGCCTCTTGTATTCTTATTGGCTTCTCCTTTAAGTGGGGAAATTTTCTTCAATGATTTTGTTGAAAATATTTTCTGGGCCTTGGTGCAGGGAATCTTCTTTTTCCTCTATTCCTATTATTCTTAGTTTTTGTCTTTTTATGTTGTCTTGAATTTTTTGGATGGTCTGTGTCAGGAATTTTTTAGATTTAACATTTTCTTTGACAGATACATCTATTTCTTCCATTTCTTGTAGCCTCTTGGTTATGCTAACCTCTGTAGTTCCTGCTTTCTTCCCTAAGTTCTTTCTCTCCACAATTTCTTCCATTTGTTTTTTTTTTTTCCAATTCTATCTTCAGGTCTTGAGCCATTTTCTTGGTTTCCTTCACCTGTGTGACTGTATTTTCATGTTTTTCCATCAATTCCTTCAGCTGTTTGTTTGAATAATCCTCTGTTTCTTATATTTCATTCAGTGATTTAAGCATTTCCTCTCTAAAGGCCACAAACTGTTTGGCTGCAGCTTCCTCTATTTCTTTTCGTATTTTATTTGCTTCCTCTGTTATCTTCTTCATGAGCATAGATGTTAGGTCATCTTCTTGAATTTCAATTATGCTGGGGTGTCTAGGGCTATTTGCCCCTGGATAACTGGGTTCTGGAGATGCCATATTGCTCTGGCTTTTGTTGGTTGAACTTTTACGCTGTCCTCTACCCATTGGGTTATCTTAGGTGTTTGAAGTTAGTTTCTGGTTGTTCCTGGACTCCTGTGGTGGAGTGAATCCCTTTGGTAGGAAGATCTTTTTTCCTGAAGAAAGCCTTCTCAGCTTTTTGGGTATAGTCACTGGATGGCCGGTGTTTTTCAGGAGTTGCTACAGCTCACCTCAGGCATAGAGACCAGGGTGCTAACTGTGGTCCTGATTAGTTGAGAGGGCTCTCCTCTCACCGGGAGAAGTCCTGGAGACAGTGGCCCTCCTTCTGGGTTTCTTGCTGTAAATTTAGTGATCAGCTGCTGTAACCTGTGTGTCCCGTGGTTTGGTTGGTTTTGTAAGGGATAAATGGTTGCCCCTTGGAGTAGTATCTGGGGATTGATCTCAGGGTTCCCGGTCTTTTGTAGGTCTGAGTTTGGGGCTCTGTGCCCCAGAACCCAAGAGGTAATCTGTGGCGGGTGAATACTGCTCTCCCGGTAACAGCAGGCTATCTGGGGCACAGCAGTTCCCTGGGTTGGGCCAGTTTGTGGGACCTTTTCTGGGGATATACTGGGTTGCCTAAGTCCGTCCCCTTTGCTTTGTTCCTTGTTCCTTGTGAGGGTTTCTCCAGACAGTGACTCTAAGACTCTGATATCTCGGGGCACACAATTCTGTCTGTAAGGAGTAGTTGGTACAAAGCAGGCTTCTGGGCTGGCAGAGCGTGTGCCCGCCTTCTAGTCTGTGAGAGCTGGGTTCCCAATAACTCTGTGCTCCCTGCTTGGGTCCGGATCCGTGATGGCTGGGCATACTTGCCTGTTTGCGATCTGTGGTCTGCGAGACTTTCCCCAGGCAAAGCCTAGGTGACCCAAACAGCATGGTTTCTTCCTTCCCTGTGGGGCCCTCTCCGGACAGGGATTCCCAGTCTGTGTTGCACTGGAGCGCACAGCTCGTCTGGTGAGCTAGGCCTGCAGCCACTCTCTGTGCAGCGGGAGCTCAGTTGTGATGGCGGCGGGTACCTGCGGTCCGTGAGACCGTCCAGAGAAAGACTGGGTGACCCATGATCAGAGTCGAAACTTTCCTTCCCTGTGGGGTTTTCTTGCAACTGGGACTCTCAGTCTCAGGCACCCTTGTGCCCACCGATCAGCCTGGGAACGTGATCGGGACACACAGGCTTGCGGCTCCAGCCCGGAGACCCAAAGCCCGCGTTACGGGATTTCTTCCGGGTTCTGGCTGGGCAGCCAAGAGTGGACCCGACCGATTCCCACACCGTGGGAGCCTCCCCTCACCTAAAAAACACGATCGCTGTAGTTTTAGGGCCCAGAGTTCAGTCTCCTGGTTGCTACAGGGAGAGTGCTGTCCTGCTTCTCAGACACAGTGCTCTCCCGGCGCCGCCATCTTGGCTCCCTCCTTACATTGTATCTTTAAATATGCAATATATGCTTTGAAAAGGCAAGTGATGTATCACAGCATTTATCCCACAACCACAAAATATGGTCTGGAATCCCAGAATAAAATAAATTTTGTAACTGGACTCACTCAAATACTATCGAAGCCCCGCCCTACAGCGTGGAACTATTCCGAAGTTAATTCATTTTAATATAATAAACAAAATAAGTGTATTTATTTATTAAATAATAATCCATATTTGTCTATTAATAAATAAATGTTAAAAGTAAAGATATTGTTTTCATTTTCTTCAAACCTGAGAAGAAAACAATATGGAACAATGGAATTTCTATAATAATGAACTCATATAGAACTTGATATTTGAGGCTGGATGTTAAAATAATATAACAGTAAAACATGGCAACAAATTAATTTCTTGCAGCATTACATCACCTTTAAATAATGCTAAAATGGAATATTTCTGTAGTGTTGAAAAGTATCTAAAATTAAGCAAATGTTACAGTTTCAGTTTCCTAGAAGAAGAAATGGGAGTTTTGGAGAGGAAGAGATTCCTCAAGGCCACCTTGCAATCACACACAGGAAAAAAAAAAAAAAAAAAAAAAAAAAAAAATGCCTGTATGCAAATCCCTGAACTTCTGGTCATTAAACTTCACTTTGTGAACACCCTGCTGAGCTACTGTGCTTTAAATAAAAAGTCAAGGAAATTTCCTTGAACTTACATGTCACCCTGGGCTAGACTGCCCTTTGTTTGGGAGTTTTTATTCAGTTTCTTATCCAAGTTATAACAGCACAGTACAGACCTAATAACCTTCTCAAACAGCAAGAACAGCAATGATTTCTTTGTCTAACATTTTTTTTTTCCTATGATCTCAGAATGACTGTTTGCAAATGTTTTCCCTGAAATTATAAGGGCCAGAAAGAGGAAAGAACGTGCTGATTCCCTGGAACCAAACACTCTTCTCTCAAACAACTTTAAATGAAGATTTGAAACACACTTTAAACTCATGGAAGAATTGTTGCATTCCTCTACGTAATTCTTATGCTAAAATGTATAAGTATTTCCCAAACCTTGAGGCAATGATTTACTTCAATGTACTCATTCAATTAATCATTTAAAAAAGCTCCTAAACAGAAGCAGGCATGTTTTATAGACAGGGTTTATTTATAAGCTTAAAATACCAAATCTGGGATTATTTAAATCTACATGACTCTTTCTCTTCCTTCTCAATTTCATTCTCTAATTCTTTTTACATTTTCTTCTGCTTATTCAGGTTTGAATTGCTGTGTTGATGAGAATCCTGTTACTTCCTGAGGTCCCCAAGGTTCAGTACTTTGCAACCTCCACGGGACAGTTTTCTGGGATAAACACAATTCCTTCATTCTTGGGGCATGGCAGCAACATGGAGGGGTCAAACTAGTTAGGGGCCTTTGTAAAGCTGTCCTGTAGTCCTGTATTAGAACAGCAGACTCTATGATGTTTTAAGACAAAAGAGAACCAACCATAATTAAATAGTCATAGAAATTCCTCATAGGCTTCTGCTTTTAAACATTCAGAAGGACACTAATTAGGTGGGAGCCCTTCCCTGCCAAGCTCCCCAGCACAGAGGGAGGGCTGCCCTCAAGGACTCCTCTCTAACTAACAGCACTGTGTGACCCCCTCATTGATTCCCTAAATTGTGTTTGCCCCTCTAATAAAGCCTAAGGGTGGGAGCCAGCAGACTGCCTGCCTCTCTGCATCCTGCTTTCCCCAGCGTGCACTGCTGGGCAGGAATGACCCTTTTGTCTTCGTCACAAATGTTTTGGCAGGGCTTCTGAAAACAGTAGTGAATGAAAACCCACATGGTTCTAATTGTTTTCTCTGGGCTCACACTGATTTCCTTAGGGTGTCCCTCTCACAGGGGAGGTTCTTCTGGTGCCCTGAAGAGCAACGCTGTAGATTTCTCAGCTAATTCTCCAAAACAATTAAAAAAACAAAAAACCAAAAACCAAAGCAAAGCAAAAACAAACAAACAAAAACCAAAGGCAGCAAATAAAAACAGGCATAGCAAAATATACACAATTGCACGTAAAAGGAATTTGTTCTCTGCCCAGGTTCCTGCGATCGTCCAGGTGAGTGTGATTTCGGTCCAGGTTAAAGGATACGCTGAGCCAAGGAAAGGCACCTATCTCTGGGATGCTACTAAAGCCTTCTAGAGGGCCTTGCAACGTCTTGAATGAAGGAACAAACAAACAGCTGAAGGAAGAAGAAAGGGAGTGGGGTGGAGAACGCTATCATTCTTGCAGTGTGCAGACATCGCTTTGGATGGTCACCTTGTCACCAGCCGGTGGTCATGGCTTCTCAGTAGTTGACAACATAGGTAGGGTCATTTTGTGTTCCAAGGCCTTTCCTGAACACTCTGAAGCTGAAGCGTGTCTCAGCAGCCCTGCTTCTACCAGTAGGTGCAGGTAGCGGTGCCACACCTCCTGTTGCAGCTAGCAAAAGCGTCTCTGGTTTTGACAAACATCATCTGTTGCAGGGTGGAAGAGGAGGCTGAATGTATCCATGTTTAAGATCCACTGAAGTTGCTGGATGAAAAGGATAAGAAGGTAATAATTAATAATAAAATTGCGAAAACCTTCAGAGTATGTAGATACTGGGATTGGCAAATCTAAAAGAATAACTGTGACTTCTGCCTGACTCTCACCCTCCCTTACCATAACATAGAGCCAGGTGTGCAAAAAAAAAAAAGACATGTACTAAACAGTCAGGGCTGTGAACATTGTCCTCGGGAATTTTTGATATTTGGAAAGATGACAGACCTCTGGCCTGAGCCCGGGAGTTTCTACAAGCATTTCTTCTGGACTCAGGTTGATGCAACTTATGTCTACCATCAGCTATGCTGACCTCTGTACCTTATTCCCAGAAACAGCAGGAAATAGGAACTCTGGCACTACCCATGACCCCTTGACTCCCTCCTGGGGTGCACACATGTCAGGGGCTGAGAAAGAAGGAGGTTTCCCACGAAAAAGAAGGCTGCTGACATTTTAACAACCACATTTGGCAAGTCATTGGCCAGTCAAGGCCATAGGTCAGATTCCCAGCACTGGCATTCTGCTTTATGCAAAATGAAAAATCCTCGTGGCGCTAATGAATACCTCAAGCCTCTGGATAAAGCCTGGTATGGATAAGATGTATGGGCGACCGATGTCCCCAAAGTTCTTATGCATGAAATGGTGTGTCACACATGCCATTGGCTTCCTTCTTTCCTTCTTAGCAAGGTCCAAGGCTGCTTGTCTTCACTGATTACCAATGGGAAGTTACCTCGTCTGATTTCCACCAGTGACTCCCCATTGCGCCTTTAAGATCCAGTAACATCTTCCTGATGTTACCTGAAGCCAAGCTTTGCAACAATGTCCCCAACTCCCTCCCCCCCCAAAACAACCAATTTGTATTATTTTTCATCAGATGAAGAAAACACTTGCTGTGAAAGTGTGAGGACTCAGGTTTGAATTCCCAGAATCTCCACAAAACCAGGCATGAAAGCACAAATCTGTAGATCCAGTGTTTCAATGCTATTATGGGAGACAGAGAAAAGAAAGTTCTTGAAAAGTAAGCTGGCCACTTGGCCAACACAGTGCTGAGAGCAGCAATGAAACCCTGTCTCAAACAAGGTGAAAGGAAAGGATCAACACCTGAGGTTGTCCTCTGACTTCCACACATGCCCCATACGTGGACATATTGTACTCACATGAAAACATATGCATCACACACACACACATACACACGCAAAGCATTTCATTCCTGTTCAATATAAATGCATTGGACCATATAGCTAAAAATAAAATTTGAACTCAAAATTAATAAATCTGGCTTGGAGAAATGAAGCATGCCAGCAATTTCAGTGCTCAGGAGGCATGCCTCATGTGGCCCTGGCAGCCACCAAGGCAAGATCCTAACGAGATTTCTCAGGCTTGAAACAAGGAACCAGCTATACACAGCCTCTGTAGCAATGAATAGGTTTTGTGGCTGAATGTAGAAGACAGAATGCTGGGTGCTTCAGGCATTCTAGGTCCAGCCAGACAAACATTCCTGGCTACTCTCCCTAAGTGCACTACAAAAATTTCACAAGACCCTGTTTCTTTCTTTCTTCCTTGTTAGGGCTTGTGGGGGCGAGAGGCAGGGGACCCATGCTCCTGGCTTACAAACCAGATACTTTGTTTCTTTGTCATTACATATAAAACCAGAATAAACAGGCAGAAGCTTTGTCTGGAGATGGAAAAGCAATAGGCTTTGATGTGATCCAGGCTTTAGTCTAAACCTTATCCCTGCTACAAATTTATAGTCTGAGTGATCTAGGAACAGATCATTCAATTCTACCGAGCATCAGTATATGTACATGATAAAACACCTTCTTTGCTGATTGAGTATTATTCTACTATTCCTACATTCAAGGCCAAACATGAGGGTTGCTTCGTGTTTCCTATTCCATGGTTGACCCAGCACTGGATAAAACTAATCCTGATTTCATCAGCACCAGCGATGCCACCAACATTCCTAAGCCTGAAATTTATCCTTCATCTTTGAAAACAGAACCATAATGAATAAATGCTTTCTTGGCGGACCCAGCTCATGGGAACCATACTTTAAAGCAAGTTGTGGCAATATGCCACACTGCAGACCTTAAAAATAAATTTGAGTCTCTATCCAGTTGACTGCAGATGCTTGCTTGTGTCCAAGAAGCTTCTGTGGAGAAACTAGGACATAAGAAAGTACACAGATCTGAAAGTCTGTATACAAGTTCCAAAGACAAAGAAACTGCCCCGTGCAAACAAACTAGGGAAATGGGAGTAGTTACAGGCCTGTGCAGCTTTAGAAAGACATACTTACTAGTTATGAAGCCTCTTTACAAACAGCACAGAACATTACTTGAAGAGTTGTGCATTTCTACTCTGTACTAGGGGATACACCCGCCATGTTGATTTTGCAAGTTCACTTTATCTTTTCAGTAACTGTCTTGGTTCCTTTCTCACTGCTGTTACAGAATACTTGACAACAGCAACACAAGGAAGAGAGTATTTCCTTGTGCTTACAGTTTTATTGTACAGCTCATTTAGGCTGGATAGTCATGGTGGCAGGAACATAAGATGGTTGGTCCCATTGCAGCTATAGAAGGAGAGAAACGGTGTCTGGGCTTATCTACGTTTCTCTGCGGGACCGCCTTGGAATGGTTGGAACCCTTCTGGGATGGTGTCACGCATGATTAGGGTCATCTTCCTGCTTTGATTAAGCAATGCGTAAAACTCCCTCACACATGCATATTTGTCTTCCAGGTAAGTCTAGATCCCAACAAGTTGGCAATCTATATTAACCAGGATAGCAAATCAAAGACTTGTGTTCTTATCTCTCATTATCCTGGCTTTTACATGTAAGAAACTTTTACCTCATGGTCATATAGTCAAAAAAGTGACTTGAGGATTTGAGCCTCCAGATATGTCTAATTTTAGCTCTTCTACCCCATTAGACTTGCTATGCCTTAGAAATATGGATCTGAAGTACAGTAAATAAGTATCCAGTTAAACTTGCTTCTCAGATAAGCAACGAATAATTTCTGTATAAATATACCCACGCATATTTTCAGGATAAGTATATCACAACTAGAGTACCTTTTAAATCTCTGTCTTAGCTATCTTTCATGCCAATTTATCTGAGCTTCTTGCATTTTATCTGACAGTGCTCCTTAGGAGGCTCAGGCAGCATGAACAGATGGCAACGAGTGGTATGTCTAAGATTCTTCAGAAGCACCTTCATGAGAACATGCCTTTCAGAAGTAAAAATCGTGTCTTTCTTACTGAAAGATTCCTAGAAACTTAAAAGATAGACTACCAAACTTACTTTTACAATTGAAGAGCACAGACTACTGAAAGGTATAGAGTTTTCTAGGATGATTTTCTCTGAGAATCTGACTGAGGTGTAGACACCTCAAAGATGTCCAAAGTGAAAGATGCTGATTGGAGCTGACAGTGGAATCCTCCATGGACAGATAGAGCTGTCTGAGTAAATTCAGATGCACCACACCTATCTTTCTCTGCACAGTCACAGGCCTCACTTGGAGGACCAAACTCACTGGAACACACCTCTCACACAGCCACCAGGTTGGTACTTTATACATGACATTTCATTTAACTTACTGGCATCGCTGTGTGGTGGATTAACAATCCCATTTATTGACTGACAGATGTGGATGGCCAAGTCAAGGCCACAACTCATGAGTAGGAGAGATTAATTTGATAGTGATCCATTTATTTGAAGCCAACAGCTACTAGCATGTGGTATCCCTGAAGTGTGAGGACTGAGATTTTGTAGATATGTAGTTGGGTTTTCCTATAAACCTAGCTCATGTCACTCTCTCTGAGCTCACTCTACCTGAATGACTGGCTGCCTGCTTATCTGTACACACTGAGTCTCATCTCTCAAGCCCCATGTCAGAATTGGTGATATGTATTACTCTTATCTGATGCTTTCAGTGAGGTGCAATGCCTCTACTCTGTACCCCAAATCATTCTTTAATTTGGCTTCAGACTTGAGCCCTCACTGTAGAAACTAACAATGTCCTTCCCTGTTGTATGTGTAATGCCTCTTGTTATTACTGGGGATGTGGCATATCACAGTGGTTATGAATATAACCTAGGAAGTCCTACTTCTCGTTCACCATTACTTTGCTGTGAGACACTGAACAAACTGCACAATGTCTCCAAGCCTCAGAATGAATAACTTAAAGTCCATCAGTCACTTAAGACATTGTCTACTGCATGTAAGGATATTATATTGTTAGCATTACTTCTTATGATAGCAATCAGGATTTTAATTTTCAGTAGGTGCCAAGCACAGAGATAAACTTGCACACACTATCTAATTTAATTCTTACTTACAATAACTTTAAGGGTTGGTTGAACTATCATTAGCTACTGAATCATACAGTCAACAGGCAAACATTGGCTAACTAGGGAGCCAATATGCTTTCTTTTTAAGTCTTTATTATTTATTTATTACAATTTATTCACTTTGTATCCTGGCTGTAGCCCTCTCCATCATTCCCTCCCAATCCCACTCTCCATCCCTTATTTCCTCCCATGCCCCTCTCATAGTTCACTGGTAGGGGAGGTCCTCCTCCTTCTATATGTTCCCAGCCTATCAGGTCTCATCAGGACTGGATACATAGTCTTCCTCTGTGGCCTGGCAAAGCCACAGGACCTTTGCAGGCCCCTCTGGGCCCAGATATTTTGGCTCGGTTGGTCTGTTTCTAAGTGAGGTAACCCAGAAGCAGAAAGACACACATGCTGTATACTAACTTATAAGTGGATATTATACTTATAATATAGGATAAACATACCAAAATCTGTAGTCCTAAAGAAGCTAAACAAGGAAGATCCTAGGGAAGATGTTTAATCTTCATTCAGAAGGGCAAACAGGATAGACATTGGAAGTGGGAAAAGACAGGAAACAGGACAGGAGCCTAGCATAGAGAGCCTCTGAAAGACTCTACCCAGCAGGGTATTGAAGCAGATGCTGAGACTCATAGCCAAACTTTGGGCAGAGTGTAGAGAATCTTATGGAAGAAGAACCTGGAGGAGATAGGAGCAATATACTTTCAATCCCAGCCTTCTACTCTCTCAGATTTCCTATCTACTTATTATAGCTTGTTGAATGTGCTCCAAAGTAGTCCCTGATTAGAATGTCATCATTCTCTTCACTAGCTTAACACATGAATGTTACCAAATCAAAATCTTTGTGATAATGAATAAGAATTTGAATAGCAAGAGTTTAATGAGATCATGATAGTCATCCCAACTTATCTTTCACATTTTCAGAAGTTTTCTTTTCTACAGATATGTGGTGTGCATGCATGCATGTGTAGATGTTGGCAAGAATGTGGATGTGCACGTGTATTCACATTTTCATGCACATGAGTGTACATGTGTTTGGAGCCCTGAGGTTGATACAAGGTGTCTTGTTTGACACTCCCACTTTATGTATTGAATCATTGACACTCACTGAACCCAGCATCAATCAACAGTTACCACTTTAACTAGACTTCTTGGTATTTATGAGGCCTGCCCTGCTATTATTCAGGTTTTGGTGAACCAAACTCCAATGTTTGCACTTCTGTGACAAGTGCTTTATCCACTGGGTCATCTCTCACACCTTTGTGATTAGACTTATACAATCAATAATATTACTGTTGCAGGCCTTGGATTTCTTCCTAAACCCTAAGAGCGTAAGTATAAAATATATGGTTGTAGAAGAATCTTACATATTAATCTTACATATTACATATCTTTTATTTATTCATTAAAATAATTTTTAAAGATTAACATATTGCTTGAGTAAGCCCAGCTTAAATGGAGGTAGAAAATAAAATTAAAGGACATATAACTAGATAGAAAACATGCCATGTAATGACCAACAGGGTTCATATTCCTAATGACCCTCCAAACATCTTGTACCAACCAAATCATTTACTTCAAGTAGAATTCCCTTTAGCTGGCTATGTGATCATTGGAATGTTTGTCAACATCTCTAATCTACAAAACACCCTAGACAGATGATTTTGCTAATGAATGGGACAGCATCTTTTCTAAAACCCCTGAGTCGGACTTATCTCATCTATAGGTAAACAACTTAAACACTTCATTCTGTGACCTCCAAGAACCAATGTTTAAGGTACTGAATCTTCACAGACCTGCAAAGAGAAAGTCTACACTTATGTAAAAATTTGTGTGGCACAGATAAGACATGTAATTTATAATACATCCTGGGCTATATCCAGAAAGACCATGGTTTCACCATTTAACCTTGGGCAGGTTTCTCAAAGTTTTGTGGACATCAGAACCCATACCTATAGGTTTGTGAAAGTCCTTTTCCTCCAAATTGTGACAGGTATCAAGTGAAGGCGTAGATGTCCAAGTGTGGTATAACTGATTTTCACTGACATTGTCACTGGTCTGTGAACCTGAATCGGAAGGGTCACTCTCATCTGTATTCAGAACATACTGATGAAATAATGGTTCTTTTATCAAAATTATAACTTCTTGACCATCAACATTAAATGATTCACATTCTTTGCAATTGAATATTGTCGATTTTCTAGGGTTTCAGCTATCTGAGTAAAAAAGATCAGGCTAGAGCTATAAAAGTATGATTACATTGCTTCGGCAACTCCCCGAACTCAGATGGTTATAAATGGAAGCAGGGCATTCCCCTTCTAACTATCTACTGCTGTTTTGATTTCATAAAGCCACTAAAAACATCCTGCACTACTTCTATATACATCACCACTTTTATAGCTTTGGGGTTGTAATAAAAGACAGTTTGTTGGAAGCTAAGGATTTTGTCTTGTGTTGCTTGTGAACGTGTGGTTGTTTTTCAAGAGGAAAAAACAGCCAACTAGAAACAAGACATTTCTATCTAGTCACTCTGCCTGCAAACTGTATCCCAGTTTGCAGTCTGAATTTTTCCATGATTTCAGAGTACTCTTCCAAAAAAAATCTATTGGTAAAATATTGGCCTGCTTGATGCTTCCTCATCCTCTTGATTGGAAAGCTTTATGCCCTTGGCCTGGAATTCGAAAACGGCCAGTATCTGATCTCATATCTCACCAACATAAAGAAAGATGACTAATTTGTTCTCCATCTTCTCCAATACTTATGATGTCAAGTATAATGTGTTTTCCCCACCATTTTAATAAGCCCCTCTGCCTTGATTCTGTAATTCATTGTCACTTACAAATAAAAACTCACCTTTCTTTGATTTAATGTTTTGCAATACTGTGGATCAAACCTAGAGATATTGTGCCTGCTGGAATAGCATTCTATCACTGAGAGACCAGGCCTTGCTAAGTTGTCCAACCTAGCTTTGAACTCACTTTGAATCCCTTGCTGTCCTTGAACTTATGTTCTATTGGCCTTAGGTTCACTTGAATAACTTGGGCTATAGGACTACACCACCAGGCCTGGATATAAAAATAAAACAGAAACAGAAACAAACTCAGCAACATTTCAAATCAGTTTTCTATCTACCCTCTAACTAGTGGCTAGCACTTCCTCTTTGAACACAGCCATAGTCTTCCAAGTCATTGAGTTCTGTCTGTTGAGTTTTATCTTCACTCACTTGATTCTCCAAATTGAAATCCACATTTCCATTAGATTAAGAAATGGATATGTTCTTTATTCTGAAATGTGCCTGTGGTACATATTGTGTGGCAATACTTTATAAAAGCAAAAGACACTGTGAGGAAACTAACCAAACCCTGCAGGAGTTAAGTGACTTGGACACAGCCACATGGAAGTTCTGACAGATTATTTGGAGTCCAGTACAGTGTGCTTTACAGGGACAATGAAATAAAGTAGGGGATGGATGGATGGATGGATGGATGGATGGATGGATGGAGACATGCATGTATACATGAATGCCTGTAGTCACAGGGAAATGTCTGTCAAATTTTGACTCAAGAAATAGAAGCAAATTCTCCCTGTAGGAAGAGAGTGAACATAAACCCTCTCATCTTTAGGTAAATGACAGCTCTGTCTAACTAGGATACATAACAACTCCTCTCTCGTCCCAACCACACTGAGTAAATTATCACCTACTAACTCTTGGTAGTGTACCCAAGAAAATTCTACAAGAAGATAATAATGCTTTTTATTTCAAGACAACAATAAAACTTAGTTACCTAAAGTTAAACTATTTTATTCTTTTATTGCATTTATTTATCTGTTATGTGTATCTCCATGCTTGTGTGCACTAACATGCATGCTATAGACATGAAATTGATATGAGAACTTGAGGGAGTAGGCTCTCTCCTTCAATTTCTTGAAAGCTGAACTCAAGTCATCATGCTTGATGACAGCAATTTACCCACTGAGCCATGATCTCATTGTCCCTAAAATTCGGCTTTTAATCAAGGCCTGGGCCTCCACTATCATGTCCTACTGCAAAGTGAGTTTTTTCTCCTCGCCCCCCCCCCATTCAGACCCTAAAATCACTTCCTTAACACAATCCACTCCAAAGACAAATCAAACTGGTGGCTTAAACTATGATTTTTCATTAGCTACCAAAGTATATAACACTGCTTCAGCTCAGGAGACTAGCAGCCTGGACGCTTCTCCCAGGGTCCGGTTACCTGGCAAGTGATTTCAGAGACTCTGCTCAAAAATACCCAGTGACACTGCTGACGACCACAAAAGGAAATTCATATGAACAACTCTGGCTTCTAAAAGATCCTTGTCTAAGTTTAGCTCCTGCGTCTAATAAGTTTAGACAATGTTTCCGACTTGGTCTAATTGTTATAAACGTCATTAGCTGATGGCAGCTGGTATGACTGACACACACGGCATGTGTGGCAAAGACAGGCTCTTGTCTAAAACACACTTTCAGTCTAGGTTAAAAATGAAAGAAGGAACATATTGTTCTACATCACATCTCCCCACATTAACTGAACAATTCGAGTATTGGTATAGAATCAACCTCACAGCAATGTGGAACTCATATAAGCTTCATATAAGCTCCCTGGCCCTGACTATTCTAAAAGTCCCTGAATGATCCATGATTTGGAGTGCTTTCTATCATTAATAATACAATACCATATCATAAGTTTTAAAGAAAAGCAGTTTCTTATGCCTCATTGTGTAGAGGTCACATATGGTGGATGGCCTTTTGCTTGCAGAGCCCTGAGGCACCATGTAAAGAGAGAGAGGGTCTCTCTCTCTTTCTCTCTCTCTCTAGCTTCCTTCCTCTTCCCCACTCCCTCTCCATAAGCACCTCTCCTAGCAGGTATAACAACACCCTCCAATTATTGCTAACAGTTTATTATGGGGTTTTTCAGGTCCATGTCACCCCCAGCCTTTGACCACCTCTCCCTCTCTTCCTGAGCTGCAACAAAATTGCTACATGAACAAACATTGGTAGCACCTTTGTAGACCAATGATTCTTAGTTATGGATCACACAACAGGGTACATTGTTGTACCCTGATTTAGCTAGGACCAAAATCAGATCAGTAATTCCCAGAACAGAAGTTTCAGTAAAGTCATGAAAAGACTGGAAATTTGAAACCCTACTCCTATGGTGCATAAAAAGCCACTCCAAAATAGCCTGTGCTTATTGAGGCTTCTGGACCTGAGCTCCTAAGGCTCCTATATTCATGCTCTGTACAGGCTTCATCTAAGCTGACCTGCCCCCTACTATTCTAAAAGTTCCCTGAATGGCCCACATGTTGGAGTGTTTTCTATTGTCAACAATACAGTACCATAGCACAAGCTTAAGGAAAATAGGTTTCTTATGTGTGTGTAGAGGTCACATATGGTGGATGCCCTCCTGCTTTCAGAGTCCTGAGGCATCACATAAAGAGAGACAGGATCTCTCTTCTCTATTCCTCTCCCTCCCCTTTCCCTTCCTTCTGCCTTCCTCTCTCACTACCCTTTTCCCTCCCTCATTTTCCTTTCCTCTTCCTCCCTCCTCCATGCTCTCTCTGTCCCTCTACTTCTCTCCCTTCCTTTCCCTATCTCCCTGATTCCATGTTTTCCTCTCTATAAAATACCCTTTTTTATATTTCACAATGGGGTTTAAACTCCAATATAAGTTTCAGAGGGAAGAAATCATATTCAAACCACAGCACCCTCATGAAGTTTAAGACGCATCTGGAACCTTCTGGAAGGAATCCCAGTTTGGGTCTAAATACAAAGCTCTCCCTAAGCCACATATGTCAATCACTAGTGTTCCTGTAATAGGTGACTGTAACCTTTCATGGGAAAATGAAATACTTAACCTCACGCTTGTCTTCTCATATCCTGTACCTGGAATGCATAAATAGCGCTTTACAGGAGATTAAGATAAAACAAGGACGGGAGAACCGACTGTGTGCTCTTACCTAGTAATGATATGGGGAGTCAGAATGACACATTCCGCCAACAGACTGCACTCTTTCTGGCTCTGAGCTTAGTTTTATAATATCAAGATGAACAGAGGGCATTCCATCAGATAGGATCAGAGAAGATTGTAAGAGCACTTACTCTCACCTGTTCCTCCCACAAGGACCATGCAAGGAGAGGACATATACCCCCTGCTAAGAGGAAGCCCATTGGCAGGTAGTTCCCAAGTGGATTCCCTACAAAGGCTTATAGGTGCTGTCTCTGACATGAACTCAGTGGCAGGCTCCTTGATCACCTTCCCCTAGGGGGTGCAGCCGTACCAGGCCACAGAGGAAGATGATGCACCCAGCTCTGATGAGACCTGATAAGCTAGAGTCAGATAGAGGGGGAGGCGGTCCTCTCCTACCAGGGGACTAGGGCAAGGGCATAGGGAGAGAAGAGGGAGGGTGTATGGGATTGGGAGGAGATGAGGGAGGAGGCTGCAGTGGGGATACAAGGTGAATAAATTGTAATAAATAATATATAAATAAAATAAAATTAAAAATAAATAAAAAATACCTGGCATTCTGGTGTTAACACAGAGAAGAAATAGCTAGATGATGCTAGAAAAAACAGACTTGGGGTTTCTCATGCTTCTGTCACCACCACTCTAGCTTTGGCAAGTTCTGTGACGTTTTATCGTGTGACACTGGTATAAGAAAGAAGCATAGGGATAGCATTTTATTAAATATTTAAAGTCAACATGAAGTAAATAAGGGATTCAAAGCAATGTAGTTCAGAACATGAACTCTGCAACCAGGCACAGCTGGATTTCAGTTTTTCAGCTTACCCAACTTCTATTTCTGTGACCTTGGGTAAGTCAACTGTTTTTTGTTTTGTTTTTTTTTTTCTTTCCTAACTTCATGTTAACTAAGAATTATAACACTTATCACATGGAGCAAGGTGTTAGTGAGGAGAATTGAATGCATATAAGAAGAACTAACTATTACTGAATGTAGAAAAACAGCAAATCTGCCTATATAATGAGGCGCCTTCTTCAGGCTTCCCAGAAGCCCAGAGCTCTCTCTTTCCATAGCTGTAATACTAGTTTTAGCTATAGGTGCCTTCCAGGCGCCAGGTACTCAACAATAGACCTCTAAATCCAGACACCCACCCCCAACAAATGCCCTTCTCATTTCTTAAAATGCAAGCTTTATTTGTTTCACATTTCCCCCAAAGTATTACACATATGGTATTTCATCTGCTCCCATAAATTCTGAAACACATGCAGATGTTCTTCCATCTAAAATGTTGGGCTTTGAGTCAAAGGATGTGGTTGTCAGTTCCGCCTCTCCTGCTTAGTAACCGCAGGAGCTGAATCAGCTGGCCTCCTCTCACTAGGGCTTGGTGTTCTCCCATCAATAGGATAGTAGTGACGTGGAATGATAATAACAGTGGTCACAATGATGGCAGTAACTACATACTTCACAAATTTATTAGGAAGACCATCCTCTGTGTCAGATAATAATGACGGGAACATTGAAGCTACAACATCCCTATTAGCCTTAGCGTTTGGTGACTGGGAAACCAAAGCTCATGGAGATGTTAAGTGGCCCAAATCTACCTACACTGCCCATCAAGTCACATTGCAACACCTTTCAATGAACTAACCACTTATACAGCATCTGGGATCTGTTAGCCTTTGGCCTATTTCTGGTCTGACTTTGGGATGAAATACCTACCTGCTCACTGAACCATCAGAGAAACTTGATCATCTGTACATTCATCAACTGCGGGCTCATCTCTCACAGTATGAAGAGACAACAGCCAATAGAACAGAAGCAAGCCTAAATGTGTCTAGATGTCAATAGAATCTAGAAGGAACAGAAGGAACTAAGGAACGCTCTACTTAAAACTCTGTGTTGTCATGAGGCTTTTGAGACTGCATGGCTCCACAGTGATGTACAGTTTGCCAGAAAAAAAAAAAGAAGACATAAAACATAATAAAGTAAATCTTCCATATCCCCAAACTAGTGCTGCGGGTCTCAAGTGACTTTCTGGCAACCATAAGTCACCTTCCCCATGCTATTTTCATATGAGGTGTCCCTGTGAGTCAGTGTGATAATTTGCTTGGGCTGTCAGATGTGCTTTGGATAATAACTCCACCTTTGTCAGATCCTACTTTGGTGGAACACCCATAGGCAAGGAGAGACCTAACATCTTCATAACTGAATGCTTTAGTCTAATGGAAATGCATTGTTCCACAAAACAGTAGTATCTATGTTTTTGTTTAGTTGATAATATTCTATTCAAGGCTGCCTAAAAATCAATTAGGGGCCTTATTTATTTATTTATGTCCATGAAGTTGATGTAGTGGTTGCACCCCAGAACCTGGTGAAGGAGGTAGCAATGGAGACTCTATAGCCCTCCCTCCCCCCAAGTCTGAGAAGGAGCTCATAGATCTTAAGTTTGGAACTATGCCATCTAGTTCAGGAGCCACTGGATATGAAGTACAAACTGAAGAGTAATCAAAATATAACTTAATAAGAATAATTGAAATATAATACAATTTTTATTTGGGGGGTTGATGAGATTTTAAAAGCAATTTAAGCTCAGTTCAATGCTTTCTGAGCAGGAATAGTCACTTATCTTCACAGATAAGGCTGCTGAAGAACCCTGCTGAAGAACTCTCTGCTGACATACTTAACTATATCTTTTGTAATTTTAGGGCCTCTCTCTCCTCATTCCAGAGCTTAAATTTTCAGGGCAAAGAATTTGATGAAGCAGATTTAGATTCTGTAATGATCAACTATGATCTGGGTGGATCAGATCATTTAATGCAAGGCCAGGTCTGGACTCTGGCTGGGGGCCTGTGATAAAATAAATGAATCTTCCCTACAAAAGGTATGGGAATGCCAGGCTCCAGACTCATCGAAGGTACTATATCTGTATAATGTCTCTAGGAACCTTCCTGTTCATCCTACATGATGCTTACAGTAGTCCGAGACCCTAAAAATATATATATAATAGCAATTGAGAAAATGGTGCATGAAATGGCTGGAAAAGTTGAACAATAGACTCAGGGCTGGAGAACATTTTCTTGTGTCTTGTCTGTTACATGCAGAATGCCATTCATAATCTTTTTTTTTTTTTAATTTAAGAAAAGGTACTTTTATTTATTTCATTATTGTTCACTTGGGACAGCATTCTTGAAGCATCCCAATATAGGTTACTCTTCTTTAAGGAGCCCTATAGGACAAGTGAACAAGAGAAAAAGCAAGGGGGAAAAAAACACTTTTGTGTCTCCTTATCTCAAGATGTGACCCAATGTACCTGAGGCTATGTGGCCAAAAGGAAGGTTTATTTCTAAATCTAAAGACAGCTCTGAATGCGTGGTGTGCCTTTCAGAAGGCAAGTTCAAAAGAGGCACAGGGAAGTCAGGGGAGGCTCTGTTCAGAAGCTTTTGTGCCATCTATGAAAAGAGGCTATCCAAATAACAAAGAAACTGAACACATAAAACTAATTATTGGAGTCATTTTTAATTAACCTGCCAAGATAAATAATCCCTGGAACATTTGTTCATTGTAGGCATTTTATCTGGAGGAGCAAATAACCATTGGTTTTTGTACTCATTGGGTCTATATTGACTGAGCACCATCAAATCCTTATATTGAGTGCTAGGAATTGGTAGGCAGCTGAGAGATTTAGTTTCTCCCACGGCTTCCAGTTTCTCCTTCACTGTCTCAAATGCCTCACAGAATATTCGGGTCTTCCCTAGCTCTACCTGCCTGTACAGAAATGTTTCTCATGGTAGATCCATTCATGCTCTGGCCCCCAAATACCCTCTGCTCCAGAGCTACAGTGCATCCACCTGTCTGGACAGCAGAGCGTGAGCAGTGCTGTGCACACACCCACCTGACGGCTTTTGAAGGCCCTGGATTTGCTGTCTTGCCTGAACATTAGAATCACCTGTGGAGCTTTTAAAACGGCCCAGTCCAGCTGTACTGCAGACCGATTAAACCAGCATGCCTGAGGATGGGACTAGCATCAGTAATCTTTAAAGCTCCCCAGGTGGCTGCAAAGATTACTTGAGTGGCAAGTTCGTGAACAGCAGCACGAACACAATTCAGACCTTGTTAGGAATACAGAATCACAACCCCACACCCAGATCTCCCGAACAGGAATTTATTCTTCTTTGAGACATCCGATGTGACTCATTTGTACATCAAAAATTAAAAAGCATGGCTGATTCAGTGGTCCTCCAGCCTGAGCTGACATCACAAGCACCTGGTAATCTTGAGATGAGTCGAATGGCTGTAGCCTATGCCTGGAATTTTTGATTTGCCACATCCAGGGTGAGGCTTGAGAATCAGCATTTCTACAGTGGCATGTAGCTGGTAATCTCAGGTGAAGACCACCCGTAAGATGCCATGTTAATTCCTACTAAGCTAAATATTATTATTATTTCCTTTATTCCATACTCAACAAATCATTGAATTTATTCAGTAATACTTTTAGATCATGGTAACAGTTGGGGACAGAAAGAATATTGAAAAGAGAGACACAATCCTCAATTATATGGAAATTCTTAGAGACTCAACAATAAACAAGAAAACAACCCATTTACTAAAACATTAAGCAGAGATCATGTTGTTTATGAATGCAAGTATACTGAGAAGTGAAAGAGAAAGTGACTAGGGGTATCATTTTTAATAAAATGATTTGGTATATATACTCTCAGAATGACAAGAATGAACAAAGGGCAGGAGAGATGAGGTTCTATGACACAGATAAAGGGACTCTAAATGCCTCAAATCAAAGTAACATACAAAATTCCAGGGTGGAGAGGCCAATGGTAGAACCATCTTCATTCAACCTGTAGACATACAGCCTTCTCACTGTACAGTTTTGGGGGAAATTCTACTTTTTATTTCCGTTCCCATTTACTCATAAAGTTTCCTTTGTAGGATTCCTTGGAAGATTAAATTTTCATCAAGAAAGTAGTTCATACCCTGTGCACTCCAAAGTTATGCTTGCTTGCTCAACCCAGATCTCCAAGGGGGAAGGCAAACAAGCTCGCCAACAGTAGGTGAGCCATCCATCTTTACTGAAGCCAGTAATAGAGACATAAGAAGGATGAGATGTTTTCTCTGTTCTCAGGAAAAAACTCAGCCACACAGGAAGAAAACACAGCAGGAGAGAAATGAAGAAAAACCAAGACACACAGAGAGCAATGTTGGATGTGAATTGTGGGATAGACAACAGGGGAGGCATACCCCAAGGACTGAGCAGATCTTAAAAGAGAACTCCAGCTAGAAGGAAGAAAAGAGCTATAAGAAGAGAACGTTATACATTTGCCTCAATGTTTTATTAAAGAAGTGGATGCCTCAGTCCAAAAGAAGATAGGATAAGACAAACTTTAAACACCTTGTCATTCAGATCTTATCAATTATACAATTTTTTAAACTGTGAATTTATCTCCTTTATCTCTTCCATGAACTTAATTGCATTTCTTCACAGTTCCTGTGCTGTTTCTCTAAACCTCAGAGTGACTGAATTTGAAGAAACACCTCTTAGCAGGTAATTGAGTTTAAGCAAGGTTTAAAAAAGGGGGGGTGGTTGAGGTCCTGATCCAAAGGGACTCATAAATTTATAAAAAGGGGTAGAGAAATGAGGGTGCACACATCGAAATGAGGAGCACCTGGTGAGAGGCAGGAGGCTACCTGCTGGAAAGGAAGCCTCTTTACCCCGCTAAGCGTCAGTTTTCGATGAGACAGCTTCCAAAATGACAGGACAAGAAAGTTCTCTTGTTTAAGCCTCCCAGGCTGTGGTAATGGTAGAGGTAGAGTTGCTCACATTGTAACAAACCTCCTCCAGAAGTAGAGATGGAAAATTAACACCCACTTAAGAATAAATGTTTCTGTTACAATACACTATTTTCATTTGTTTATCTTATGGCTGGGGGAGTGAGTGGGTGAAGTGTGTGTAGATGGGCTATGACTCGGGTGTAGAGGCCAGAGGATAACACATATGAGTTGGGTCCCTCCTTCAACTACGTGGGTCCCGGGGATTGAACTAAAGTCATCAGGCTTGGTAGCAAGTTTCCTAACCCACTGGTTCCTCTCCATTGTGCAAATATTAGTTTTAAACTGCCCTAAGCAGTAAATTTTTTGGTTTGGGATTCAGGCAGATCTACATTTGAACATCCCAGTACTTTTTTATTTTTGAAGAAGTAAGCAAGCCTTATGATCATGATCACTAAATACTCATTTGCTCAAAGGAAACAGAGTTTTGTTTTGTTTTCTAAAATGGCTATTTTATAAGATTTTCTTTTTGTGAGGTCACATTAGGAAAAAAAAATATGTGGAAGGAGAAGAATTAGCCCTTAGCATATGGTAGATGTTTCACAAATGCCAGTTCCCTCTCTGACCATAATCGTGAGTTACCATTTACCTTGGTCTGGACACAGACATCCTATACATAACAAAAATGAGAGTTAGGTTTAGGTCTAATTGATGCTCAACCACCAACTGCCTCCACTACAACTCTCCTTAAAAGTTGCTTAAGAGATTTCCAGCCAACATGCATTTCCCCTTAACTTGCCCTGAGGTAAATAACAGCTGCTGTTGTCTTCCATTAGGCTCATTAGAGATGGTTAATCATCCAAATCCTCTAGTTGCATGACTATAAATGAGATAGACTTACCTATTTCTGGGACATTTTTTAGCTCTGGCTTATGGGTCCTTTGACTGATGAGGGTGTGGGCGTAGCTTCTGAGCCCCACAGGCTCAGGTCAGAGAGATCTTTCTCATCTTGATGTGGGTACTTTCTGTTACTTCTTATATTTGGAACATCAAAGACTATTCAACAATCCTATTTTCCTTCCTTTGCCTTTAATTATCTGTGTTAACAAAAGGCACATCTTTGGTCAACAGCTGTTCGTGACTGGGTAATGAAAAAAATATGTATTTAGAGAGCTCTGAAAAAAGCTAGTGAACAGCCAGGAGCCAAGAAGCCGCCCTCACAATTCCTCTCCCTCCTTCCATTCCTCTTTTCCTTGCTCCTTCAGTCTTTTCTTTCTTCTTTTGTTTTATGTTGTTTCTCCCTTTTTATTTCTTCTTCCTTTCCATTCATATAGATAGGTAAAGATGTTACAGAAAGTTATTTCAATCTAAATTTATAAAGATCTTTGACCCTGAAAAAAACTACCTCCACCATGTCCAAACTTCAAATCCAGTCCCCATACTCAGCACATCAGTCCCACAGGTGGAAGTCTGTACATGTCCAGGTGGCTCAGTGACAACAAAGATACAGATGACAAATTAACACCAGGGACCAAGCAAAGAACCTTCACTGGGATGAACATTTTGAAACGTCTGTAGTTGGCTTTCATGTTGTCTACTTCTGAACATTTGTTCATGGGGCTAATTCCTGGAGTTAGGTCTGTTCTGAGGACACATCTGTGGATCCCTGGTGTAAGCAGCAGTTAGCGTCCATGTGTGACCACTGAAGATGCTGGATGTAAACTCCTGACAATCTTTGGTGCTTTCAGAATGGTAGAGGTTTTAAGCATCCTGTGTCACATCCTTTTGACCTATCTCTGATCCCAGTCACATCTGGGGTGACCAAACCTGTTTTCTTTGAAAGCATTCATCATAATTAAAGCATAAGGCAGAGAGTGTAGACCAATGTATATAAACATCCAGCACATCAGAGCACCCAACACAACAGCCTTGTTCTATTTAAGTGTTTACCTTCCTGCTCTGACCTCTCTTCCCTTCTTGTTCCTCCCCTCCTCTTTTTTCTCCTCTCCTTATCTCTCCTCTTTTGTTTCCCTCTCTACCCCTTCTTTCTTCCTTTTCTTCTTTCTTCTCCACTTCCCTCCATCCCTCTCTGTATCTTCCTTCTTTTGTACTTATTTCTCACTTCTTTCTCTTTCTAGTCATAGAGTTATAGACTGTTGTGTGAACTCTTCCTAGGAAGACAAGTGAACATCTGTTTACCCTAGATGGAAAACCAACAAGTAAACAATTCCACTCAAGAATAACTTGATGTGCCAGTGAGTTTAACTAGGGTTACCTGCAGGACTATGGGTAAATGACTATTCACAGGAGCACAGAAACTTAGGAGCAGTGATACTACTGAAGACAATCTCTCTTTCCAGCAACCGTTAACTGCTTTTATATTCTCCAAAAGAGTTTGAGTTCATGAGCCCACCCCTCCTGCCTGATAAAATGTTAAATCATCCAATCTTGTGAAAAGGCCTTATGCCTGAAATCACAGCTGCTGAGAGTTCAAGGGCCTCGCTGTGCTGGAAGGACAGTACTCCACATTAGACATAGGACTTCTATAGGTCAACAAACAGCTACGTGAACACTGATGTTGACAGTGATATAGATGATATGTATGTGTCTTTTGTGGAAAAGCAACATCATAAATTTATATGGGACCTTCTTCAACTGGAGCTTCTGGAGACCTATTGGAGCTCCTGGATTGCACTGTATATTTGAAAAAATCTTCTGACATGGACACTAGAGTATTTCGTAGATAGAGGAAAAGATGATCCCACAAAGCCTATCAACATTCTTCCTAAATCACCTTTCATTCTGGATAATGATGGGTGACCTAATACAAACTGGAGTAAACAAGGCTCTTTAAATACAGGGTTGGTAGGATTCTCTCCCAATACTCTCATGTTCTAGCTCATTGTCAATCAAGAGTCATTCACTCAATTAACACAGAAAACAAAGTTACTCTAAATGACTAAATGCAGGTTCATTTTGGTACTTAAACACCCTCACTGACAGAAAGAATAATTTCCTGAAAGCATCCTACTGCCATATAAAGTAAGGCATTCTTGAGGGAAAAAAAAAAGCCCTAATATGATAGCTTTTCATTTGCACTCATGCAAGAAGTTGCCAAATGTTTACACTCACTCACTCAATCAAGAAGTTGCTTTTTTCCAATAATTAAAATATATGATGGTTGCTTCATTAGCCACCTTGTGACACAGGTCAAGACGCTGAGAATCTCTTAGTTTTACCCTCAGTTATGAGTACAAATTTAGCTGTTGAGGTGGGATGCATTCCACATACAAATCTGAATCGATTCTTAATTTTGAAGCATACACATAGGCATAAGGAGATTCAAAGACATAGCCATGTATGTAAACATGCATGCATACACATGCTTTTGCACACAGACACACAAATGTACTTTAAAATAAAAATAACATTGGTACTTCAGAAAAAAAAGTTTGTTTTAGTCTTGCCTACCTGACAATTATCCAGCTAGTGATTTTCCTATTCAGGCATTTACCATTTGGAGCCAAGAACATTCACTTTGAGCAACATTCTGATTACTAAACATGCAACTTCTATTTATTATAAAAAGTGTTCCATCGGCCTTGAAAGTGAAAGCTGACATTTGGCAGTGCCCATCAGCACTAAGAATTGTGCATTGATTCCCTTGAGTTTTGACTGGTTTTTCCCTTACCTCACCTGTGACCATACTCTCCTCTGCTTCGCATTGTAGAGTGGTTTTTGTTGTTGTTGTTGCTTGTCTTAAAATAGCACCATTTCTGAATCCTGAGTGACTACTTGTTCCTATCCAGCTTTGCTTGCTTTGGACTCAGAAAAAGGAAAATTTCCAAATGGGATCAGGAGGCTGTAGCATCTCGTTTAACCTCCAATCTTGTAAATCACCCTTTACAGTGCAGGTTTATAGGAGCCTGCCCGTTTACAGCATCACTATGGGGAAACATCATACAGAGGTGAGCTCCAAAAATTAAAGGAGGAAGGAAGTCCCGTCTCCTGACCCCTATCTTTTTAACTTAAAAAGGCTTCCTACAAATATACATTCTAGAATGAGCATATTTCTCCAACATCTGTTACCCCTCATTTTCTTGCCCTTCTTCCTCTTTTTAGTCCCCCTTTTTTTTCCCCAGCCAGTTAGAATTCTTCACACTGTTGGAGGGAATGCAAACCAGCCCAGCTTCTATGAAGTTTAGCATGACAGCTTCTCAAAAACACTGAAACTACATTTGCTATATGGCCCAGTTATACAAATTATTTTAAACAATATTTATTCCTTGAAAATTGTATGCATTTATATCATGTGTATATTGATCACATCCATCCTCTGTCTCTTCCTGCTTCTACCTCCTTGTAAATCTTCAGCTAGAGTTCTCTACCCAACCTCCCTCTCAGATTTATATCCTAGTAACATTCTAGTTCCAATCACCTTCACAGCTCCATAAGATGACCAGGACTGACACCTTCAATTCCATTTTACAGAACTACAAATAAAAACAGAAAAAGACCAAGAGGATTGGGGGTGAAGTGGGCAAGGGAGATGGGAAGAGGGAAGGGAAGGGAGAGAGAAAAAAGAGAGGAGGGAAAGGAGGAAGAGAAGTGAGAAAAGAGGACAGAAGAGGAGGGGGGTCACAGGTCTTCAGTGAATGCCATTTCTTGTGCTGTGGCTAATATGTATAGAACACTGTTATTTATAGTGCTAGCCCTTATTTTCTAGGCTGTAGGTTTTTTGCTCTCTATTTAAAATAGCACACATGCAGCCTGTTTGGCCACTAATACATTGTGATAGCTTCAGAGTATATCCCCACAAATGGACATTGCTCTTTAATTATTCAGAAATATGACAAACTCATCATCATTTCCCAGGCCTGACTTATCCTGGGACTCTTGCAACAGGATAGACATTTACTCTAAAGCCATAGCCACTTACATAAGAATTATGGGTCCGCAGTAGGCCTCATCAAGACTAAACTCACCCCACAAAGATAGGTCCCTGTTAAGAAATCAAGTTTTCCACTGATGTTATGGGGGCCAGGGAAATCCCCAAACACAAACACACTCACATATACACTACATACCCATAATGTAAAATCATACTCTGTTTAAGAAGCTGACTGAAAAGGGAGGATTTCGAAGTGATTGTTCATCTACTACCTTGTCATCAAAAGAGACAAGCACACTTGCCTTCTGCCTCCAGCCAGTTTTGAGCTCAGGTCATACAATTATTGGAGCCCATGCTACATCTTGGATCTTCTGAGTCCCTCAGCCTTGTGCAACTGGGACAGGGTATGTTTAGGTGGGATCGAGTAAAAACTATTCACATTACTGAGATGTGTGTTCATAAAGGTAACTGCGAGGTCCTGGAGCCTTCCTCATTCTTTTGTGCCTTGGCTCTGAAGTGAGTGGCTTTGCTCTAGACCTGAGTACTGTTTCCTGACAGGAGCCAATCACTCATGGAATGGAACTTCTACAGGCCTCTAAACCATTAGATAGAATAAATGTTTTGTCTTTTAAGTTGATTATCTCAGGTATTTCTTACAGTAAGAGAAATGTTCCCAACATAAAGCCTTTCTCCTGCCTGTCTTTATTTGTGTCTATTCTGTCTGTATTGAGAATTTAGTCCCTACTCAGCTCTGGAAATATGCATGACTAGAAAAAAAAAAAAACCCACACTCTCCTCTAACATGAGACATAACTCAGTATCCCAAAATGGCTCAGCTTACTGTGGGATGTTCCTGCCCACCAGTCATACCCTCCACTGATTACTGCCTCACCACAGGTTATAAGGCAGGCTCTTCCCTTCCTAGTTAAAGAAATAGCCCTGAAAATATTTATGAGTTTTGTTCATATATAGTCAGAGTGGTCCAAGCTGCAGCCATCACACAATCCATCTAAAACAGAAGTGACCACAGAGGAGGGTTCCCAATGAATAAGGTCAAATAAGGTCACTCACTGAGAAGTGAGATTTGCCAGAAAGGTAATGTCTATAGCCAGTCTTGAAAAGAAGTTAGGAACTGAGAATGGAAAGTACAGAGATGATGCCCAGAAGAAAGGCATGAACAACAGTATGACAGTGGGAAACCTAGGTCATTCTACTACCTGCCGGTTGGTCATCAGGACGGAAGAAGGAGATGAGGTAGAGGAGTAAGAGAGGCAGAGGGATGGATCCATCCTTGAAGGCAGTGATGTGGCAATGGGCTGGAGTAGATCCAGTTGATAAGGGGTCACTACCACTGTCTGACCTTAATGTGACGCTTCCTCTCTGCCGCATCACATAGCATATGCAAGTGGTCACAGATAGCTAGAAATGCCATCTGTGTTTGAAAGGAGCCCCAGCCGATAGCACTATTTCAAATGCTCTAAACTTGAACTCTCCCAGGGTACTTCAACATCCTGTGTTTTAATGCTGAAGGAGTTGAACATGTCCAGCACACAGGGCAACAGTAAGAGATTTCTCTGCAGAACCAGGCTATCTTAGCACCTAGTGGTCATGCCGGTATAATGATAAGGAAAAGGTCTAAAAAAGAGAAAGAAGCTCAGAAGTCAGCTCACTGGCCACCAGTGGAGCCTGAGCTATGAGGAGCTCAGCCCTTAGTTCACACTCTCAGACTGGAGGAGATCTGCAGCTCCTGTCATAATCAATAAAAGGGACAGACCACTGGGCCTTCACAGACCAATGCTGCACAAAGATGCTTTCCATAAATGGAAGCTCTTCGCAACAGTGTGCCTGTAATGCTCTCTAAGTGAGCGTGAAAGAGAGAGCTGACAGTTTTGGGTCATGGACAGCATCCCTAGGGGGAGGCACAGGAATGTGACCTGGGAAGATTGTGGGAGGAGGTGGGAAGGTGGGGACCTGCATTCCTGCAGAGAGCTGAGAGAGAGGGATGACAAAATCCAAGGTAGTTAAAGGGGAGAAGGGCACTCTTTCTATCCACAGGGAAAATTTTAGGAAAGTGAGCCAGAGAGCTTGGCATGCCACAAAAAGGACCTGCAGTGGCAGAGAAAATGAGGGAAATTTTTACAAATTTTACAAACTGTTTTAGGAAAGGGAGAAAAGAACTGGGACAAGGTTAGAAGGTTCAAGAAATGGAAATATGGGAAGAACAGATTTTATCTTCCATCAATCACTTAGTGTATTATTCTTCAATATCAGGACTCACTATGCCTAGAGTGAGCCTGAGGCCTTGGCCCCATTCCTGTTGGGAACCCTGTTCTCATGCCTTTTTCATTGAACATCCCAGCACCACTGAAGCAAGAGATGCACTCCTATAACACAGAACATGGCAAACCCCATTTGCCTTTAGGAGGATGGGAATACCCTCTGTTCTCTGTTTTCCTAGATCGTGGGATGACGTAGGATCAAGGAGAACAAGAGCCATGCTGGGAAAATCATATGAGCCTAAGCCTTTGTTGATACTGTCTCTGCCCTCTGAGACTCCACCAGCTCCACATATCAGTCATCCTCTAGATGTAAACAACTCATCTCATGGCCTAAAGGATATGATCCATATCCATATCCATCTAGGTCATCAACCTGGTATCTAATCATGCCATTGGGTAGACTTCCCAAACCATTGTCCCAAACAAGCCTCCCTCCTTCTTCCTTCTTTCACCCTACCAGACTCTGCAAGAACTTCTAATATCCTCACACTCTACCCAAAGTACTGTCTTTTCAAATCTATTGAATCAACTCTTCCACTTTTGAGTCTCTGTTCAAGCATTGTGTGTCATTCTGCTTTTCAGACCTGTCAATCAGTCAACAGCTTGCTACTTCTGGATGCTTTTTCTTGTCAGCAATAGAAGGAATGTTTTGGAAAGGCTAACAGAGGTGATACGTGCATTCCCTGGCACCATTATTAGAGATCAGCCCCAGCATGCATTCAGGGAACTCTCCCCATAGGAAGTCAGTTCATGAGGCAGCAAGGTCAAAGTAGAACAACTAGTTAAGTAGAGCCTGGTGAGCAGAAGAGTGATCAGTGGAGGAAATAAAAGAGAAAAGTGCTAAGTCTCACCTTCAGTGTGTGCTAACTATGAGCAGGTTTGTGGGAATCTAAGAAAGGATGACTTACTTTGTGTCCAGCCTGCTATGCATGCTGCACAGATATGGCTCCCCTTTGATCCTCAGATCATTCCCGGGAACTAGAAAACATTTCCATTTCACAGAGAAGAAGACTCAGGCTCAGAATGAAGAGACCTGAGCAAAACAGACACAGTCCTTTAACTCCAAGAGTCCAAATTTGGACCTGGGTCTGGAGATCTCCAGAGCTTATTCTCTTTCTGTTCCATAGTACCCTCCCTCTTCATCTGCCTCTCTCTCCCATGTTAGGAGGAAATGTCAAGTCTAATTCCTAAGTCTTGAGCTTAGAAAGTCAGGCCAAGAAGTACAGCAAATATAGTACACATGACATATCTGGTGGGAAGCTAAAAAATGTCAAGTTTTGAAACCATGAATTATTTTCCTTCTGTTTCCTCAGATCAGTACAAGCCCATCTGTGTGTGGTTTTCCTAAGGCAATATGCTGAGAACACGTTTCACCCAGGTCCCTTAAGCCTCCCTTGACACTGTCAGAGATGCATAAAAATCGCAAGGGTTAGAAGCATGCTAGCAGCCTGTGCAGGAAGACCTTAACTTCACCTTTTAATATCCCAGTTTGATTGTCAGAATCTCCACTTCATTTCACAGAGAACACACCTTCATTCTTCCTCCAGAAAAATGGAGCTTGTTAAGAAAAATCTCCAAGACAGCACACTCTAAATTTCTTACTAAGTTATGCATGGCTGATATTAGAGAGAGGAAGGGGAAAATGCATTCTCAACATTTTATGTATCCCATTCATTTTCAGTCTCCACAGTAACCATGCCTAAAGTGTACTATACTCAGCCCATTCTCCTGAAGAGCCATCATTAGGTGGCATATATTTTTGTCATCTGTGACTACTGAAAACCAAAACCCATTCATACACAGAAACATACACTCGGAAGAGTTAAGAGTACGAATAAAAATAATCAGAATCCAGAGCAAGTGGTCAAAGCAATACTGCTTAGAGGAAATGTGATCCAATGTCCCTATTTTGTGGATAGACATACTGAGACTTAGACAAAATGATACTTCTTATGATTCATGAAAGTCTCGCATCCTTTTTTCCTGATACTTCCAACTGAACAAACTTTCTTAAACATTCTGAGAGTAAACTATCTGCAAGAGATGTGCTCAGGATCCTGCCCAGCTGTCTTTCCTGAATGAGCACACCCACGTTCTACCTACCCATGGCTTACAGTCACAGAATTCTCTGGACTGGAGAGAATGACCAGAGGGGGCTGAAAGTTACCCTACCCTGTGTAAACCACAAAGACAGTGCTCTTCCCCACTAACTATAGAGGGACAGGAAGTTTGACCAAGAGCCTGTGAGGTGACTCAGTGGGTAAAGGCACCTGATGCAGTGCCCAAAGACCTGAGTTTGATCCCCAGGACCCACATCTTGGTAGAAGAGGAACTGCTCTCCAAGGTTGTTCTCTGACCTCTACATGTGCAGTTTGTGCATACCTGCGCATGTGTGTGTGAGCATGCGTGCGTGTGTGCGTGCGTGTGTGTGTGCGTGTGTGTATGTACACATGTGCACATAAAACAAACATAAAAATGTAATACTTTTAAAAAAATATTTTAGGGTTGTTTGCTTCCTGACGGGACAACTGTGGCATCTCTTTACCAAAAAGTCCCATTAAATCAAGTTGAATGAGTCTCCAGCTGAGAAACTTAGCTTATTTCCTTTAGTCCTATTCTGCTTTCCTGTTTTCTTTTTCTAAAAACAACAACAAACAAACAAAAAAAAACCACACATACCCTTCCTAAATCATCTGTATGAGACTTATCCCTGTTTCTAAAGAGGCAAAAGTTGATGAGGGTAGGCAGAAAGCCCTTGTGGTCATAATCCTCTGGATATTGCTAATAGAATATTTCATAGAATCTCCCCTTGAGACTTCAGTATTGTATAAAAATCAGAAGCCTTAAAGATATCTGGTCAACCGTGTCAGTTTAGTGATGGGATGCTACATGTCCAATAATGGGAGGGAACACATTCAGCTCACGAGGAATCAGAACCCAAACCTATTTCTACCAACAATAATATATCCAGACCCAAACAAGGCACATCCCCATTTCTGCAATGGAGTGCATACAACCATCTCCTATCTAGGGAGGGTAACTGCTCTGCGTTAGAAAAAGAAGGGACAGCAGCTGGTGCTCAAGCATGCTATGTTTTTATTGGTCTACAGTGCTCTATGTCTGTACTTACCGTTTGAAATTCCACACTGCTAACAAAATTTGTAAAGTCCAGCATTAAATGGAACATACCTAGATCATAAGTAATTATGGTGTCTATGTAAGATCTGGTGTGTTGTTTATACTCTTTGCTTGAAGTATTCTACCCCATAGAGTCTCAAGAAACTCATCCTCTTAAACACAGTTCAACCTGAACTTTCTACAGCCTTGTAAAATAGTGCCTCCCTGCTCAGGACCACAGTGTTGTGGGCACAAAAGTAGAATCATACATCTAACATATTCTTTATACCCATCATATGTGGGATGCAGCATTCATATATCAAGAAAACAAATTCAATATCGAACAGCATACAGCTTATAATCAAATGTACGAAAGTCTTGTGCAAGTGAATACATGAAGTTTAGTTATTATCTGTGCTACAAAAAATTAAACAGCCTATTTAATAAAGAAAAGAGCATGAGTAGCACCTGAAATAGTCCGTAAAGGCATTTTAGGACCTGACAGACAAGAAGTGTCAGCTGTGTGAAGAGCAAAGCAAGGGTACTCAGCAAGAAAGAACAGCACATAAGGGATTGGGGCAGAGAGAGAATTTCAGCTTTGAATCTCTTAGAGGAACTAAGAAAGCCTAGGGACAAGGGACATGAAATAAGCATAGAGCCCCAAGCTGAAGTAAGATTATGTGAGATTTCATACATCATATTAACATTATTTGAAGTAAACTGGAAGACTATGAATTGTTCTTAAGCAGAGCAGACACAATTCTATTTATTTATTCTTTGTTATGATTCTTACTGGTCTTTACACCCCCAAAAACTACAGTGAAAGCATTTAACAAACATGTTGAATGAATGGGTCTGTCATCCAATTTAATCCTTGTTTCTTTCATAACAGGTCCTTTGGACTTCTAGCTTAATACTCTTCTACTTATACAGGTTGGTGTCTCATTATTTTTGTGTCCCCACTGTGATGAAAGACATCAGAAAATTATATCAAACTCCAATAACTCCCCTCTTCTTTAGAAAAAGGTTCCAGTTTCAATGAGAGTTGAGGTATAACTTCACAAACTACCACCAAATAACATCGTGGCTTTTAAATTAAATGTTTGTGCTGTCTTTCCACTGTAAATCTGGACCTGCCTAGGGAAGGCAAGGTCTGGTCAAAAAATACAGATTACCCCTCAGGATAGAGCACAAAAACAGCTATCTTAAGGGGGTACAGAAGTATGAAGGTACCCTCTCATAGTATATGGATTCTGGTACACAAGTGGTCCAGTCAGGAAAGTTTAAGAAGTGAGGGAGCCAGTCATGGATAAAGAGAGAGATTTCTGTTGTCATGGAAATGATGGAGAGGAGCCAGGTATTGGTGTCATACACTTGTAGTCTAAGCATTTGGAAGATGAAAACAAGTGGACTGTGAGTTTGAGGCAAGCCTGAGCTAACCAGTGACTTCCTGGCCAGCATAGACCATACGTTTACTCAAAAGAAAGTGGAAAATGTAATGATGCTCCACCCGATGTTGAGAAACTTTTAGAAGTTGTTGGCTCCTGGGGAAAGAAGCAGTTTTTCTTCAGGTTTATGGCTGTCTTTGTGCATTTGGGCAGCTCAAACAGGACCGAGTGGTTAACTGATAAGGAATAAGAGAACGAAGAGGAGAAGGAGGAGGCAATAAAGAGGAGGAGGAAATGATGGAAGTTGGAAGGACATGTGTTGGGAGAGATGTCCAGGGGAGTGGGATGGGGAATTGAGGATGGATATGATCAAAATATTTTGTATACATCTATGAAATTGTTCAGATATATTATTTTAGTAAATAAAAAACAAATGATGATCTGGTAAAGAGCTTTTCATATCTCATTCTCCAGAGTGAAAACGCCCATGAAAACTTGATCCTAAGAAATCAAATAGGTTGCTACCTTCCAATACAGAAAGAAGAAAAGAAGGAAGGAATCTGGAGGGTAGTATCCATTTCTCTTGTTCCTTTTGGCTTGGGTTTTATGGATTTGAGAAAAGTTGTGTTCCCTGTGTTAGGACATGGAAACTTCTATAACCTACCATTGTCCTCTATCTCTGCATGATCCACCTCACCATACAGTCTCTTCTATGTACTGAATTCACAGATAAACAACCTTTGCTTTAGATGATTCTTCTCCATTTGTGTTTCCAGTTTCCAAATGTCAAAATTCTTAGTGTCTTTCTGGGGTTTTCCAGGTGTGCCCAATTCTCCAGCAGGAAGGGCATAGAACTCTCCTCTAAGCTTTCATTGACCTACATCTGAACCTTATTCATTGGCTCTGGCCCCACTCCACACTCAATACTATCCTACAACGGGTGTCAGTTCCTTCAAGTGCCAGGAATACCAGCTTTTCCTTTTGGCATGCTCTGAAGTGTCAAGTTGGTTGTTGAAGGCTGATGGACCAGAGCTAGTATGGAGTATCTCATCTCACAATGACATGGTGGGATCTAGTTTATATCTTTTCAGATGATAAAATTCAAGGTTAAGGCAGCTTAAGAAAAAAACAAAACAAACAAAAAAAAAACATTGTTTAGATATCCAGGAACAACATCTGAGTTAAACTATCTACAGTTGGTTTTATTCCACAAGCCTACCTCCCCCAAACCAAGACACGTAACTTATGAATATTCATCCCTTTCCTTTCTCCAATACACTTTCCTCACCCCCACTTACTGCAAAGATCATTTGTACCCACATCTCACACATCTCCTCCGGTTCCTCCCCTGAAATCTGCTGTTTCAGATGAGATCGCTCTCTAAGCCTCCTGCAGACACAACAGGAATGCAGAGTTGCTTTGGATTCTCAGGAACCAGGTTGGACCAGAGGCAGCAGAGCAGACGACATCTGCCACAAGCATACTGAGACATTTAGCTCTGCTCCTTGAGAATCTCATCTGGAGCACTTGCAACTTCAGAGCAGGCAAGCATCATAGCCATCAGCAAGGAGTTTGCTTTCGTTTTTCCCAATTGTCAGAAATCAGAAGGGCTTTCCTATAGCAAGAATCCTCCTTCTGGTTATCCCAATTGCCAGGAAAGTAAACTCTAATCTTCATACCTTACAACTCCAGCCTCTTTCCTTGCTACCTCAGTCTGCACTGGGAAGAAGGCTCTTAATCTTAAACAAGGCTGAGACCATCCTCTTCCTGGGCCCTTGGCATGTGGGTTGTATATGACATTTTCACTCACAAGTGTCATGTGTGAAAGGCATGGTCTCCAGGTAGCTGTTCTATTGAGAGATCACAAAAGCACTATTATCACCAGTGGAGTAATATACTCAAAAGCGCATAGCTGAATGTGCTAGGTAGAAAAAGTGGGTCTCTGGAGATCACTGAAACCTGCCTCTCTGACTCTCTGTTCCCCAGCACAGTGTTAACAGTCTGCTCCATCACACGCTCCTACAGCCATAATATTCGGCCTGACTCTAGTCCCACCACAACGGTGCCACAAGAGCATATGCTGACATCTCTGAAATCTTATGCCAAAGCATTTTCCCTCCATTTAGATGGTTCATTTCATCAATTACTTTTTAATTAATAACATTGTGGACATTTCAGCATCAGTATGCCTTGTGGTCTCTCTCCTCCATCTGAAATCTAGTCCCCTGTTTTTCCTTTCGAATTTCTCCAAAATCCATGACCCAACTAACCTCTCTTATGTTATTGGCAGAGAGAACTGCTTTTAGGTGTGATAGGGGTACATTATATTATGCAATGCAACCCTCTAGCTACAATTCACTTAACAAATATTGTGTGTGTGTGTGTGTGTGTGTGTGTGTGTGTTCATGTGTGTGCTTGGGTGTGTGTATTTATGTGTACACGAGGAAGTTAGAAGATGACTTCAACTCTTATTATTCAAGGTTCTGTCTATTTTGGTTTTTAAAACAGGGCTTCTCACTAGCCTGGACTGACCAGGTAGCTAGGCTGACTAGTGAGCTGGATTTACAGAGCCATCTAACTTTGCTGCCACTGTATTGGGATGCTTTCAGGTTTTTTCTCAGGTGGGTTCTGAGGGCTTAGACTTAGGTCAGTAAAGGAACACTTTACTGACTGGGTTTTCTATCAGGTTCCCATTCAACAAATATTCACCCATCAGGCTCTGTGTCAGGTCCCAAGGACATAGAAATGAACCTTAAAAAAAAAAAAAAAACAAAAAAACAACAAAAAAAAAAACCCTCTCCCTTCAACAGCACATATGTTGCGGTATGTGGACTGCCTGGTCCTGAAGTTATGTTAAAACATGACTCCTTTAAGGTATTTATTGTGCATCTAGCAAAGAAAACTACATCTACATCTTTGTTTCTCTAGGAAAAGAAGACAGGGTACCCAACACTGGGTAGATGTCACATCATTATCTTTGTGCTTGACTGAAGAAGACATGAATTATTATAAGAAACCAGAACACCTGGCTTTGCCACAAATAACTTGTGTGATTTTAGACCAAAGCCATTTCTCATTCCCAAATACAACATTTTTAGTGTACCAGGCAACACACATTTATACATTAAAGCTACTGCAATAGCCACACCATATTTTTCATTGTGTGTTATGTGGGGGTGTAGTAATTGCTGGGAAAGAAGAAAAGCACTGGTAAGGTCCTAGCTGGAGCTGGATTTGGACTTAAAGTTATCAGAAAGCCTCCAAATCTCATCCAGATTCATCTGATCCTAAAAACAGGCCCACTGGCAAGGTAATAGCCCATACTCAGATCAATCCCATCGATCCTGCCTCATAACAAAGCCACTTCCCGAAAGACCACAGCTCAGTGGTGCTTGCTGGGGTTTCCTGCCATCCTGTGTGGCCGCAGCTCTTTTCTTATGCAGTAATGGAGGGCGTGTGGGGCATGCGTTGGTCATGAAGGTTTGACCTGCTTTATGCTAATGGTGTGACAATGACCTTTGTTCTTGCCACTAATTCTGCACTAGTGTGAACGGGAAAGCATCTCATCCACTCCTTGTACTCCTCTTCCTGATGTGTGTTTTCTGAACTAGGCAAAACCAGGAGATCACAGTTATTATTGTGAGCAGAATGGAACAAACCGTTAGGGTCTTCTCATACAGAAATGCCCATTGTTTATATCTTACTTGGGGCTCACAAGAAGACTAGAAATTTTTGTTCACTCTACCAGGTTTTAACATGGAAACTCCTTGAAAACAACCTCAACCCTGACTTGCCAACGTTACTTTTCTTTAGTAAAGTGAGAAAATATCAATGATGAGAGAAATGAGAACTCCACAGAGTGAAAGCAGCTAGTAATCTATCTTATGCCCTCCCTCTCTGAAGAAATTCCTCAGCAACTGCAGCTATGTCTATGCTAACCTGAAGGGTGGGTGTGAGCCCTGGATAGACAGAGTCTCAAACACGGACACAGGGTCTTCCCCTTAATTTTTCAGTGGCACAATAAAAATAAAGCTGGAATCTCCAAGGATAACATCAGAGAAATAGAAGAGCATGGAAATGCTTAAAAAAAAAAATCCTATTACTTTCCTTGGAAAATATGAGTCGCTCTCTGGAGTTTGTGGCAATCCCACTCTAGCACAGGGCTTATTGCCATGAGGCAAGCACTGTAAAGACTGCACTTTTCAGGAGCACACAGCTGTTTGTCTGTCTTCTCAGGTGGCCATAGTAGACTGGGCCTTGGTATTACAGATTTGTAATACCATCATATGGGGAATGTAGAGGCAAAGGCAGGAAAATCAGGAGTTCAAGGCCACCCTTGGCTCAACAGCAAGTTCAAGGCCACCTGGTTAAAGTAGAGCTCATCCCAAAGAATAAAAAGCAAAATCCAAAAAGACAGTAGGGGATTTCAGAAAAGGGTAAGATGTGTGCTCTTAAGTTGTGCTCTGTCAACTGTTGGAGATAATTTTCTCGCTGAAGTCAGTTTAGGGAGTTTTTGTTGTGTCAGCGCTCCTCAGTGGGCAACATTCCATTGCTGCATGAAATCTGAGATCTTCTTGCAGCGGGTAAATGGGTGGTGGCATCAGATTACACTTTGAGGTTCACAACAATGTCTGGGGAAGATGAAATGGTGGTAAGGTATTTAGGGCTCAAGTGAGTTGTAGCATGAATTTAGGGATTGATGATGACAATCTGGAGGTGATCTGCAGTCACAGATCCCTCTAAACACACACACACACACACACACACACACACACACACACACACTGGGACACTTGCATGTAAACATACGCACAGGCACATGCACACACCCATACCTACCTGCAGCAGCTTCTCAGGCCCTGTCTCAGAGCCCAAGTTTTAATTTGAAGTGTGGTGTCTGACCCAACTGAAATGGAATCCCGGGAAGGTCGAATCCTATTAAGTCACCAGACCATAAAGCAGAAAGGTATAAAGTTGACAAATCGGTTCTCCCAGTGGCAGCAGCTGTGAGCTGTGAGGTGCTCCGTAAAGCTAGGCTCTGACCCAGCAACAGGCCAGCAGTCCCTCTTTCTTCTCTGGGAACTGCCGCTCACTCTCTTCCCTGCCTAAAAGGGGTGTTTGTGTGTTTAACAAGCTAGTGTTTATCATCTTTATCTTCATTTTCTCTTACAACTCAAATAGGGTCTCGGTGTGTCATAATGATAACCTAGGTCTGTGAATAATGAATGAATAGTATTCCATAGAAAAGGATTTCTCCTGGTTATACATACACCTATTTAACCCTTGACAAATCCCAGCACCCTGTACTTATTATCCTAGATAGTCCTGGATGTTGTTAATGATGTCAATCATGTGTCTCAGAAAGATTTCTTGACTACAATGAAGTATGCACTATGTTCCTCTTTTCATGCTTTATCAGTCAGCATGTTTCTAGGAAGAGAGGTAGGAAAACACCCATACCTATACATTTTTCCCGAAGAAATTTCAAGGCCTCTTCCATGAAGCCACACAAGACCAGTATTCTGGATCCTATTGTAATATATATATACACACATAAATATCATACAATAGTTAATTTATCCAAGGTCAACAGTAGCAGAAGTGGCAGCTTAGGTTGGGACACATGGTTCAGTATTGCTGATTAAAGATTGCTTTTGTCTACCTATGAAATGCTTTTCTTTACCATCTCCAAGCCCCTACTCTATTCCGGGTTGCTTCCCTGAGCTGTACAATGCTGTACCCTTCATCCCGCTAGGGCTTTCCTTGTTCTCACAGTGGAATGATTCATTCTGTTCCAAGCCTTCACAATGGAGTTTACAACTTTTCAGAAACACACTAAGTGGTTGTATAAAAAGCTGTACAAATCTTTTGTCCCCAGGCTTCAGCATTTGGCCGCAATCCTTGCTCTTTTAGTCTAGAGGGGTCTTGCTTGTGACTCTACTGAAAATCGCTGCCCTCTGCTATTACCTGCCCACCTCAGAGCTCCTAAATTGAGAATTTTGAATAAAAACTATGCTGTTGGGTCCCAAGGCTTTATTTAGCCTTTGTCGAGAGGTCTTATTATTTCTGTTCAAAGGACTGTTGGTGTTGGCTTCACTATAAATACGGCCCCCCGTTTCCTGCTCACCTCAATTCCCTGAGATGAACCCAGTTCTCATATCAGATTCTTAGGACTAATGAGATATTTGGAAAAGCTTATTCTACAGCAATACAAATAAAACATTTTAATATTTGTTTTTAATTTTTAATATTTTTAATTATGTGTTTAGAGTTAAAAACATTTGAAGCCACCACACGTGGGCACTGGAAATTGAATTTGAGTTCACTTAAAGACCATCTCTCCAGACCTCCAAATTAAAATTCTAAATAGGGCTTCTATAATTATGTATCCTGACAAACAGGTATGTGTGTCTCCATTGGTGGAGTTCTGTAAGTCTCTATTCCCTTGCCTGTTAAGGGATAGCGACAATGCCCCTCACTTTGGGATGCTTCCTGTCATACCTGTACGAAACACTTAGACTATAGTAAATAGCCTGAAAAGTTCAGTATATGTTAGCTCTACTTTCCTGCTTATCAGCCCGCCTTCCTTTTGAAAGGTTTCCAATGTGGAGAAGACTGAACCTCTCATGGCAGTGGAGAAAAAAGGATCCGATAAACATACAAACAGCAAAGTGGCCCTGAACTTTCCACACTCTGAGAAGATGTGGTGTCCTTCTCATCTGGATCACAGAGTAGACTCAACAGCACCTGGAAAATCCAGATACTCTCCTCATTGCAGCACGTTCTGCTTTATTTGCATCTGCACCTAAGGACGTTAGTATTCCAGACTCACTTCCTTAATCCCTGTACCTCCAGCACAAGCTCTCAAGAAGGTCTCTGACCTCCAGGCATAAACATACAGAGGTCTCCTCAAAAGAATTAGATGTGTGGGGCTGGTAGGATGGCTGAGCAGCATAGTGCTTACTGCTCGTTCAGAGGACCTGTATTCCCTTCACAGCACCCGTATTGACCTGACTCCAGCTTGACGAATATCTGTTGCCCTCTTCTGGACTCTTCAGGTATCTCCATACACAAACACAGACAGACAAACACACATACACACACACACACACATTAACTAAGGAAAATGTGTTTTGTTTGTTTTTTTGAGACAGGGTTTCCCTGTGTAGCCTCGGCTATCCTGGACTAGCTTTGTAGAACAGGGTGACCTCCAACTCACAGTCTCTGCCTTCCTGTGTGCTGGGGTGACAGGCATGCACTACCTTGCATGGCTAATGAAATATTTTACAAGAGAACAAAGAAGGAATTAGAAGATGAGTCAGAGCACTTCCCCTTTCTCTTTAACCTGCTTTCCCCAACCCTGCTACTTATTTCCATTACAGAGAACACGCATTCTCTCACCCGCTTTCCTTAACTCATTATTCAATGAAGTAACTATGTTACTTCATACACTAAGATTTTTTCAGTACCATATCCAAATCTATTAAAGTGTAACCATCATAATAAAAACAGTAGGCCTGAATGATACTTAAGGAAAAAACTTATTTTTCCATCTATAGTGCTCAAGCATTTGCAGTCATTTATGCCAACCAAAAAAGTACAAACATTTGTTTAAATGGATTATTATACAAGTATTTCTATGCTTTTTCGAGGAGCATTGGGGAGGGCAAATTCAGGTTTCCATGAAATTATCTAAATAAAAGCCTTTAATCTTCAAACTGAAGCTCGAAATTCACTTCCTCATGGAAGCCTTTCCATTTAAAAATGTTTCAAAACAACACAATGAAACAAAAGACTATAAACAGCATCACTATCCAAACTTCTGCAACAGAGTTGGGATTACAGTTTGATCTAGAAAGTATCAAGAATTGGAGTCTGATATACACAGATGAGTGTTTCCCAGGATGTATGGTGCATCGGACACAAGAAACCCTTCAACCTGGGAAACACTTAAATGGCTTAAGAGTGCTAGAACTGTCTCAGTTATTTGGGGTTAGTACTCCAGTCTGTGTTCTTGGGAATTTTCAAGCAAACCATGTTGTGATTGATGCATCTCTATTTCCAGGGGAAGTTGGAGGTATGTCATGTTATAGAAGCAGAATCTTTGCTGGAAAAGTGCAGAAAAACTTATCACTTATAATCTATGATGTCGTTGTCACATTCAACTAGTTGACTGAATATGAAAACAATTAACAATTGTCTAAGGTGCTGCTTTTCCTCTCAGAATAATAAAGGGCTTCTTGAGTTTTACAAACACTACTGCTGTTTCATTTACAACCAGAAGAAATGGAAAAAAAAATCCTCATTGTTCTTTATATCTTCATTGTCTGACATGACCACAAAGACATAAGAATTTGGAGATAGAGGATGAAGGAAGCATTCGTTGTTGCTTTGTCAAGCTTCCAAAGTTCCTAATTGGCTTTATGAAGACATGATTATTTTCATTAAACTGCTCTCTACATTGAACATAAGGAGAAAGAGATAGGACACCTAACTGGGTTCTAACTTCTTACATGATAAATCTAGAGAATGCTATACTGCTTCCTATGAGGCAGGCCTACAGAGCAATTTCTCTTTAGGAATTCATACAGATACCCCTTTCTTCAATATGATGCTCTACAACAAAACCCAATGATGGATGAAAATCCAGTATATCAAGATCCAAGGCCATCATCTCTCTGCGTCCTGTATTTTCCTCCCTGAGTCTCCCACACTGATGAAGTCCTTCCAACCACTCATTAAAAAAAAATTCCATGTGTCTGGTTTCAGTTCCCCCACACTCAAGTGTTGACTCTCTCCTCTTAAAATTTAGTAACTATTGCTACTGTAACAACACGGTCCTCCAAGGCTCCCGTCTTTCATGCATGGATCCCTCGCTTCTAGTTCCTGTTTCCTGCTTCACCTACCCACTTCAAACTTTCCCAGATGCTACAGAAATCTTCCTTTAATGTAAAAGCAGTCAAGTCGCTAAAATCATTACTTTATTACCAATTTTCATCCAGAATCAAGAGTTTTACACTGCCTGAAGTGTTTTCCCCTATCTGTCCCAGAGACAACCCTTTGACCCTTTCTTATTTGCTCTGCTCTCTGATCTAGGGAAGCATTTACATCCCTTTAATACCAGTTCACCTTTACTCTATCACTTACTACTTTAACTTTAAGTACTGGTAGGAAAGGGTAGGGTTAGAACCACTGGCTTCTAATGAGTGAAATGAAGCCATTCACAACATTGTGGCCACTGTTCAAGTTGGACTTGTGCCTGCTAAAACTCATCTGTTATTCTTCCTGTGATTTCTGGATCCTTCATTCTTTCCCTGACTTTTGTTGGTTGAGATTCTTCTCCTGTCTTCTCTCCAGCCTGAGTCTTCAGTGAGTTTGAATTTCAGCACAACAGATCAGTTGCTCTAAATTCACCTTGCATCTTTGATGAATGAACTTAAACCTGAGTCATTCTGAGGAGTTTTAGAGATAATCAGCAACTATGTCATCCATCCAGACAGTGAAAGAACCACCACATTTTAGATTCCTTCTGCCTCTTTACCAAGTCCCCGTATATTATATATCAGAATCAGCTGAGGTATTTTAGTTAGAAATCTTACTTTTAGTTAATTGAATTAACTGATTTAATTAATTAAAACTAATCTTAATTTTAAAATACTAAAAATTAAAAATAAGGGGTTGTGGTTTTGTTTTTGTGTTTTGAGACGGGGTTTCTCTGTGTAGCCTTGGCTGTCCAGGAATAATTTGTAGACCATGTCACCCTCAAACTCACAGAGATCCTCTTGCCTCTGACTCCCTGAGTGCTGGCATTACAGGCATGTGCCACCGTGCCCTGCTATTTTTTTTATTCACTTACTTCCTTTACATTGTTTCTTGATACTACTTCTACCTCACACATTTTTTTCTTGCTTGTAAGTCTTATGAAAAGAATACATCATGGCAAACAATTTTTTGGAAATTAGAAAATCTGTTGATTTTACTCTGAAACTTTCACTGTACTTTATTAGGCATGGAAATTTGGAAATTAAGTTAATTTCTTTTTATACATTTGTAATATTGCTCCTCTATTACCTTTTTTTTTTTTGCCTTAGAAGTCTAATGTCAGTCTGATCTAATATCAGTCCTCTTAAAAGCAGTTAAACCGCTCACTCCATTGCATCTCACCCCAAAAGCTTCTAGAATTTTCTTTAATAATGCCAACATATAGTTAGTGTTTTGTGTGTATTTAACCTCTTCAGTCATGGATTCTGATTGCTCTCTAAGGTATGGTTAGATATAGATGGAAATCTAAGGTATACTGGATTCTTCAGTCCTATGAGCTCCTTCAATCTGCTATTCGATTCATGTGCTCACATTTCTTGTTTCAACCATCTAATTCTTAATGCCTTGGACCTATAATTATTCCTGCTGGAATTAAAAGCTCTGAACTGGAGTTCTAAAAGACATTTTGTTTAAATAGAAAAGCCATTCTAAACTGAATTGTCATTCAAATTGAGTAGGTCTGAAACGAATGTATCCTATTTTACAAATCAAGCCTTTTATGCAGAATTCTGAAAAATACCAGAGAAATTCCTGATATGGAATTTCTCACATGGAGCAAGGGAAGGCAAGGAAACTACAGCACTGGGTTGATTTCCAACTGTGCTCTTCTAAGGTTATTTTTCAAAGACTGTTCCTTAATCATGGTTTGGGAACCAATGTACCCCAGTTATATCCGTAGAAGGTTGTGAGATAACAAAGTTTCCATAAATGGAATTTCTACAGCTTCAGATTTTCACTCCTTATGAAGAGTGTGATACTCTACATGGAATCAAGTTCTCATCAATACGACCAAGTAGAATTGAAGAGACCATGTTCCTACTGCAATTTGAAGTGTGCCCACATTACATATACTTCACAGGTGAACTATTAGTTCCCAAGGGCAACCAATGCATATATACCAAAAAGGGGGAAAAAAGCAAGCTAGCATAGCATTCTCTGATCTTGTGCTATTTATATTCTCAACCAAACCATTATTTTACCCCAGGGTTTGCATTTCATACCTAGTCTCATCCTGAAGGCATATAACTGGGGAATGACTTTGAACTTCTTAAAAAAGCAAGGAGCTTGAAATACAAAAGCGATGTGTTAGAAGATGTTATTATTAACTCCCCAGTGATCCTTCAGAGTGTCAAAATCACCCTCCCAAGGAGCAAGAAGTCTAACATTGGTACAAATTCCCTGGCTCTTGACATTCAGTCTCAGGGTTTTAATTGACTCCAGACTTGCACATCATGTGTCCCATGATAAACAAGATTCATCTGCAAGATTTTATTGCCATTCCTCCCCAACCCTGTCTGAAACTGTGGGAACTCCAAGGGAAAGGTGGAGATATTTTATTAGATCATTATCACCGTATTTTCAGAGACCTTCTGAAAACTAGTAGTGACAATATTTGCCTGAGTCTATGATCAAGCCCCTCAGCTGTCAAGGGCATGCATTCTGCAAAGTTTATCCTAAAAATAAGTAAATAAATTCCATGTGCTTTCACAAGCCCTCCTGGTCAAGACTTCTTTAAGAAAACAGAGAAAAATGAGAACAAAGCCAAAGCAGCCACAGCTTTCTATTACAACAGAAAGGTATCTTAGTGAGGGTTTTTAATGGTGTAATAAAACACCACAACCAGAAGCAGTTGGTGGGGGAGGGGTTTATTTCATCTAAGTCTTGTAGTCTATCACCCATGGAAGTCATGGCAGGAATTCAAGGTGGGAACCTGGAGGTAAGAATAGATGCAGAAGCCATGAAGGAGCGCTGTTTGCTGGCTTCTTCAGCATAGCTTGCTCAGCCTGCTTTCTTGTAACACCCAGGACCACCTGCCTGCCTAGGAGGTGATACCTCCCATAGTGGTAGTTCCTTTCATATGTCATCAATCAAGAAAATGCCCCACAGAATTTCCCACAGGCCAGTCAGGTGGGGGCATTTTCTAAATTGAGGTTCCCTTTTCCAAAATGACTCAACTTAACATAAAACTAGCCATCACAAAAGAGAAAGAAATTAATAGTTACCTAGTGAATCTAATGCTTAGCAGTTGACACAAATACTCACATCTGCCATACATGCACTATAGATACAGAAAATGAGACAGTCATAGGCATACACACAAAAACAGATATATATCTTTGTCTTCAATGTAGTTATTTAAGGGAGGTGCAATTATCTCTTATGAATGGGTAAACTGAAGAACAGAGCAATAAAGACTTAAAACCCCTGCCTTCCTCAGATTCCCTTAGCTAGAGAATAATAGATTCTTAGTTACTATTTCTATCAAGCATAGTCAGAAACTATATCTGAATCTCTCTACCTGGAACAGGATAGGGCACTTGGTAGTTGGTCAATAAAATTTTATCGAGTAATTGAAGAACTGGCAATGATATGCAAATACACAAGAAATCACAGTGATAATCTTTGTAGATAAGAGGACAAATTGACCATCTGTTATGTTACAAATTCTTTGCCAGAAAGATGGGAAGAAGAGTGAAGCTGACATAGCTTACAGTTATCTGGTGGAATGATAGTAACCCAGAAGATATTAAGCTCCACTGAAATTTAAGGAAGCTATAAGATCATTAGAGTAGAGGTTATAAGACAAAAGTAGTACAGGGTTACATGTGGGTGTTATCCAACCCTGAAGTAAATGTCAGAACTTTGGACATCCAGTGTCTCAAGATGTCACTGTGACCTTCAGTCATGCACAGCTACCTCAAATATTAAGGTCAAGATTTTGTTGCAACTGGCATACAAGCATACACAATGCACTGGGAGTATTGTATTTCCTCTAGAGAAGGCTTAAGATTTAGCAAGTAAAAACGTATGACTTCCAGTTAAATTTAAATTTCAGAAAAAGAAAACATTTTAAGAAAGTTTTTCTCAAACATTTAATGAGTCATAATTATACCAAAATTATGCTATTTGCATTTGAAACTCAAACTTTATTGGGTTTCCTATGTTTTGTTTTACCAAGCCTACTAGGAAATCTATCAATAATTTCAAAATGATTTATTTCTACTAAAATATCACACACCATATCTCATAAATGTACACAATTATCACATATTCATAAAATGATTTTTAAATGTCTTTAAGGACATGTTGATATTAAGGATTCATTTTGATACAGGAATATTGGGGTGTCTGAAAACGAGAGTCATTTTGGACAGTTAGACTTATGGAAACTCAAAGGCTACCAAAGCCACCCTGAGCTGGTGGCTTGGGGGTTTTTGTCTTACAAATTCAAAGAATTAAATTTGTGGACTACAGGGAGTTTTAGAAAGAAGCATTTTATTAGAGAGGGAGGGAAATAAGATACTATCCAGCAGCTAATTTGGGTCTTTTTAAATGACTTATGTCAGAAACTGGGGTGGGATATGAGGAAGCTGGCATGTCCAGTTGACCAGGTATCCAGAGGCCTCCTCTCAGATTCAGGCATGTGGTCCTGTCTGCATTTAGGCTCCAGAGGTACTCATTGAAAAAAACAACGGAAAACAGGAAGCAGAGCTCTCTCCTGGCATTGCTGGCCTCCAGCAAGAGCATTCTTTCCACTGCTGTTTTGGGGACCCTGTGCCATATGATGAGTTTCTGTCACAAGTCCTCATTGTTTAGATATTATACACTGTATCCATGTACCAAATTCCCTCACTGTAAACTCCTTAAGTTGGAACAATTAAAATAATAATCAAAACCAAGTGAATAATAAATCATGATTCTAAAATGAACTAGAAGACAATTCTTTTAGGTGCATTACTGAAATGAAGATTGCAGATCTAGTTTGGTTGGGTGTTAATGTATACATGCCATTACTGGGAAGAAACATTCAGATAAAGAGATAGTACCTCTTCACCTGCATTGGACAACTCACGAAGTACTCAGAACACCAAGTCTAGAGCATAGGAAGACTTGGTACCAGCTATGGATGCTTACTTGGTTTCATCATTGCCATTCATTGATCTGTTGTGTTACTATTCCGTGAATTTACTGTTTTCTAGGCATAGTGCTAAGGTTGTCTGCATGCACGATCTCTCAGTCCGCAGCAGCCTTGCAAGGAAAATATTATCTTGAGTGTAAAGATGAAAAAAAAATGTGGCTAAGTGCTTTGGAATCTCAACAATAATGCAGGTTGCATCCAATCCACCTGATTCCAAGTCCTAAGGCTTCTCCATCTAAATAAATGCAAATGTAGAGAGGTTAGGGTTTCGTTTAAAACCTCATCCTAAAGGAAGGAAAATGAATTGAAGATAGCAAATTCTAATTAGGTGGCACTAAATATAGCTAGTATCTTTTTTTTTTTCTGTCTTTCTTTGCTATGTGTGGTTACTTGTGGCAGGTCAGCCACCAATATTCTCTGAAGACATAAATAACTCCAAGCACTGGAAGGAGGTGTGGAATGCTATAAAAAAGAACAAAGAGAGGTTGGCATCAAAAGTCACTGTCTGCTAGAATAAACAGGAACTAAACACAGTCAATAATGAATTTTAAGCCTTAGACACTGCTATGTAGCTGCAAGGAAGGAAAACAGGGAACAAAAGACATTTGCTGTCCAAAATCACCATCCATGCATGCAGGGAGTAGGCTCAGCGCTTCTGTAATACCTTTTCAGTTCCTTGTCCTACAGTATAGTCCAACAGCTTCCTTAATGCATTTTGTTGTTGTTGTTGCTATAATGGAACATTTGAGAGTAGACTATTAATGAAATGCAGCACTATTTAATGCTCTTGTTTGTGGAAACTAAAATGTTAAACTTGGAAGACAACATTTAAGGAGGACCTTAGGCCGCTTCATAATAGGGTAGAATTCTGAAGGGCAAACAAGCACAAAACACGGAGAGAAGAGAAGGTAAAGTTCTGCAATCGTTGACGCGTTTCCATGAGAAAGATATTAACCTGGTCCTTTGGGCACCACCTCCATGACTTCAACATGTTCTCATTGCAGAATCAAGGTTCTAATTCATGCGCTGGCCTGGAAGCACAGGCCTTTAATTCTCCAGCTGTCATGAGGTTGATGCAGGAAGAGCATGAGTCCAAATCCTACCTGGCTTACAGTTCATGGCCAGTCAAGAAAATTTATTGGGACCTCATCTAAAAACAAATGGTAAATGTGGACCAAAGGTGCAGTTCAAGGGAAACTTCAACACCAAAAAGAAGAAGAAAAAAAGAAATGAATTGAATTCCTAAATTTTAAATGGATGTTTTCAAGGCCACAGCTAAAAACTAAGGAAACAGAATGGAGACTGACAATGCCTGGGAAGCCCTGAGTTCTTCATCCAGTATCTCAAAGTTCCCAGATAGAGAAGAGATATTATACAGGTCAGGGACAGAGTTGTCACAGCCTGTCATTCATCTGGAAAAATGCGGATAATAATAAATTCACAACAAAGCTTACACCATTAGTGAATAATTTCCCAAGCTTCCTATAATTATAATGCTCATCATTATGCATGTTTTGCAGCTAGCTCCCAGAAGACCTGGTATGTTGCTTATGAGACTCTACCAGAGTTTCACAGAAGCATGACCACAAAAAAGCTAGAAACAGAAGACAGGTCCAGGGCACATGTAGATGTGCTGGACCTCAGGCCAATAGATCCCATCTCCAACTCCAAGTGCAAAGACATTGCAGCAAACACTGGTTTTTTGTTGTTGTTTAATTTAATCACTTTACAGTCTGATCCCAGCCCCCTCCTTCCTCTCCTTTCAGTCCCACCCTCACACCCTCCTTCCTCCATTCCCTCTCTCCTTCTTCTCAGAAAAGGGGAGGCCTCCAAGGGGCACCAATCCACTCTGGCACCTCAAGTTGAGGCAGGACTGAGCACATCCTCTCCCAATGAGGCCACACAAGGCAGCCCAACTAGAGGAAAAGGATTCAGAGGCGGGCAGCAGAGTTAGACAGCCCTGTTCCATACGTTGACCAAGTTTCGCATCTGCTGCTTAGGTGTAGTGGTCTAGGTCCACCCTATGCATGCTCTTTTGTTGTAGGTTCAATCTCTGTGAGCCTTCATGGGCTCAGGGTAGTTGACTCTGTTGGTCTTCTTGTACTGTTCTTGACCCTTCTGGTTCCCTCTATCCCTCCTCCAACTCTTCTACAAAACTCTCCAAGTTTCCCCTATTGTTTGGCTGTGGGATTCTTCATAGTAACAGATACTGTTATGTATCAGAGCCTGTAGTTTCTGCCTTCTTTATATGTACTACCCAAGCTGGTTCCTCTGAGGATAGCAACATGCTCATATGTTTTTCTACCCACACAGACACAGCTTCCCAAATATTAATTTGTCTAGTATCATTAATATCATCTTTACTATTTAATCATTCTCATTACCATACAATCATGCTGTCATCATTCTCTCTCTCCCTCTCTCTCTTTCTCTCACCCACACACTCATACATACACACTATACACTACACTACTTAAATCGCTTCAGCTTTCAGTTATGTTCCATTTTTCTATTCCTTTACATTTGAAAAGCGTAAAATGAATTGTTGAATGAACACAAATTTGGAACTATTACATAGATTACATAGATTGATAGATAGGGAGAGATAGATCATGCATATATGTAAATGAATATATATATATATATATATATATGTGCATATATATTGATGAAGTGTTTGGACGTTCACTGTGCATTTATTTTCTGCTTATTTCATGTTTAAAACTACAGATAGCCCTCTGGTCCTGCATTTTGACTGCTGGTATAATGCAGCACAGTTTGACCACCTCTCTAAGGCACAGTTAATGACACTGTAGAAATTAAAATTTAAAATAAAATCTTTGAGGAGGTGAAGAAGTGCAGATGCTGGTGCATCTTGGAGAACTTGGCCTTGGGAATTTACAGTAATGAATAAAAATACACACACATTTTAGTGTCCCTTTCACTCACCATTGCCACCTGTAACTCAACTCTATCATTGTTATTCCCTTGGTCATTAGCTTATTTTCACCTTCATTCCCTCACATGGGCATACAGAGGGGTGAGGGGAGGGGATTTCTCCAACAGTTAAACTTGGACCCATTTCTGAGACTCTGTTTTCTATATATATTCATATCTGTGATCAATAGTTTCATTATTTTAAATAAATCTCTACAGATGACTTCCCAATGAATAAATACTGGTCTCCTACCTCCAACTTCTTACAAAGGTCCAAAGTAAACTTCTCAGCCATAAACAACTCTGCTAGTATCAACAGAGACGACTATGAAAATATGTCCAGTCTAGCCTGCTGGAAGATCACAAGAAAAGGCATCTGTATAAGTTATCTTTTCTCATTGCTCTGACCAAACCCCTGACAAACACAACTTGACAAAGGAGAAGGTCATCCTTGTATGGAGGCTGACATGGCTCAGTGAGTAGTGGCAGGAGTTTGTAAACACTTCACATCTTGTTAAATTAGGAACCACAGGGTTTGGGCCAGAAGCAAGACCTGGGCGTAACCCTTGGAGCTTGGGAGATACTTTGTCTCAAAACCTAAGGTGGGGTTAGACTGAGGAAGACACCTGAAATCAAACCCTGGACCCTCCAGACTCATGTACCTACTCATGTACTCACACCTGCAGACACATCTGAACATACAGCACATACACACATATGCACGCACATGCACACATACACGGTCACAATACCCAATTCTAGTGACCCACCTTTACAAGCCATGACTTCTCCAAAAGTTGAACAAGCTCCAAAGACGGAGAACTATCACCTGAAAACCAAGTGCTTAAACACACAAGCCTTTACCTGACATTTACTAATCAAACCATAACAGCATCTCCATTCATATTCAGTCAGATGCAAGACATTGCAGTGAGTCTCCCTGGTCGACTGGTCACCAGCCACAGAGCCAGCTGATGACAGATGAGTGAGTGGATCTGTTAAGATCAACGGAATTGTCCTGCTACAAAGAACCTCAAATAAACAGCTTTCTAATGAGGACAATAAAAGGCCATTTTCTGAAGCCACCAAAATTGATAGGGGCTTGCTATTGGTTAAAAGTTCCAGAGTGTATATGTAACAGTTGTGCAGCTGGGCCTTCATGTGGGACTCTTAAAGCAAGGACCAGACCATCTCTGACTACACAGCCCACCTTTGGATTCCTTTTCTCTAACTGGGCTGCCTTGTCTACACCAAATCATGTGCCTAATCTTACTGCAACTTGATATGCCAAAGCTGGTTGATATCCATAGGAGGAGC